>NC_051282.1:26927769-27234852 GCF_015220745.1 Sebastes umbrosus | reverse complement strand
AAGATAATACAAAGAAAGTCCAAGAGAGGTGGTAATAAACACTCTTTGGCATCAAAAATCTCACAGTGAGCCATTCTGCTGGGTCAGAATGTCACTCAAATCTCCATCAATCAAACCAAATCAACATTTGATGTTGTGAAACAATAGAAAAAAAACAAGTGGCAATCAAAACTAGAGTTGACGCCCCTATCTTATTGTTCCTATTTGTCCCAAATACACTACTAATACAGAAAAAACATGTTTAAGAGTTCATAAAAAACACATAATTCAAAAGAGCGTATAAAAGGAGGAAAAAACAGGAAAATGTAGCTTATACGTTTTACCTGACACTCAAGTATCATGACCTCTATTAAGCGCTTGACCATGGATAATAATAGCAATAATTATTCAAAGCGTCCCTTTATTGTAGTATAACAAACACAAATGTTGGGCTGGTACAAGGGTTGTGTGCTCATAAGCGTAAAGACGGTTATTTTTCCCTTTTAAAAGTAATTATTATTGCATTTAAATCAACACAACTCCATCCGAGCAACAGATACAGTACAAAAAATGAATAATAATGTTGAATATAAGCACGTATTTCCTGTCTTTTTGATATATTTATTGTTATTGTTGTTATTATATATATATATATATAAATATATATATATATATATTTATATAAATATATATATATAAATATACAGTATATATATATAAATATATATATATATTTATATATATATATATATATATAAATATATATATATATATATATTTATATATATATATATATATATAAATATATATATATATATATATATATTTATATTTATATATATATATATATATAAATATATATATATGGTTCTAATTGTTTGCCATCACTATTATGTAGTATTATTTCTGAATAGTAATCTTGTGTTCTCTCTAACATTGTGAAACACTATTTAAGTGGAGGCTTCAAATAAGCCCAATGTTGTTGTTTTTTGCCTCTTCCTGCACTGTATATTATTTTTTTTTGTTATGTTTGTGCAGTCTTAATTTGTGCAAAATAAATAAATAAACATAAATATGTTTGGTATGTTTAGAAAAGGCACTGCTCAAACGTCATGATCTTAGAATACCTCATCAAAATTAAGCATTAAACAGTGAACATTTTCCTGTGGAGAAATATTCATTGTTTTAGGCGATGAAAGCAACTAAGAGCAGAAAAAAAGATAAGGAAAATCCAGTTTAAAGCTAAAAGGCACAAGCTACCCTATCTTCACACATATAGGAAACATATTGAACTTTTAGGATAATGTTAAATGTGGCAGTTGGAAAAACATTTTAAAAATTATTTGACAATAAAATAAAAAAAAGGTAAATTTGTTCCTTTTTTTCTGCAATATTGGTATTGTTTGCATTATTATTAAAAAAGTACTAATTATGAAATGGTAATTTAACAATATTGCGGATATTGAAACATTAAAAATAAGACACTGAAGTGGATTTCATGGTAAAATGGGTTGTTTTTTTTGCCTTTGAGCACACAATCCTTTTTGCTAAGAAACAGCGACAGAGATGTACAGTTTAAAGCTGCAGTGGGTAGAAATGGAGCAAATATCATTAAAAAAAGTTATTTTTATAAAACTGTCACTATATCCTGACAGTAGTGCAGGTAATCTGAAAAAAATCATGTGCCTCTGTTTCCTCCGGTGCTCCTTATGGCATCTGCAAGATTTCACAGACCGGAGGAAAACAACCAATCAGAGCCGAGCTGGAGCCTGCCTTCTCTGAGCAGCTGTCAATCACTCGCAATCTCTGATCAAACGGTCAAACTAGTCAGCGTTGATCAAATATGAATCAATATTCTGTTACTGTAATGCCTATTTCTCTCCTCAAATGTTTTCAGAAACATCTTGTAGTGTACTGTTTAGTAAAATGAGACAGTTTGTGACCAGTGTTGAGAACAGTTGAGGAAATACCAAGCACCGCCCACCAGCCGGAGCACAGCCAATAGATTTTTTAAAGCCTGAAAACAGAGCCATGAGGAGTTGCAGAAGTCTAGTTTTCTCTCAGAACACTTGAATTACAATATGCTGAAAGGTTATCATGGGATTTATAGCATGAAATCAATGAAGTCAAAAAGAAAAAGAGTAAAAACACCTATAATACCAAATATTGTTGCACTGCCTTTTGCATTTACAGTGCTATTACATTAAGTTTCATGCAGCTAACGCAACCAGCCGTCTCCGTCTAGTAATGTCTTTCAAATCACAGAGATTCGAGAGGGGAGCTTCACATGAACGGTTCAAGTTTTGTGTTACAATAAATACAATAAAAAACATTTAGTTTTGATTTGCGACATTCCACTTTGATTATCCATGTCTTAAAAAGCCCTATCAGCTAACACACAGTGTAACCCATACAGCGAGACCTATACAGTAGGCAGTTGTTTTCTCTAATCAATCTACAGTCAAGACACTCTACAGGTTACAGCAGTGCCTCGTAGGATCCATTGAAACACTCACCAACACTTAACACAGCTTGGGTTCCCTTAAGAGCACGAACACTAGTTTAACCTTGTCTACGATTGCCGTTGTTGCAAGCATGCTGATTAAATGTCGACCATCGTGCCTCAGTGCTGAGGCAGTACAAAGATCTTAACCGAGGCCGGAGAAAAAGCTGCCACATCAGCAACTTTTGTTTTTATTTTTTGCGACTGCGTTCCTAAACTGTTTGTCATCAGTTTCACCAAGTCAGTCGAGTAACTCAGAGGGACCTCTCCTCATTAAACCCTGCACGATCTCATTACACACACTCACAAACACACCGTATGCATGCAAATACACTCGTACGACACGCGGCCCCGTCTGCCCTTAGCCCGTATTGATTAGTCTCTGCTGTGCCTTTCATTGAAGAGTCCTCAAGAAGAACCTCTGTTGCGTTCTAGTGCAGATTTTACTAATACATATCTTGGGTCTTATTTCCCTTTCGCTTGCCACGCATTGTGATTCTCCTCACGTTGTAGCACTTCTCATAAGGTGAGCTCTTCGTTGATAAAAAAAAGGCATATATATTATAGCAAAGTATAGCCTACAAAGTAAAGCTGTAACAAAAGCAAAACACAAAAAGGTTTGCTTATTTACAGTTTTTCCCTTTATGTTATTCTTCCCTTACTCAAAAAGGCTTAGTCTACACATTATTCTACTCTAAAGGCACTTAAAAAGACGTATGAAAGAAACGATTCAGATTAAAGGTGTACAGATATAATCAAGTAAGTTGATGGGAGACGATGGGATCTGTAGCAGGCATGAGGAGGTTCAGAGTCAGCCATCGCATCTTCCCGTTTCCTCTGTGTGTTCCTGCCTGATACTCACTTTGTGGTCCAGCGACAAGAGAGGAAGCCCGTGTTTCGTTCTCTCTGATTCTGAGGACTAAATGTATTCTACAAACCGGCAGGAACTAGAGCTTAAAGGGTCGAGGATTTACGATAAAAGTAGCTTAAAGTCTGGTTAACTCCCCAACATTACTGTCATGATCATCATCGCATTTGTCTTTCTTGACGTCTTTCTGGGACATTGTTGTGGTACTTTGGGGTGCGTTTTGCTGGACAGAGGATGAGATGATGAGTTTGTTATTTGCAGAAGGCGGCGGCGGTGCTTCTAGGTGAGACGTAGATCTCTTGGTCTCTGTAGAGGGACGTCTTTCGCGGCTGTCCGCCTGCTTCTCATGGCTGAGCCCTGTGGTGGTGGAGGAACCAGTGCTGGTGCTGGGTACCAAAGTGTTGGTACTGCTTGCAGTTATGCCGGTTGCGGGCACCATGCTGGCGATTTCGTCGGTGGGCGAGCGCCCGATGCTCCCGTCCACCTGTGCCCGGATCTCTGGTGAGACTGAGAGCTGGTACTGAGGCACGGGGCCGCTGTCGCTGCTCTTCGGGTAAAGGAAGGTCTTCATCTGACCTTTGCCTTTGACGTTGACTGTGCCGCGGTAATCAAACTCATAATCCATGCCGTTGAGCACGCAGTAGCTCTCCTCGCTGACCTGGACGCGACACTCCACACCCGTAGTGTCCATGCGACTGGCGATGTTGACCGTGTCGCCCCAGATGTCGTAGAGGAGCTTCGTGGTGCCGATCACCCCCGCCGTCAGAGGCCCGTGATTGAACCCGATGCGGAGCTTGAAGCCGAAGCCCAGCATGTTCTTGTTGAAGTCGTCCACCACGCGCATCATTTCGAGCGCGAACTCGAAAAGGGCGCGGAGGTGGGCGTGAGGATGCGCCGCGTCCGCACACTGCTGCGCGTTGAGACCCGCCGCCGCCATGTACGTGGCGCCGATGGTCTTGATCTTTTCCATATTCGAGAAGGCGGGCTTCCGCAGCAGCTCGTCAAAGTCTCCGATCAGCTCGTTGAGGACGCGATAGCACTCCTTGCCTCCCTCGTAGCTTTCCTCGTAAAACTCGCTGAAGTTGACGATGCTGGCGAATATCACCCCCACGTTGTCGTGGTTCTTGGAGTAGCTCTGGGTGACCTTCAGCTGCTCCGCCACGTGGATGGGGATGATGTTGCGGAGCAGCCAGTCAGCCTGGTCCCTCATGTTCTGGATCTTGATGCGGTGTTGATCCGCCTCCACGTTGCCGTGATAATGCAGGCGGTGACTGACCTCAAATTCGCGGTTAAGGAACCAGATCAGGAGAAGGACCAGGAAGAAGGCCACGCAGGCCTCGGGGCCCAGCAGGTCCTGTGGGTTTGGGTCTGCTGGGCTGTCAGACATGAAGATGGAGCCGTTGTTGCTGCTGCTGTTGTGGCTCTGGACATCCGACCTGGTGGAGAGACAGAGAGAGAGAAATGTGAGAAAATAGTAAAAAGTAGTGAAGAATTTGCAGCTTCTATCACTGTAAGTAATCACCACAACTACAGAGGCTTTTAGCAGAAGTTACTTGCACCTCAAGACCAAAATTTCAACTCTGAATCATGCAGGCAACACACAAGAACCAGCAGCTGTCTACCAAAAAGAAAGTAAAAAAGTCATAATTATGAAATGGATGGTTAAAGAGGTTAAAGAGGAAGTGGTGCAGGAATGAGTCCTAAAACCCAGATATGAGTTAGCATTTTAGCATTTTAACACTTCCGGTTCCCTCGTCTGGAAGTCAATGGGTTTTTAGTTAGATGCCTGAAATAAGGTCTGTGGTTAACACAAGCTGAAGACATTTTAACGTTTTGTTCTACGATACAAAATACGTCAGTAAATATCCCAATCATGAATTTTGAAGCTTTTATGTGTCTTAAAAAAGGCTAAATGAGACTACTAAACGTCATCACGCCGACTCATTTACAGCCTCGTTGTGTATACTCGGGTTCATGCGACCGTGGTGTAGTTTGTTTATAGCTTAACGTTAGCCTTTACTTCTGGTTATTGCATTTACGCTTCAAAAAACATAAAAGCGGTGTTCATTTGTGAAGATTATCTTGCTGAACAAAACGTGCAAGTATCATAAACGTTAGTTTGCCACAGAGCTTATTTTCTGCAATAATCCAAAATCCACAGGACAGGAAATCTACTATATGGAAAAGTAAATTTTCTCCTTGAAACTTTGCATGGATACATTTGCAAAGCCCGCCCTATAAACGCAAACGTCTGGGCACGCTGGGACCTACAGCCGGGGCACAAGAGAAGTGATGATGAGCGGCGAGGGAGGAGCTTGCCTCTTAAATGGAGGGGAAAACATTTTAAATAATAAAGCATGGATCTGTCAGCGCAATCAAGGTTTATTGTGTCATTAATCGTTGACGAGATAATGATGCCACAGAGAAATATATCAGCAATCACCTGCTGACTGCTCTGTTGTGTATATATCTGGTATGGTATTCGCTCATTCAGTTGTAATATCATAATGTATTGTACTCCGCTATTAAGGGCTAAGACTGTAATCAAAATATACCCAAAGACCCTGTTGTGTTTGTATCAGCCATGTGGTCGGGGTAGGCGTGCACGTCGCTTTACACGATTGATTTGAGTGTGGCATCCGGCGTATGCGCCAGCAGAGATACCTTTTAAGTGGTGTGATGCACATCCTTTAATAAAAAACTGAAATACTTTCAACCTTGCATACTGTATGTCATGCTCATACCTTTTCACCTTGTATAAAATGTATAATACACTGACTGAATAATAAATATTATGCCATTTACTATTACTGAATATCATTTGCTTTATTATAAGTTGTCTTTCAATCAAACATTAAGATATAAGTGGAAAAAACTGTTCTTGCAACTTCATTTATAACATTTCTTGTAATTTTTTTTATACGTAGCTGTACAATGTTGTGATGTGCTACTGCAGTACATTAAGAAAGAATTACTGGATATAACATTACAGACATGACCACTGACTATTTGTGTTACAATTGAGCCACAAATTCACAGACTGACCGTACACGGTCCAGCCATATACTGTTTTGACCGAGTCAACCCTTAACGCTTTTCATTCTTGTACCCAACGTATATGTGATGTTGAACTACACCCCTTAAACCGGCTTTGTTTTATGAAAAAAAAAACTCAACAAAAAACAAAGATAAAAAAGAAACTGTCCACCAAAAAGAAGTAAACCGTCTTTTACAAAGTTAACAATAATCATTGTACTTACCAGAAAAACAGACTCTTGGCAACACTGGAAGAAACATAAATAGCACTAATTAATGCATCAATTGCATGTAGAAATCCAGCACTATCGTCACATTATCTATACACTATTACTGAACACACAATATCATATTTTTCCTATCTGCTACTTCCCTTCATTGTCTCTTCAGTGTGTCATACCTGCAGGGGGAGCTGAAGAGCAAGGCAAGCAGAGTTAGTCCCACCAGAGTCGCCAGAACTGAGCGCATCCAGTAGCTGAGCTGGCAGAAGTTACAGTACTGAATGATCGCTATGAAGACGGCACAGCAGATGAACATGGTGAACTGGGGAGAATATGGTGCACAGTCATTAGTCAAAAGAGTCCATAAGATTAGCACATACATTCCACTGACAGTAAGCAATATTAACATATTGTACAACTGAAAGACATATGTTGAATATAAGTAAGGTCAGATATGGACATTTTACGAGCATTGCAGCCCTACAGGTGAGCTGCTGCTTCACTGATCAATTTGAATGAGAGAGAATAAATCTGCCATGAAGACAGCAATCAAATAACAATAATAGTTTTCAACACACTCGTGATCCATTTCTAAAAATAGAAACTTCAGATCCACCTGGATGGAGAGATGCATATCACAGGCGACATGGGAGAAGACGGCCACGGTGGGCAGGGACACCAGGACGGCTCCTATAAAGTGACGCGCTATCCAGCCTGAAATCGCACTCATCAGCACCCGAGTACAGTGTAGCACGCTGTCCAGGTAGAAGGCCATACTGGAGAGGGAAAAACAGGAAACTGAGATTGATATAGAGATTATTATAATACATTAGAAATATTATGAATGAAGTGTTTATCATTTCATTTGAGAGTCCCGTTTGACCCCAACCTGAATAATGAACTCATTCTAGACATGATTGTCACAAAGCTTCTCAGTACAAGGGTCAGTAAACAAGATCTATTCATTCCCAGTGGGTATATCAAAATAATACAAATGTATTTATGTGAAAAATAAGTCTGGACCCTTATTTCTAATACACCCTGCCTGAGTTTCAATTCAAGTATCAATGCCAACATTTTCTCTCCCGTGTCTCCTCTTGTCCATCTTTCTCTCTCTGCTTTCCAACTGTCGGAAGACGTTTTAATTATACTTACAGCAGAGCAGCACACCGCCCACTCTATATGGCCACATGATTATCATGGAAACTAATAGTCCTAATAGTTTATTTTTTATTTCTGTGTCATGCCAAACATCTGGTCGACATGGGATTACAAGATACCGCTATTTTACAAAACATACATAATATATATGCAAAAAAAAGAGCAAAAACAAATAACCACATTCTTAAGTACTTCTATATATTTTCATATAACATATTTGAAATAACACATTTCAAATGAACTGGATGTGAGTATTAAGGGGAGACACTACAGGTGAATAGGGTGAACTGTTTAACTAATAAATATCACCATTCCCCAGTTGATTATTTACATTAAGAAGATCATTTTTTGTATTACAAGTTTTCTGAAAATGTTATGTTTAAATATGCAAATGATGCATTATCTTATTAAATATGTGCTAATTTGCATACATTTGCAGAACACTGGATAAAGTCAGGTTCAATATGCTTGTTTAATTTTTTGACATATTTTTATCGCTCCACAAATCAGAAAATACTGTCAACAGCCATTTTTAGAATAAAATGTTCTAGAAATCAGGCTATGAATGATATGTGAATAAACCCCTCTGTAGAAACGTTCAGAATATAAATAGGGATGAAATTGGAAAGTTTGGTGGATGTAAGTGCTGCTTAAGTGGAGATTTCTGGTCTGAGAAAAACAATAATTTTGAGAAAACGGCCTTTAAAGATATATATTGTAAAATTCCTTACATTTTGAAGACACTACAGGTGAATAGGGTAAAATGTTTAACTAACAGATACTATATATTAAGAGAGTTATTTTTTGTTTTACAAGTTTTCTGAAGTTTAATGTTTAAATATGCAAATGAGGCATTATCTGATGATAACTTTGGATGAATTTAGGAGAAATCTACAGACGCAAATAGTAAATTGTAGTAAAATAAACACCTAAATGTGTATTTTGGATGTTTTCTTTCCAGTAGTCTGAAAGAAGACATGTTATGGAAGCAAAATAACCCAAAATCTTAAAATTGACCAGTGCATGACAAAAAAAACAAAATAGTCCTTCCTTTCACATAAAAAAATACTTTCCAATCGCAGTTGTCTGATGACTTCAAGCAAGTTAAGGTAATCCAGATAGCCGATGTGCAAACAACACCCTGTCAGTTCTAAAACCAGACAGATTCTCATCCTCTCAGTTCTTTTAGATGAAGTAATGGACATCTTGGTGCAGTTTGTCAGAGCTGAGGTGTTAATGTTGACAGGTTGCACAATGAGGAGCAGCTTGCTAAATGTCAAATGTGGAGTAAAGAGCCAATTTGTAAGTTAGGATTTTGTCTTTAAATGAAATTATTACTCTACATTAAAATACTAACAAATTCAAACAGGAAAAAAAATATTTGCAAGGTCAAAGAAGGAAATTAAAGGAGACTAAAATGAACACCTCACCGAGAAGAACGCGGACATCGCCAGACGAGCACGCATATTAAGAAAACAAAACAAGGTCAAGGCGGCGTGGACCGCAAATTGCAAAGTATTCATTAAGTTGAATGGATCGACACCAGAGGCAGCGAAAGTTCTCCTCAATGAACTGGACAGGTTTGATGAATAAATGACCTGCTGCTGGGACTATCATTGATGTAAGATTATTCCATGTATTCTACATGCATGTATCTCTACTGCATCTAACATCTTGGCGATAACCACACGGACAATGACTAACAAACGTTCTCATTCCATATTATTTTCTGTGATTTATTTTAAACTGCTGAATGCCACCACATTTTATAAAAAACGAAAAAAATGTAAGGACATATTTCAAATCATGAATTTCAGCATGTTAACATCTCCTATAAGGGACCTTATGATGGCTCATCTGAATATCTGCAGTATCAGAAATAAGGTACATGAACTGATCTTTCTCACTCAGAATAACACCATCCACATTTTGGCTGTGTCTGAGACCCATTTCGATGTTACCATCCAGAATACAGAGGTATCTATTAATGGCTATAACATCTTCAGGAGGGGTAAGAGTGTGTAACAATAAATTCTAAACATGTGGAGGTCTTATGGCATTGTCTCGCAGGCTGAATCCAGCTAATGGGCTTAAGACCCATACTCTATATTCAGTATCTCACCGTATAGCAACAAGCAGAGCCACAGCCTCCAACAGGGTGGCTCCTGCAGTCAGAATGAGTGCTGGTGTGGACAAACTCTGCTGGGAGACGAGCGGTCGAAGGAAACAGGCCAATGAGAGAGCCAGAAACACCAAGCAGCACAGCAGCATGTCCAGGAAAGAACTGAACGTTGGACTGGCGAAAGTCTGCACCGGTGCTTGGGTCTCCACCTGGGAGGGAAAGAGAGACAAAAGCATAGCAGAAATAAAAGACATATACAAGTAAGTAGTTATTAAAAATAGTGGGGGGTTGAGTTCTAAAATGAGAGTAAGGCATTAATGAAAAATCTTAGAACTTAATTATCCAACAATCAACAATAATTCCAGTAAGTCTCTACTGAAATCTATTCCCAAGTCAGTGACTCAGAGTCTAGACTACACGGCGTAGCAACAGTTGCAGCCACGAGAGCGAAGGTGCACTTCCGAGCTTATGCCAGCAGAGGACATCACAAACTAATACAAAACTACTTTTAAGGTCCTGCAGTGATTTCTCTTTGCCGCAGTCTTGACCGGACTGGTAACAATAACGCAGTGCTAACAGGCTTCCCAGACAAAACACCAACACAGGTGGATGCCCACAGGTGGAGGTGAGGTGAGGCAGAGGTGGGATGACGGGAATCAGACTGGTTTTACTACTGACAGTTGTAAAACTTGCAGTCAGACAACTACATGAAGCTCATAGCATTCATGGATAAAGTCACAAAGAAACATATTTACACTCATTAAACACGCAGGCAACATTATGTCATGCACAAAAACAGCTCACACACACACCTCCTCCTGGTAGCTTATCCGGTAAGCAGACTCCAGGCTACTCTCCAGGAAGGTGAGGCTCAGCTTGTTTATGGGAGGTCTGTAGAAATAGTCCTTCATGAGGCTGTCACAGGCACAGAGGAAAAGTCAGTAGACGTTATGTTCAGTTGGGATATTATATGTTACAATCAACTAGTTTAAAATTGGTTGGAAAAGTGACATTAATAATTGACTTCCTGATCAACTGTACATTATGTTTAAATACTACAGATTTGTTTAAAGGAATAATTGGGTGTTTTGAAGTGGGGTTGTGTGAGGTTCTTATCCATAGTCAGTGTATTACCTACAGTACATGACGGTCGGCACACCCCCAGTTTGGAGAAGCAGACAGGAGTTAACGCACGGGAGCAAATCAATGTACTGCTTTGGACGGGGCCGGCAGTAAAACATATTTTAGCCACCTAAAAGAAAGGTTCAACTCCAAAAAATAATTTCAGTTTAACTGTACGCTATATATAGAATATTTTTGCCTTGCCGTGAGACAGCTATACAGTCTATGTTTTGACAGCGAACTGAAGCCGTTGTACCCATCTATGGTCTCACCAAAGCAACCAGACTCCATTGAAAAAACCTTTAATTATACCTGGCTGAACAAAGGGGTTGCTGGTCTACCGTTGCCTTGATCGGTTAGTTTGTTTGTGTTATTGTGCTACTTTGGTTAGGTCAGATTCACCAAACGCGAGAGCATAGATGAATATAACTGCTTCAGTTCCCCGTGAGAAAGGGCTGCAGTGAAAATATTCTAGATATAGCGTACACTTAAACTGATATTGATTTTTTTAGGTGGCTAAAATACATTTTGCTGCCGGCCCTTTCCACAGCAGTACATTTCGGTTCCATGCAGGAACTGTTTCTCTGAACTGGGGGGCGTGCCGACTGTCATCTACTGTAGGTAATACACTGACTATGGAGAAGTACCTCATACAACCCCACTTCAAAACACCCAAACCATCCCTTTAATGTATTTATCCTCGGGTCATTCTAACCTGTCCTCTTTAATAACATCCACAAAGTGAGCGTCGCTCCGCTCCCTGAAGTTCTTGGAGCGTAGAGGGATGAGCGCCGAGTGGTCCATGCCCATGTGTCCTCCACTCCACGTCTTCTTCTCCTTCTCCTGCAGCATCTCGCACAGCGATGTCTGGCTGTTGTTCAAGGCTTCCAGCTGAGGACTGAGCAGGCCGTTCAGAGCCTTGGGGCTGCGCCCTGCAGAAACCGCTGGGGAACACTTCAGATTTGTAATGTCCTGAGGTGAAAAGAAAGGGGGGAGAGAAGCTGTGGTAATGGAGTTTTACTTTGGAAACAGGTCAGCAATGATATGAAGTAGTCTAAATATGAAATATAAAGCTGAAGGGTGTGCTACAGTCACACCAATTTAAATGCATGTGTCTGTGGCACACTTCATCTGGGACTCATTCTATTTCTTTGAACTATTTTTAAGTCCTTTTTCCTGCCGGGCCTGAGTAAATGAGTTGGTTCACAATGCCCCAATATTTGTTGGGAAAATAACTAAATCAAATACTGGACACACATCCTAAGAGTGCCAAAGAAAATGTATCATCTTGGATAAACGGTTTAAAGTATTATCTGTTTGGTTTAGGTAACGACAACCGGCTAACCTTGCTGATGTTAGTCTTGTGGTCGTCATGGCAGCCATTGTGCACCGCTCCTTCCTCCAGAACCTGATCCTCCCCTGGTATCAGGACCACACTGCAGGATACACAAGGAGACTGCAGGGTGGTAGAGGTTGGGGAGGGAGGGAGAGGGGGGAGCAGTATGGAGGGAGATGCAGCATATGGGGAAAGGAACGAAGAAAGAGAATTAATACATTGAGAGATACAGATCAAGGAAAGCATGTCAGCAGAGAAAAATAATGACAAGATGGCAGAGATCGAGATCAAGAGTCTTTGTGGAGGACAAAAAATGACAAAAGAGAGATGTCGGCGGTGATCACGGCAGCATTGCGGCAGCAAAAAGGAGAATTCATTTAAACACAAACTAGGGATGCTGTGACAAGTCTAACTATCATCTTACAACATTTGTGTAAAATTGTTTTGTATTTATTCCAATGATGACAATGCAAACGCTAACAAGAGCAGCAGCAGTCAGAGAAACGGAAAAGGAGATGGAGAGCAAACAAGAGGCCAAGAAGACGTCTACACTGGCCCAAGGTCTTTATTTCCATCCCACTCATCCTCTGCAAACAGAATGGAAAGTAAGTGTGTGTGCGTGTGTGTGTGTGTGTGTGTGTGTGTGTGTGTGTGTGTGAGAAAGAGATTCATGCTGTGCTACAAATGACCATGACACTGAGATGTGCAAGGCACTGTGAAGCATTGAGAAGCCAAAACACACATAATGTAAACACACAGAGATAGCACACACTGTGTACCTGCATGCCACATGAAACGTGCAAACATTTGCTACCACACCTGCCCTGTGAATCCTTTCACACATTCAAATATCATTTAAGCTTTTAGGAACACTTTTGTGATCCCTCAGCGTGAGCCGTATCTGTATTTGTGTGGGAGCCACGATAGCGGATGAAAAGCTGTAAACAGAGGAGTCATCGGTTGAAGGCAGAAAGAATGGAGAAGAAGGACATCCATCTCCCTGCTTGAGCTCATTACCATACCCAGGACCCCCCCCCGCTGATTCTCCTGCCTCCCCATCATCATCCCCAAGTCCCCCCCCCCTCCCGCCACCCTGCCGCCCTCCACCTGGCCTGGCAGAGCTCTGAAAAATCTGTGCAAGGATCATGGGGTGCACATGTGTACAGAGAAAGGAGGGATTAATTGGGGTGAATTGTAGGCACAGCGGCGCTTGGATTTGAGGGTAATTATAGGGAAGCTAGTGCAGTGCCCGTTCGGTGCATGTGTCCATTAATAGTGGGCCGATTGCTTGGCCCCCAGGAATTCTGCTTGCAGCGTTGTGGAGAACCGCGGTATGGCTGCTTATACGCGCCTAGTGTGAAGTTGATTGGATGAAACATGACAAACAGAAAATACTTCCTTTATAGTTAGATGATGCTGCTGCTACAGCACCACCTACTAGCCAAATGGCACCAACTTTACCATAGTCACTCAGACATCATATCTACACACGTCCACCAAATGTGGTCCCAATAGCACAAAGCGTTCAAGAGATATGACATATTTTGTAATATAAGCCCTGCCTACAGTGTTTTGAGCTAACTTTGAGGGCCAGCTACAGCAACACTGTATGAAACATCAACAATTCAAAAAAGTTACTTCTTCCGGCTCGGTCCAGAGATGTTTTGTACCAAATTTGGTGATGATTGCTCAAAATGTGTAGGAGGAGTAGCAACAAATCAGATTGGGACACAATTCAAAATGTTGGAAAAGCAATATAGAAGCAAATGGGCGCGGCTTATCTGGATAGATTCGTCTGGACCCACAAAATCCAGGGACAAGTTAATATTTAGTTGTTGTTTTACTAATAATAAGTAGTATTGTTTGATTTATTATTCTAGATGTTTACTTTAATTACACTCGATTTTTGTTAGTGTTTTCTTTTGCTGGTTATTTGTTTAATTTAACTATTTTCTTGTTTAGCATATTTAGTTTTTTGCGTAATTAGTATTTTGTTTATAAATTGGGTAAAATTGTGAGCACCTGCGGTTATATAAGTAGGTAGGCAGGTAGGACCAGCATGCACCTGGGTGGGCTTATGGTTTTTTAACCCGAACAAGGGAGGCAGTGACATCCATGTTTGTGTTTGTTTGCTTGCTTGCTTTTTGGTTAAATAAATCATCAGAAACACACACATTTTGCACAATGGACTCTTTTCCCTGCGTCAGTGGTCCTTTGATTTAAGTTTGATTTAGATTTTTTCCGACAAATGGGCACTACAGTATTGAATTTTGTTTCTGAGACTTTAAAAGTTACTGGCCAAAACATAAAATGCACCATCTGGCCAAATTGCAACACATTCATCACTGCACTCGCTTTGGTCCTGAGCAATACACCCGCCAAGTGTGAAGTAGAGCGGATGAGCGGTTCTCGAGATATGCGAAAGACACACAGACAGACAGACAGACGGACAGAGATTCCTCGCTTTATAGTTAGATAATGTGCTGCACGGTTTTGGCGAGTCAATGACCTAGTGGTACAATTTGGAAGCAAATGAGACACTTCCCCTGAAGGCAGAGCTAAGGAGGACACAGTGGACAGATATGTTCTGGATTGATGAGCGGAACATGATGGGTCAGTTATAATGTAGAGTGCCTGCTGGGGAAAACGGCGCTTTTCATTGTCTAATTAATGATCTCACTGTTTTGTTCTCAGATTCCTATTAATACGAATTTAATGAGCACTGAGGTGTTACGCTAATGGAAGCATGTGTGGATGCACGCGTACAGGTGCACACAAAGTGAAAAAGAGAAATCAACAAAGATGCTCTAACCACGCAGGGTGCCTAAGGTCAAAACTATGTAATTGTGTGGAACGATTCAGATGGATGGTAATGGGCAGGGGTGAAATGGTGAATTATTTTTCATTTCCTCCACTCAAGACCAAAAGGAAGCATGCAAAATAAAAATTAAAATATTTATTAAAGCCTCTGATACACCCACATAAACAAAAAGTACACGGAGAGCAGAGAAGATGAACATCAAAGAGGCCGCAGCAGAACATGCAGCTCGGTGTTCTTCCTCAGGCAACATTGGTGTGCAATGAAAAATGATCCCAGAAATATACTTAGTTCCTCAGCAACATGGCTGATGTTTCACATCATTAGCTCAGAGATAGTGTGTGTTAAGGGTGTAACGATTTCATCTACTACATCGATGTACCGATTTATATTCATACGATCCTTCGATAGGTACTCGACAAGTTGTCCTTCACAGGGGACGTACTGTATATCAATCTAAAATCGATTTGCAAGGAAAATAATCTATGGTATCAATATTAAGAATTTGCACCTTGTATTTAAACGTTATATGGATGTATTTTTTAGCACTTTTAATAGTAAATAAATGTTAAATGTTAGTCCGGTTCACGCTGACGTCATCGACATGCAGCAGCAGCGCATCTCAGAAAGACGACAACAAAACAAAGCATGGCTGATGGCAAGTGAGAGATTTTCGAGCCGCGTTTGAGGTCCATCGATTGGAAACATTTTGGCTTTTGCAAAAAGAGAGATGTCCTTGATATATCGCTCGCTGTTTCCAGAATATGCAAAGGCCAGATGGAAAGATTGGTTGTGTTGCTGCTGTATTTTAACTCCAGGTTCAACCACTGTTTATCAACCTGAAGAAATGTTGGTTGCATTTTATTTCTCTACCTTTTGCTTTGAAAGAAGCAGCAGGTTAAACCACTGTTTGTAAACTTGAACAGAAGTTGGTTTATTATATTTTTTGTTAAATGTTGCACTGCCTTGTATCATGAACTGAAGCAGCAGGTCCTGAAGTTGCATTTTTTATTATTTTCAAATAAAAGATGTATGTATTTTCCATTGATCGTTGTGTTTACTTGTTTATATCCATAATTAATGTATCCCTGATTCCCTTACAAGAAAACACTTTGAGGAATCCTGACCTGCACTGTCCGGTATCCAGCTATTTATTTCACAGTCACAAGGATTGAATTTTTGGCAAAAAAAGTTACTGTATCGATTTCAAGTCCTTGAATCGTATCGTATCGTATCGTATCGTATCGTATCGTATCGTATCGTATCGTAACGTTTGGCTCTAGATGAGCCAAATATCATCCTTGAATTGTATCGGAACCATGGCAAGTGATACGTATCGTATCGTTGTAAATATGTTTCGTTACACTCCTAGTGTGCGTTTACCTTAGCACTGTCAGGAGGCAGGGGGCTGGCTGAAGGGGCTGCGTCAGGTGTGTGCACCCTGGAAGTGGGACACCGAGGATCTACCTGCTCCGGCCCAGCCGACCCCGACTGAGAGCAGCTACAGAGAGAGGGAGGCTCCACCTTCCTGCCAGAGATCAGGTAGGTCTTCAGGCCTGGAGAGACAGAAACACACAGAGAGAGAGGGGAGAGGATGTCACTGGCAGATGAAACTGGAACATGCCTGAGTGTTGGGTTTCTGTGGAGTTGTTTTAAGATTCAGCAGAGGCTCAGCAGTACGTGGCACGATGAATTCCCTCAGTGAATTACATTAACAGCTTCTCGCATGAAAGTAGAATGAAGAGTGGGAGAAGCAGAGAATATCAATATCTCCCGGTTGAAAAATCCAAGGTCAGCCGCGTGAGTCATTCTTGTTTCCATAAGCATATACATCAAAACGATGTGTGGTGCATTAACGCTGGGTTTTATATCTTGTTTTCCAGCCAACACTTCTTTCAAGCTCCACAGATCCAGTTCGTCCACTGTCATTTCTTCCTCACCCTCCTCGTCACACCCTCCAACTTCACAGCCTGAGGAAGAATCTATATGTATAGAAGCGCTCCCATATATCCTCCTTAATGTATTTTCTCTGTAGTTACTCTTTCATATATGTCTCCCACAGGTGCATGTGCACGTGAGCTCCACATGACCATGAGACAGTAACAGTTTCAGACACAACAGGCCAGGGCCAAATATTTGAACACCTGCGTCCTCCGACTTCTATCAACATGTTATCATTTCCGTCAGTCCCACAAGGTATGAATGTGTGTGTTTGTGCAACCTTTAGCTAAAAAATTCAGCCTACAAATCAGACCACTTTGCCCAAAACAGTGACAAAACATGGCAATGAGGAGATAAGTTGTTTAAATGATCTAACTGCTTATAAACACAAGGCGTTTCACTTGCTTTACAACATATAGGAAACGCACAAGCCTGCCTATGTCACACTGTCAGTGAGATTTCGTCTTTATTTTCAACAGCCGTAGACAACGGGGTCACCAGGATGCTCCCACAGAGCTCATTTTAATCACCACTGCAGACATATGGCCCACTTCCTGTTTGAATTTCCGTTGCCAACGCTGTTGCTATGACAGATACATAATCAGGGAGATAGACCAGGGATTCTCAAGGCGGGGTCCGGGGCACTCTGCCAGCTTTTTTTTTTACAAAAGTCGTCATAGTTCAACAAATAATATTTGAATTTTTAAATCTATAGTATTGTCAGTATATTATGTTCTAATTAGATCTGTCAAAGTTAATGCGATGATAACACATTAACTCAGATTCATTTTAACACACCAAATTTCTTTAACGCATTAATCCAACCTGCGATTTTTAGGTTGTAGCGGGCTCAGTTTTAAAACTAAAGTGAAGATACTGGCATCATATGAAACTAGAAAAACCTAAGAAATCCATTGATACCAACCATGTCATACTAGCTTGTCACAAAGGAGGTTAAATAATGCTCCAAACTTATGCTACATTTTGGAGAGGAAAAACTGACATGGCCATTTTCAAAGGGGTCCCTTGACCTCTGACCTCAAGATATATGAATGAAAATGGGTTCTATGGGTACCCACGAGTCTCCCCTTTACAGACATGCCCACTTTATGATAATCACATGCAGTTTGGGGCAAGTCATAGTCAAGTCAGCACACTGACACACTGACAGCTGTTGTTGCCTGTTGGGCTGCAGTTTGCCATGTTATGATTTGAGCATATTGTTTTATGCTAAATGCAGTACCTGTGAGGGTTTCTGGACAATATTTGTCATTGTTTTATGTTCTTAATTGATTTCCAATAATATAAATATATACATATATTTGCATAAAGCAGCATATTTGCCCACTCCCATGTTGATAAGAGTATTAAATACTTGACAAATCTCCCTTTAAGGTACATTTTTGACAGATAATAAATGTGTGATTAATTTGTGATTAATTATGGACAATCATGCGATTAATCGCAGATTAAATATTTTAATCGATCGACAGCCCTAATTCTATTCTTGTTTTTTACTTATTTGTTACTTGTTCTAAATGAATCCCAATTAGTATATAACGGTATGAAAATACTATGCATGATAAACATATTGTTTGTTTCCATGAACGGCCGAATGGTGTGTCGCTTTAAAAGTTGCAGATGCAAGGAATGTGGGGCGGCATTATCTCCTTTCCTTTCGTAAAGGATGGTCCGGTGTATCCTATGCTAAAGGAGATACTAAAGGAAGCATTGAAGCACCTTTCCTTAACATTTAGAGAATTTGAACAGTTCTTATCATGACTGCCACGTAGATACTTCCAGGTCATTTCACACAGTTAGGGACCTTCCTAAGCAGAAAAGACTTTTCGACTGCAGCCCAAGGAGAACAAGTGTTTGTGACTGAACTCCTCATATTTCCCCATCTATCTGCAGCACTGTGTTGTTGCAAGCCCCAAACACAGTAACAGGTATCTGTGTGTGTGTGTGTGTGTGTGTGTGTGTGTGTGTGTGTGAGTGTGTATCCGCAGCACAGGTAAGTACCTGTGACCGTGTGCTTAGCCACATAATTCAACTGTCAGTGAGGCTGCAGCTTCCGGCTCTGAGCGTTGTCGGCCCTAAGTACTTCAGACAGGCCTGCCACTGCCTGGCCTCGGCTGAGCCACCCCGGGGCTGCACTCTGACACACTCCCAGAGACCACACATGTGACACGAGGGTACACAGTCTCATTGCAATGATAAACACGCACACACACACACACACATAGATACAAATACTGAGATAAGCAGCTCAAGAAGCAGACAAAGAAAACACGCACACAAGGAGACGGCACGTAAACACAAGTGCAATTATGAGACGCTCGCAAAATACACCACCTCCAACCGCCCCCACACACCCAGCCAAACACGTATACAGTACACCGAGCCGAGCAGAGCAGAGTGGAGGTGTAGATGGACGGCTTTGCTGTAGCTGGGTCGATAGCCAGGTGGATGAGGATTCAGGGATGGGAAATGAAGGCGGTAAACAGCAGTAACAAAGAAACTAATTCCCCGCACCACTGATGCAGAATGACACAGCAGCGAGAGGAGGCAGCAGGAGACTAGGGGGGAGTTTTTGACTGCCTCTGAGGAGGAGTATGTGCGAGTGTGACTGTGTGTCAAAGACAGATCCGCAGACACACAACGCACACACACACACACTGCGTCGACTGATTTCATTAGTCTGCTAATCAAATCTGTCCCTGCCTCCCACCAGGACATACAGCGACTTCTGCATCTGCTCGCGGGTCAACGGGGTTGCTCTCACCCCTCCCCTCTCGGTTTCTCTTTCTGTCTTGCCATCAGCACAGTGATTTCTCAAAGTACCACAGGTAAAAACATATCTTGAAATTATGTATGTAAGGCAGCAAAGAAAATGTCAAACTCATTTTCCTCATGACCGTGGGAAGAGAGATCTGGTGTGACTGTTCTTTTGTCTGTTCACTGAGATTTCTACAATGCCAGATTGAGAGCATTTGAGCCAAAGAGACTGAAACACACAAAACTACCAAAGCATGTGAGTCACACTGTATTATTTATTAATATACGTAAGACTCACGATTAATGCAAATCCTATATCTGCTGTAAAAGCAACGGTGCCTGCTGAGTAATAATAAAAGACAGGGAGAGAGAGCCGAATCCACCTAAAGAGAAACCACTGGACCGTACAGCCTCTATTCCCCAATACTGTAACAGCTTATTAAAGATAATGAAGTGTTTCAAGCTAGATAATACGCGCAGCAACACATTTCTAGAGCAGAACATTTGATAGAGGATTAAACAATAATGGCCCAATAATTAAAAAAAAACATACTTATAAAAAAGACAATTACAAACAAGATGCCAGACGTGAATACAAAACTGGAAAAAATGGGGAAAAATAAAACTGTAAAACTGAAGGAAACAAGCTGATAGCTAAGGGAGGCGACAGGAGATCAGCTGCGGCCTGCCCTCTCCATCACCTCATGTTAGGCTTTGACTTATATCAAAATAAATATGTTGCTGGCTCAGTTTCAGACATTTCGGTGCTCCACTTTTTAGCAGACGAGAGCAGAGAAACATGGTTCGTGCCAGACAGCAATCCATGGCCGTCCCTTCCAGAGGTTAATGTGTTTGTATGTTAGATTGATCACATTTTGTTTCAGGTTTCGAGTCCTGACAACCAGAGGAGGAGAAAGATAAATCGACTGCAGGAGCTTTGCAAAGGTGCACAGCGTGTTATCCGTGTTTGTTTGCGGGAAGGGTCATACGAGATCAAGTGTCTGCAGATGTTTGTCCGCCTGTTCCCTGGCCATTCTGGGATAATCTCTCATCTTTTTTTACGATGCAACCTTGTGACTGCAGCGTTGCCAGGCAGTAAATTGTGGCTCTGAAAAATTGGCCAGACCAGCAGCTGGCTCCGCTGTCCACTTCATCCGAGTCCAGCATCATCAGAATACAGCTGTGCTCTAAAGGCCTCGCGGCGGGGAAAGAAGGTCAGGAAAATCCATGCTTCATGTCGTTTCTTTCCAGCTTAGTGACTGTGGCCTTGTTCAAACCTGGTATTAACATGTGTCCTGAGTGATCGGATCACAAGTGGACAGCTCATTGAGGAAGCATTGAGATCCAATCACTCAGACCACATTCAGAGGTGGTTTGGGCCACGAATTCTCGAAATGGGTGCGATATGTATTCTCGATATCGATATTGTGATTCTACAAGTATTCGATATTACAATTTATTGCGATTTTTGTTACCTTTTTAACACTAGATCATGGGGAAAAAGTTGATTCATGGACTTCTAGGGACATTTATTTTGAAAATATCTAAAGTAATACAGTAAAAATGTTAGATTTTCAGCATGTATGTAGTCAGAGAAGTCAAATATATCAGTCATTGTCAGGCATTATTTAGTGGTATTTTCTTTTTAATTTATAAGGGACATGTAATGTTTTATACTTCTGGTGAATATAATCCAATCAATCTTATTTCCATATATGTATTTTATATGTACAGTTCCTTTTGTTAACACCTTATTTTGAAAACCGGACGTAGTCACGTGTATACTTCCGCAAACTTCTCCAAGTCCGTCGCTAGCTCTCCAACTTGGATTTAAAATGTGAGCGGTTGAAATGTGAGCAGGTTGAATCCACTCTTTTTTTTGACGATTACGGAACGGATATGACGTCACGTTACTCAGACTACAACAATAAAAGCGGTAACTTCCTTGTACCTTCAATAGACTCAAATGAAGCAAATATATGGGTTCTGGCATTCAAAAAATTATTTCAAAATTGTAATATAAAAAATCACGATATATAGGTGAATCGTTTGTTTTCCCCATCCCTAGAATATGTAGGATACTACTACTGACATTCATGTAATATTACATCACAAGGTCTGCTGTATTAGTCGTGTTTACAACGTGTTTATTTGCATATAGAGCGTGGAAGTGAGATCAGATCACAAGTGGTCACTGGAGACGCATTCTAACGCCAGGTGTGAACAGACGTACTTAAAGCTGTCCACTTGTGATACGATCACTCAGGACTCATGTTAATGCCAGGTCTGAACAGGACATGATACAGGTACATGTACGTGTGTTTGTCCTCTCTCCCTCTCTGACGACCCTAGGCTAATTGGAGCATCATTAGTGGAAGCCTCTAGGCATTATGGGACTTGAAGTGTCCCGTCCTGCGCTATCAGCCAACAGGCAAACAGTAGATAACCTTTCCCCACGAGAGCCCGGTCACATTATCTCTCTCTCTGAGCCCTTTTGTTCAGGATAGAGGAGAGCGACGCGAGAAAAGCACTTTGCAACCAAATAACGCCATCACCTCTACTCCCTCCCTCTCTCTCGACACCTCACAGCACGTCCACGCTCCTCTGGGACAATAGCCGTCCCTGAACCTCTCTTTGCATGATGCTAAGAGGAGCTCAGTGCAGAGGCTGGGTGTGACAAACAAACATGCACCAAAAAAAAGGGTGTATGCAACACATAAGTTGGGACTGCAGTGGTCATTTCAGACACTGCCAATATGGTCTCTGAACAAAGACGGACAATTAGCTGGAATGTAAGTGTCCAGGTACAAAAAGCCTGGCTGCTACACACACTTCCACCGTCCTAACAACGCACACAAAAAAAGAGGGAATTAAAGGATGGAAAGACAAATTGATATTCAAAGAAATCCTTTAATTTTACCCTTGGGATACACAACAGAAGGAGAGGAGAATAGATAAATTCTGTTTAAAAAGAAAAAGCACACTAATGCAACAGGTAGAGCTATAAATATTAAACTATTTGGTTGTTTATCTCAAAGCAACACCTTTGCTTTCAAACTGCATTTGCAAATCAAGCAGGACAGAACAGCCAACGCTGCCGTCCCGGGGAGGTTTACTAAAAGCACAGAGGGCAACGGAGAGGGAGGGAGAGTTGGCAGATATGCTGCGATCAGCACACAAACACAAACATATCATGTGCCTTATCTTCTGATAATGACAGGTTCGCCTTCCAGGGCCAGGTATCGGAGCAGGAGGGCAGTGGAGCAGGTGGCCCGGAGAAACTAGCACCGCCAGGCTGGGCAGCTCTCCATGCCAGTTGGCACCGCCAGCCAGCAGCCTCCTCCCCCCCCCCTCCCTCCTCTAAGGTTTACTGTACATCCTGTCCCCGTCGGGGGGACGAAGGCAGGAGGGACAGAAGGAAACCTGTCCAGTACGACGGGTCGTTAAGGAGGACTTCATTACTGTGGCGTGGTCCGCAGAGGAGAGGAGGGGGAGATAAGATTGCAGAGATTTTGGGAACAAGTAGCGAAAGATGTGGAGGCTCAAGAGAGAGTCTGTGAGTTGTTTGGTGGTGGTGATGAAAAATCGTATGTGTGCTGTCTATGTTTGGACCCATTCAGTCAGAAAACATGAAAGACGCATGCATTTTTCATAAGGAATCACCAAGGGACTCACATTGTCATCTCTGACAGCAAAGGAGAAGCAGAGTTTGTGCGTGACTCCCGAGCCAACGACGGGTGGGAGTGGGGGGAGGGCGAGCGTTGACCTTCCTTTTTATTTATTTTTTTAACACTTCTGTTGAGCCTGTAGGTTACTTCCGATGCAATAACAGGCATCCAAGAAACTGAGCAGAATTATTCAGAGTGTTAAATTAGCGGCTCCTCTGTCAGACAATGTCAAGCAGAGACGTCTGACTGCCTTCTGAATAATGTAGAGGAGAGGATGTTTCACACTTTGCTCAATTTACTACATACATAAACAAGCACGCTGAGCTAAACGCTGATTATTTTAAACACAGATTGCATGTGTTTATGAGCTCACTCGGCTTGTATCCAACCCTTCATCAATGCCCAACATTATATTTTATTAAAGTGATGGATTTAAAGTTGAACCGTAAAACAACAGAGATTTGTCAATCTGGAAAGATTTTGATATATACGGTTTCTATCTATATACTAGGGATACACCGATACTACTTTTTCATTATCTATACTGATAGCGATACCTACCTTTGGGTATCACTTCATCATTTTATCCTGTAGGACATTTGTGTGAAATGGTCATAATTAGCATATGAATTCTTGAGTTATGGTGTGTTTTGTGAGGTCACAGTGACCTTGACCTTTGACCACCAAAATCTAATCAGTTAATCATTGAGTCCATGTGGACGTTTGTGCCAAATTTGAAAAAATTCCCTCCAGGCGTTCCTGAGATAACGAGGATGTACGGACGGACGAACAACCCGAAAACGGCGGGGAGGCATAAAAAGAAATAATGTTAATAATGTAACACTATTAAACTACTCTCTTGAGAATTAGATCTTAGTCTAATGTTTCAAATAAATTGCAATAGCCTTGATTTACATTAGACGCAAAGGAGCACTTCTACTCTGCAATGATGGATATGCAGCACCGACTTAATTCCGCGAGCTGACGGTTCAGTTCGTGCCTTCAGGGCCTTGAAGCAGGCACATTGTTGCCAGTTTCCATATCAGTCATTTTAAAGTGTCCCTGCTTCTTTTTCAGGTTTATTATACTTGTTTGCTGACTAATGTTGTTTAGTCCCTCTACAAGAACAGTGGTGCCCCAACCTAAGGGCCGGGATGATTAACTGAAGAAAAAAGCAGAAGACAGAATTAAGACTCCTATATTTCTTGTAATTGTTGACTTTTTTTTCATAAAACAAATTTGTGGATACAAACTGGCAGATATGTCACGAGTATGATTGTTTTGTTTTAGGGGGAGACAAGCATATTCTGTATATAAGAAGTGGACGTAGTCACCGCGACATCATCTATTGATTTGTGGACTGTCGTTTTGAAGCCTCAAGTTCGACATTTTGCGCTATCTTGTTTTTTTGCAACCAGAAGTGACACGAGAGGGTGGAGCTAAGTAAAAAAACAAACGCTAAATAAGACATTTTTAGGCAACCAAAAGGTTATAATTAAACTTTCATGAACTGAAAACACTCTGTGAAACCGGACAACACCGTGGTAGCAACCTGTCAATCACAAGGTAGCCACGCCCTAAAGCATCCCCTGCTTTATGATCTATTTGACTCTAAATGGGACCATAATTTACTAAATGAACCTCAGGCTGTATTGAAGACTTGAAACTAGTGATTGAGGCCATAAACTCATGTTTACAATGTTTACTGAGGTAATAAATCAAGTGAGAAGTAGGCTCATTTTCTCATAGACTTCTATACAATCAGACTTCTTATTGCAACCAGAGGAGTCGCCCCCTGCTGGCTGTTAGAAAGAATGCAAGTTTAAGGCACTTCTGCATTGGCTTCACTTTTCAGACCTTTTTGTGCCCTGTGGAAACCACAGCAGAGCCTCCCTGCATGTAAGACAGAAAAGTCACTTGTTAAAAGTATTTTTAAACCGTATTATGCAGTTAAAGCAGTTAAGGCTATCAAACTTAATTGCCTAATTTTCTAAGCAAGAACATTTTCAAGTAGCACCCAGCACTGGTATTAGACAAACAAGGAGTTACAGACTGGATACATCTACAGCCGTGCCTACTATATTCACGTCAAACTCACTGGAGCGCAGCTAAACCAATACAAACACACCCTCAGAGACCCCAGATAACCCGACAGTGAGCTCTTAGTACGAGTGACGTAAGCCACAAAAAGAAACAGCAAGTCTCGTACACCACCTGGGCTTTCTCAGCACATTAGCCTTCCAGGTTTGGGACAAAAACACATCTCTTAAATGTGAATTACGTCAGAGCACTTCTCTGCTTACACACACAAACAAACTGTCCCAGCACAACACGCCATACTGAGGTCTCTCTTCCCGTTGCAATCAGCAGAATCTGTCAGTATCCTTCCCCTCTGTCTGTCCCTGCATGCTGTAAACAGGGGTGGCACCAAAACAAATGTTCCATATTTGGCCTGCGTTTTTTTTTATCCCCGGCTTCAATCCGGCCCCATCGTAACTCACTCAAAACGACAATAGAAACACTTGACATCTCTCCAAAGTCTTTAACTCTCGCTTGGCTGCGCCTGTCTCGTGTATTCTCTGCACTCGTTTCGGATTCTGTGTCTTCGATCTTTCCATCCTTGACAGTCCCAGGCTGCCACGGTCTGCTGGCAGAACAATAAATAGGCCCACAGTTGACATCCCTCCAAAATCTTTACCCCACCCCAGCCCCCCTCCACCCTTTTGCTCAGTGGCCTGTATTTTCTCCCTGTTTTGTCAATCCCACTGTAACTCACTGTCCGTCTCTCTCTCTCCATCCCAAATCCAACTATCCTCGCTGTTCTTTTTATGTCCGAGCCGATATCTGTTTAACTCGTCACCACATAGGCGTTAAGGGCTCTTCTCTGAGGAGAATTGCCACGGCTGACATCATCCCAAAAGCTCAAAACTCGCTCTCCATCTCATCTTTTTTTACACCATCGTCCTCTCCTCCTCTGTCAAACCCTTCGCCCATGCGTGCTCCTCTGAATACCAACACAACCACCCTCTTTTCATCTCTCTGATAACAATAACCATATGGATCCTTGTGCTTTTCAGCACACCTGTCCAGATCACTTGTTTCCTGCTCCATCCGTTTCAAGATTCTCTTTATAGTCGTGATCTGCCTTGCATTGTCTCGCCAGTCTGCCTTGCATTGTCTTCCTCATTCAATCTTTCACTTGTTTGAATAAAAGATTTAAGACAAAGATTGAATAAGTGTGAGCATCTTTGGAGAAACACCGAACTCCAGGATAAGAAAACATTTATGAGCTGTGCAAGGCCATGTTTTCAGCTTTCTGACAATGCATTTTTCAGATAATACAAAGAGTTTTAAATGGTTTATTTAGCGTAAGAAAGAGGAGACTTTTCTCTACGCATAAAGGAACACCTCCAGCCAAGGACAAGCAGGTCTTTGTATGATGTTCTGTACAATTCCTTTTGTTGTTATCTTATGCAATCCTTCTACGTTTATTCTAGGGATGCACCGATACCGATAATGGATCGGATATATTCAATCAGATATATTAAATTCAATTCTATGTTTATATACCATATATTATATATATATATATTATATACTGGAATTTGGATTCCTGTTTAAGTTTTGACCAATTTGTGGCCATATTAAAAAGCTTTACACTTGAATTGTAACTATTGTTAATTTTGAAACATTTTTAGCAAGTTTCTACAGTATGATTTATTATTTTAATAATAAATAATAATAATTAAAATAATAAAAATGTATATCTATGTATTTATTTGTTACACTTTGTTTTACAAAGTTAGGAAAGCAATGTTTTGAGTCGGATGTTGCCTTAGACATAATAGGATGATCCCAGTCACTTCCACACAGCGAGGCATAGAGCTTATTAATTAATTATTATTATTATTAACACTGGTATCGGATCGGTACTCCGTCTCGGCCGATATCCAAAGCCCAGGTATCAGTATCGGTATCGGGACTGAAATACTCGGACCGGTGCATCCCTAGTTTATTCTTCACTTTGCGATGCTCTTTCTTCTCCTTCTGTAAATTCTTTATGAGATAACAACGTGTAATGAATTCACTATGCAGTATATCTTTTCAATAATTTAAAAAAGGTGTTATATGAAGAAACTTGTGATTATTAAATTCTAATGGTGTGCCCTTAACCTTTTTAGACTGCTGTCTTCATCTAAAAAAAAGAGCAAATTACCACAAAAAGGGACCAATTTGTAATTAATTTCAGGCCAGGAGCTGAAACAAAACAAAGAGTCAATCAACAGTCGTGCCTCGAACTGAAATTCGATTTAATCACATGCTGAATTATCTCAACCTGAGATTTCTATTGACCCGCAGCTATGAGCATCGCTCCCCCATCGATTAAACAGTGGCCGAGTATGTGGCTCTGGGTAAATGATCAAAGCAAACAGGCAACACAGACAAACAACTCCCTCCCTCCCTCCCTCTCACGCTCCACCTCTCATCGCCTTCTGCTCTAATACCGCAGACTTTGCTTACTCAACACTTTGAGTAATGGCATCTTCACTGGGGGTTGATGAAGAAAAACGCGCTGGATCGTCTGCTGAGCGCTGCGCCACTCCCCGAGGATTCTTTATCTGAAGCGGGGCCAATGATAGGAGGATTAAATAACTTTGCTAACTACGAGCTCAGCTTCCAACCTCTGAATCACATTCTGCCCGACACAACTTGTATGTATGCTGATGGCTGCTTGCACTGTTGACCTGCATCCTATTAAAAAACGGATTTGACAGGTTCATTAAATCTCACGGTCAAGCACAGAAAGGCATCGCTTGTAATGTTTGTTGATGAAGGCTTCATTTAGTAAACAGTGGAGGCAGCACTCTGACTCTGACAGAAAGAAAACATGGCACAGGGAGGCAGTAAGGAGAAGTGACACGAAGAGAGACAGATTGAAAGTGATAAAAGGATGGGGGATGACCTCTGTCGGGAATGTATCACTTAGCACACACACACACACACACACACACACATGCAGTATGTCAGAGATTGGCCTTTAGGAATGACAGCATGGGGGATTCCTGGGGCTATAAAGAAGGTGGATGGAGGAGCAGCTGATAGCTGGAGGGGACTCAGGAGGGAGGTCCCCCAGTGAAGCCAACGGAGAGAGAAGAGCTCGAGGCAGGGAGCTCAGTTCAGAGGATCCAGCATCCGTCCGGCTGATATCATCTTGTGGCAGGTGCATCAGTATTGATGTATATGTCAGTCGATTTCACACATTGCACACTGTTCATTTTCACACATCAGCGCCCACGTTCATCAAATAAAAAAATTCTAATTTGTAAAATACTAAGCATGTTATCAGATGATGGACGCTACGGTTACAAACTGAAAGTGAAAGTGAATCTGCTCCGTACGGAGTTTCAGCTCAGAGTAGCAGGAGTCAGATTTCACACACGGGATGAGAGAGAGTTGACAGACAAGACGATGGCGGAGGATTTGGTGTCAAAACGAAAAGCTAAAGCACCGATTTGGCCAAATGTCGGATTTAAACCCAATGCTATAAGGGAACCATTGCTTTAATGAGGCGATCACTGTGCGGAGGACAGAGCGGATACAGCCGGTGTGCGTGGCAGAGCGGAGCCAGGTGGAAACCTGCGATCCTGCAGCGAAAGCTCGACCGGAGAGGCCCGACACACAGCCATCCAAAGCTAAAGATCAATTAAGTGCTCTAGATATATTGAATGTCATCTTTTCTTGTAAAATGTCCGGTGTAATCGGTAACACCGGTGTTGTCACAAGTTTATTAACCGGTGGGAACATTTCCTCACCGTGACATCTCTAGTCCTACTCAGTACAATATCTTGGGCAATATTTTAAAACACAAATTTATGGGATTCTTATCAAAAATGTCTGTTCATGTTATGTGTTTGTAAAAAAAAAAGAATATTAAAATTCTAAGATATATCGCTATCAACCTCAAAAAGTCCAGTATAGCTATAGGTGCAAATAATATTTCATTATCAGTTAATCTAGCAATAATTTTTGCTTATTTAGTTGTATTATTTGGTCAAAAAACTGCTTAACTAAGCCTGACAGACAAAAGCAAACAAATTCTCAAATGTCCATCCATCCATTTTCATGGCCAGCAAAGTCTTCTATCTATTCCTGGGGGACCCCGAGGCGTTCCCAGGCCAGATGACATACGTATGTGATCTCTCCAGCGTGCTCTAGGTCTACCCCGGAGCCTCTCACCAGTTGAACATGTCCAGAAAACTCGGGAGGTGCCCAAGAGGCATCCTGATCAGATGCCCAAACCACCTCAACTGGCCCTTTTCGACGCAAAGGAGCAGCACCTCTACTCCGAGTGACAAATATTGTCCATAAACCCTCACAGGTACTGCATTTAGCATAAACAATATGCTCAAATCACAACATGCCAAAAACTGCAGCCCAACAGGCAACAACAGCTGTCAGTGTGTCAGTGTGCTGACTTGACTATGACTTGCCCCCAAACTGCATGTGAATATCATAAAGTGGGCATGTCTGTAAAGGGGAGACTCGTGGGTACCCATAGAACCCATTTTCATTCACACATCTGGAGGTCAGAGGTCAAGGGACCCCTTTGAAAATGGCCATGCCAGTTTTTCCTGCCAAATTTTTCACTCTAGCTTTAAAACTGAACCCGCTACAGCCTAAAAATCACAAGTTGCGTTAATCGTTATTATCGTTAAAACTCCCTTATCAGACCCAAAAATCCAGTATCAGCCGGGCTCTATAATACAGACTCATTGCCTTTACTGTACGCAGACCCATCATGCTTACTGTCGTGCACAGTCACCCCCCTAAAGGCCCATTCTGAGGAAGGAAAAAACCCTGAGGATTGCAGAAGATTAAAGATTAATAGCTGTAGAAAAAAATGGAGAGAAGAGAGAAGACAGGGTGCAGATTAAGAAAAGAGAGGTCATTAAAATGTCTTGCTATACGGTGTAAAAAAACAGAGAAACACAGGACGATGATGTGAGAGACGAGCATTTTAAAATAGAGGCTTTCTTATTCTTAAAGCTGGTCTGAGCCACTCACTAAAACTAATTTCACAGCCTGCAGTGCTAATAATAAAATACTTAGGCATGCAGCTATAATAGGTACAAATATACTGAAAGAATTCATGAAGGAAAATACACTTTAACTGCATAATACACACACACAAGGTGCAGGCTGAGTGCAGGAGCAGGCTTCACGGTGGACTGGCTCCCCCGTCATCTTCCCTCATTCATAATTCACACGGCCATTTATCACACACACACACTCCTGCTGTGCACACTAACGAGTCACTACAGCCCACAAACACGGACAGGGTGCGGCTGCATGTGTGGGTGTTTGCATACTTGAATACTTTAAGTGCAGAATGTGAGTCTGTGGAAGTGAGTGTGTAGGAGGGTGGGAGGGGGTTATATTGAGTGTGTCACCTTAAAAGGCATTTGCGCACAAAGTCTGAATTTTTCGTCCGAAATTGTCGCACGTTTAAAAACAAATGCGACGTCACATGTCAATCACGTTTACACACCGACTTCGAAACTGTCTGTCAGGTTTGATTTTCTGCGTTTTTTCGCATCCGCCAAAAGCCAAAAGGTTGTTTGACCACTCAGAGCCACCATCCATGCAACCGTTATCATCCAAAATGGCATCTTATAAACACGGACAGGATGCAGCTGCATGTATGGGTGTTTGCATTTAATGTACTTGAATGCAAAGTGCAGAAAGTGAGTCCCGGTGTGAGCGTGTGTGTAGGAGGGAGTTATTGTGTGTGTCACCTTAAGACTGAGCATCCCATCTGTCAGTGTCAATGAAGGCTGTTGTGTGTCTGTTAGGAGGAAGTGCTGGCATCTGCAACGGCCGCGATGGGAGCGAGATTAGATCACATGCGCAGCACAAGTAGAGATCTAAATATCGAAAATACAGTGAGATGGCGACATCAGGAGAAAGACACACGGAGATGCCTTCACATACTTTCCCTTTTTCAAGGTTTGAGAGTCAGAATGTGAGCAATTTGTCTACAGGTAAACAAAACTACACAAAAATAGGCCTCCGCTTGGCTTTTGACTCAATATAAAAGCCAGAGCTTCAGCTGAATAAACTCAATTTGGCCTCTTTTCTCCCAGTCAGAGCACCAGTCCTACCATCTAAAAAGAGCCTCCATGTAACCAGCTGACCCACGCCCCTTTCAATACTTGTTGCCATGGAAATTAGCCCTGGTGGGCCCAGGGTGCAGAGCTGGGTTAAGTGTGTGTCTGTTGCTGCAGATGGGCGCAACGTCCTTTTCCATGTGTTGTGCTGGTGTTACGACCGTGATCCAGGTGGAGCCACACAATAGTCATAAACAGGATGAACCTTAAGCTTCACCTCTATCCATCTTTCTGTCTCACTCTGTTTATCTATTTCTTTTTTATCTTTATACCGCCTTTCTTGCAAACCCTTTCCGCTTTTTCTATTCATTTTTTTTTTCCTCAGTCTGCAGGAGGGGAAGTTATGTTTCCATGAAGATATACAAGCAGCACATTTGCATTTGTGAAAACTCCTACGGTGATAACAGATTGGTTTGCTGTATGCAGTGAAGGAGGGAGCAGCAAGAAGATTCCTTTACTGTGTTGAGGCCACATTACACTAAAGCATATCAAGACGGCATGATATCTCTGACACTGTAAATATGATTTTTTTGTCTCCTGATTTAATGAATAGTTTACCAGTAATTACATTTGAATGTCTTCTATTCAGGAGCCTGATAAATATTGTAAACACTACAAGGAAAACTGCCAACTAATTACACACTTTGTAGTTTGAAGATAGATAAGAAACAACCCACAACTAAGACATCATGTTTACTATCCTGCAGATCAACACTCCCTCCCTCCCTCCATCCTCCACTACTCATAACCACCGTGAGTTATGGGCTAATTATACGAGAAAGTAAATATCTGCCACATGACCACCTCCACACAACAGAGCATTGCATGGCTTCACTGCATTACCCCACCAGTTTAATGCGAGCTAATGGAGCAGCTGAAAATGTGGAGTCAAAGCACATTATTCTTCCATTTCACCGTACCAGATGCGCCGGGGGGGAATAAATGGAGTGTTAAAAGTGTAAAGGGGCTGTGACAGGTCTTGGACAAGTCTCTGTTCTCTTTTAAATGTGGCTAGAGCTGAACAAGGGAGTAACAATTGGGAATCATAGAAGAAGGGAGAAATAAGTTATATATGTATATATTTTAGGGCTGTCAAAGTTAACGCCATAATAACGCATTAATGCAATTTTTTTTTAACGCCAGTAATTTCTTTAACACATTAATCAATCTTTCAGAGGTTGTAGCAGCCTAAGTTTTAAAGCTAAAGTGAAGATGCAGGAATCCATTGGCACAAACCATGTCATGCTAGTTTGTCGCTAAATAACGCTCCAAACTTGCGCAAAATTTTGGAGAAGAAAAACTGTCATGGCCATTTTTAAAGGGGTCCCTTGACCTCTGACCTCAAGATATGTGAATGTAAATGGGTTCTATTGGTACCCACGAGTCTTCCCTTTACAGACATGCCCACTTTATGATAATCACATGCAGTTTTGGGGCAAGTCATAGTCAAGTCAGCACACTGACACACTGACAGCTGTTGTTGCCTGTTGGGCTGCAGTTTGCCATGTTATGATCTGAGCATATTTCTTATGCTAAATGCAGTACCTGTGAGGGTTTCTGGACAATAATTGTCATTGTTTTGTGTTGTTAAATGATTTCCAATAATAAATATATACATACATTTGAATAAAGCAAACGTATTTGCCCACTGCCATGTTGATAAGCGTAATAAATACTTGACAAATCTCCCTTTAAGGTTCATTTTGAAGAGATATAAAATGTGCGATTAGTTTGCGATGAACCACCATTAACTATGGACAATCGCGCGATTAGTCGTTTTCAATGTCATGGCTGAATATTTAGATGATTTCGTCAACGTGGAAGTGACGCAAGATTTCAGAATGAGACTTCTCCGAGCAAACACACAGACCGGATCAAGCGAAAGATAAAGAAAAAACGTACATTGACGGAACGGAATTGCTCTGAGCGATTACATAGCAGCCTGTTTAGCATCTGCTGTCAGTAGCGCTCCGGCTCAATACAGAAAATCGTTCTCCGCATAAGTCACTTAGACACAGAAACATGGGAAAAGAGGGTCCTGGTTGAAAAATACCGACGTTACCTTTTAAAAAAAATGGGAATAAGAAAGAAGTCTGCTGAGAAGTCACTGCCATTAAGATTGATATGTGCGCTTACTTTAGTAAATTAATAAGGCAAGAAGTTTCTGATTAAAGTGAAACAGCGTGTGCTATAGACAGCATGTGCTATAGACAGCGTGTGCTATAGACAGCATGTTGCGTAGCATGTTGTACTCCACATGCTACATGTGTTTGTTCTCCAGGCTCAGCCATGTTTGCTGCTCGCATGCGTGGCTCCTCATCAGACGGACAGTAGAGGCCTCTGATATCAGGCTCTCTCATCCACCTCGCCCTGGGTCGTCTCTGTCAGAGTAGATAGAGGCAGGACACTACACCACTGAGCCAACAGGACAGCTGTCCCCTACAGGGGGGACTGAGAGGTCTCCAGGGACTGAGAGGTCTCCAGGGCCTGCCGACACTTGTCAGGATTAAGTGGAGTTCAAGAGGATGCGTAGATGTTCCGAGGAAAATCTCCAACGGTAACGGCTCAATAGAAAGTTCACTGGGCCACGCAGGTAAGATTATTTGCAGCCTTTTGAAAAAAAAAAAAAAAGAAATACGCTCTCCGCTTTCCTGCTCTTGATACAGAAAGTCATTACACCACATGAGTACAAATCTATTACTGCTTGCTGGGTCGAAGCAGCGAACAATACCCTTGCAGCACAGCCCTCCTGTACGAGTACAGGTAGTCCAATCCTGCTGAGTAACAGTGTGACACAGCAGATAAACCGAAATGACTGCAGCTATAAAAACCCAGCTAATCACCACATCGTAGACCTTCAATAACCTTGCCACGACAGGCCCCATGTTTGCAGAGCATGACAAAGGGATCCTGAAGCTCTGCAGACTCGCTCAGTATGAAAAGGCCAAAGATGATAAATGATGAGATGGCGTTGCTGCGGGCTACAATGCCATGCTGTGCTGTGCTGAACCATAGCACAGGGCAACGCTGTACAGTGCAGAGGGTGATGTATTATGCCATTACGCTCTCGGCAGAGCTGTAATCTACCATGCAGAGCCAAGGTGTTCCAGGCAGGGCTCGGTCACTGCAATACAATATAGCAGCTTAGAGTCCCCCTGGCAGTTTGTTCCCTGGCAGCCTCTGAAGGGCCACGTTCCCCTCACACACTTCAGATGAAAGGGCAGCTACAGAACGCAGTATGCATGTGTAATAGTAATCCATGGATCTATTTACCTACTGCTTTTATAAACCATCCCAACAGCTGCCACCCCAGCCGAACCACACTCTAGCTCTATGTCTTCCCCTCCTTACCTCCTCCTTGTAGTAAGCTACTCCACTTGACTATCAACCTCCCCCTGTCTTTCTACAGTAGGGCTGAATGCTGTGTTCGCATACTGATTTGGACTCAAGACTCTAGAGTCTAGACGAAAAATTATGCCAGGTATTTGATTTGCTTGCAGGGGGAGAAGACAGCTGTGTATATATTAGGGTGAAAAGGCCAAATCGTTTAACTTTTTGTCAAGCGCAGCGGTGTGTAGACTGACAGCGCGTACACACAAGCACACACACAGTACTTTAGGTGTGAAATCCAGAGGCTTAAATGTGTACAGCCTTCCTTTCTCTGCTTGGGGTTCACACTAGAGCTCAATGCTGAGGTCCAGTTACATGGAGGCTTAGTGTAATGGTGGTGAGGCAACGCTGCTGCAGTTCTACTCTCAAGTGCAGAGTGGACCAACACTACTGGAGTCTCAGACTGGACTGGACCACAGTTAAGGACAGTTCATCTACGATCTAGGGCTGGGACAATTCACCTATCTCCTGATTCGATGCTATCACGATACTTGGGTGCCGATTCGATATGTATTGCGATTTTTAAGTATTGCAATTCTTCAAGTATTGCAATCAATATTATGATTTATTGCGATTTTTGTTAACTTTTTCAACACTTAGACCATGGGAAAAAGTTGAATCATACACTTCTAGGGACTTTTAATTTGAAAAATAACTAAATTAATACATTAAAGTGTTTGATTTTCAGCATGTATGTAGTCAGAGATGTCCTGAAGTCAAATATATCAGTCATTGTCAGGCATTATTTATTTTTCCAGCAACCCAAAAAATCAAAGAATAGACAATTCCCTCACAAACTTGTGGTATTGTCTTTTTAATTTATAAGGGACATGTAATATTTTACACTTCTGTTGAATACAATCCAATCAATCTTATTTCCATATATGTATTTTTTATATACAGTTCTCTTTGTTAACACCTTATTTTGAAAACCGGACGTAGTCACACGTGTATACTTCTGCTAACTTCTCCAAGTCCGTCGCTAGCTCTCCCGTCAGCTCCGCTCTCTTAATACATCCATGATCAGCTCCATCGGGGCCGTTTGAATGCATTTAACATAAATGTCAGTATATGGGTGCTCTACAGTTGTAGCGTCGGCTGATTTGACCACGGAGATGAGAGCGACGGCCGGCTTGACCGCATGTTACCGCGATACAATAACATTTCCTGTCCATGACTGAGTTAACATGCAGCTTTAGCCATGATGTCTAGCTCTGCTTTTCCTGGCAATGTGTGAAACCCAAAGTGTTTCCATACTTTACTGGATGTGTAGTGTTTACCACCTTGGATTTAATATGTGAGGGTGCAGGTCGTATCCATGCAGACCCTCCGCTGTTTTGTACTTCCTTGTTGCAGCCGGCTGCGGTTTGTTTTGGTTGACGGATACGGAACGGATACGACGTCACGTTACTCAGACTACAACAATAAAAGCGGTAACTTCCTTCTACCTCTGCATAGACTCAAATGAAGCAAATATATTCTGGCAATAAAAAAAAAATGGCGATACATAGGTGAATTGATTTTTTTGCCCACCCCTACTACTTTCCCTGTCTAGTTCTCTCCTTCCATTCCTGCGTCTTTAAGTATAAACTCAATAACCAGCCTCATTTACCGTTTCTCAAGGTCAGAGGCAGCAGCCATTATAAGTAATTCTCCACTGAGCCTCGGGCGAATACTGTACACTTCGCTGACAGACAGTACATCCCTATGGAATAGCATTCACAGGGTTGGTGAAGGAATGTGTGTGTGTGCATGTGAGTCTCCCGAAAGAACAAATGGTTCTCCCAATAACCAATACCTGCTGCAGAGCATGAAGTAATAAGGCCAGAGTGAAGGGACACCGAACATTCATCACAAGGACCATTTGCAGCTAATTTCTGCTCGGTGCTCAAATCAATCTTAATGTAGCTAATCAATTATTGCTCTGAAGACTTAAAAGGTGTACAAGGAATCGGGACAAATTAATATTGTGGACCAGAATACAAATTATCCTCCCGTTTTAGAGCCAGCACGAGTCCCTGGCCTCTTTTGATATCCACACGACGTGAAACTCCTCTCTTGTTGCCTCATCATAAATAAACACAGCCACGACAGAATCATTATACGCAATCAATATCATTTGCTGTGATATAAACGGCTGGCTGGCAGGTGGCTGGTGTGTTCGGGGCCGGGATAACGCCAGGCCAGTGTGGGAGGATATGATGATGGAGGATTACTAACACTAATCACTTTAGCCAAGAGATTACCAAGTTTTGCGTTATTAGAAATCACCCGCAGGGCCAACGGGAGGGGAGAGATATACTGTACGCGGCCGCCCGGCACAGCTTCGCTCAGCAGGTTAACTTAGAAAAGGTCATGCTCACAATTTCAAATGGAATCTGAGAACGTGCCTTACCTCGAGGCGGCGGGTTACTGAGAATCTGCAGTACATAATGAGTATTAGTGGAAAAGGGGCTGCGCAATTATACGAGAAGAGCTGTCAGAAGCTCAAATTAATGAAAATGTTCTTTAGATCATTAAAGTGGAGCAACAAGTGCTCATTTGGGTTATTTCTCATATTTTTTTTCATTCATTCACGCTGAGCTACAGCCACAACCTGGAAGGTTCACAGCTGGAGAGAGGAGGGAGGACGCATACAAAACAGGAAGACTCTCGAAAGCATGTAGAGTCTTTTAAACCTGCAATAACTGATTTGTTTTTGTCCACTTGGGGACAGCGGAAACAAGTTGTGAACTCAGCAATGACATACTGTGCGTTCTAATACCTATACTACTACTACCGTCCTATTTAGTATGCCAGAAAAAGGTTTAGTATGTCCCGATACATAGTATGTCAAATGCAGTATGCCAAAAATACCAGGATGTCCTACTACATGCGGTCGCATTTTGCAGGATACAAGCTAGCATGCTTTTCTGGCTATTCTGACCCACAATCCTCTGCGCAGCGGATATACTGTATGAGCAAGAGTAGAGTTGTTCTGAAATCGATACCAGTATCGGAAATGCCTCCGATACTGCCCAAAATTTGGTTTCGGGTATCGCCGAGTACGTCAGTCTATGAACTGATCTGATACCATAATTTATTAACCCAGAAGAAAATCAGATGCTGTTGGGTCGTGTCTAGAAGGGAACCCGCAAATTGCAAAATCTGAGACTTGCTGCCTGATGACCTGTCCTAACCTCAACTATCCAAGGTCAATGCCTAACCTTAACTGTTTCGCAAGAGTTTCCCCAGTTTGCTGGTTCCCTTCTAGCCACTACCGTGCTGTTGTCGCCCTGGATGTATCATCCCTGCCACTGGCAACTACTGTTTTAGAGCAGCAAAGAAGAACTGATTGCAGGTAGTTTGTCACGCGACGATAGCAAACAACAACTGTGAGGTGCTAGTGGAGAGTGTAACGGTAACGGTAGTCAGAGCGAGGAAAATGTCCATTCCCATTTGGCAATATTTCAGTGGAAAATCCAACAAGCTGTTTAACAATATTAATAATAATAATAACTATATTTGTTTTTATCGCACTGGTATCGGATCGGTGCTCGGTATCGGCCGATACCGCAAGTTCAGGTATCAAAATCGGTATCGGTAAGGAAAAAATGGTATGGGTCAATGTTCAAGGTACAATGTCGTGACAAATCAGTATGTCCCAATTGTATGCATACTGCATGCAACAGTATGTACTTTGTAAGAGCAGCTGCCGTATGTACTAAAAGTAAATAAAAAAGTAATGCAATTTGGAACATAGCCATATCGTCGACGACGCTATGAGAGCGGTGAGAGTGAACCGAAACAGTAAAGTTGAACAGATAAACAATGAGCTGAAAGTCACTATGAAGCTCAGTGAAGCCGAGAGGAGCTGATTCATCACTAGTTATAAGCTTTCTCTTTCACATTGTTTTCACATTGTTATTTCATACAATTATTGCTGATTTAAAGTCTGCCACTCAAACACTGGAGCAATCTTGTCATTGTATTCAAAGACATTTGAAACAGATGAGATCTGTAACACTATTGTACTGTTAATTCATTAAAGCAAGAACCGGTAATGACGCTAATAGCTACATTTTCTCCAAATCGCATTGTAACGCACACAACCCTCAGGCAACATTCATTTCCCCTGGAAACAAAGGCTGCTTGAAACAGAGAAGAACCATCTCTGGCTGCTCTCTGTGGTGATTCTGTCATCAGCACAAAGATAATAGACCACACTGACAGTCTCCTCCGAAGGGATAATCTTCTGCAGGTGCCATCATTCTGCATTAAGCACAAAAGGAGAGACATAGACGGGTACTTTCCAGAGAAACGGAGCCAAATATAGCTCCCATTTCCAGTAAGGAAAAAATGCACAACAGCGTCTGGCCTCGTGTGCAGCCCCTCATGGAGACAAACACACACAAAGAGCCGTGTACAGAGAGCCTTGTGGGCTGCACTGCTCAGATCATCTCAGTGTATGCTTCAAACGAGCTGTGCTGTGGTTTAAGACAGGGCTGCAACTAACCATCTCTTTCATTATCGACCATTTCCTCAATTCATTGATTAATCATTTGATCATTACAGATGAATTGAATTGATATTTTTAGTAGGGCTGTCAAATTTAATGTGATAATGTGTTAATGCAAATTAACGCCACTAATTTCTTTAACGCATTAATGCAAACGATCTTTCTGAGGTTGTAGCAGGCTCAATTTTAAAGCTAAAGTCAAGATACTGCTATCATATCATGTAGAAAACCTAATGAATCCATTGTTACCAACCATGTCATACTAGCTTGTCGTGAAGGACGCGAAATCACGCTCCAAACTTGCGCTAAATTTTGGCGAGGAAAAACTGTCATGGCCATTTTCGAAGGGGTCCCTTGACCTCTGACCTCAAGATATGTGAATGAAAATGGGTTCTATGGGTACCCATGAGTCTCCTCTTTACATACATGCCCACTTTATGATAATCACATGCAGTTTGGGGGCAATCATAGTCAAGTCAGCACACTGACACTCTGACTGCTGTTGTTGCTTGTTGGGATGCAGTTTGCCATGTTATGATTTGAGCATATAATATCTTTTATGCTAAATGTAGTACCTGTGAGGGTTTTCTGGACAATATTGGTCATTGTTTTGTGTTGTTAATTGATTTCCAATAATAAATATATACATTTATTTGCATAAAGCAGCATATTTGTCCACTCCCATGTTGATAAGAGTATAAAAATACTTGACAAATCTCCCTTTAAGGTACATTTTGAACAGACAAAAAATGTGTGATTAATCACAATTAACTATGGACAATCATGAATAAATATTTTTCATCAATTGATAGTCCTAATAATTAGATAAATGATATATTGTTTAAGTTGCTTTTCATGCAAAAATACCAATAATTCTCTGGTTCCAGCATCTCCGGTGTGAGGGTTTGTTGCTTTTCTATGTTTTATATCATTGCAAACTGAATATTTGGGGTTTTGGACTGATAGTTGTTTGAAGACATCACCCTGGGCTTGATCCAACTGTAAACAGCATTTATAGATTAAACAGCTAAATGAGAAAATAATCAGCAGATTAGTCCACGAGGAAAAACATTTTTGTTATTCTTTGTGCCAACTAGCGCTGAAATAATTAATAAAAAAATAAAAATAATTAGTGAGTTAATCATCAGATAATGAATCAACAAATGTGATATTGATTAAATCTTTGAAAATGATCTGTGAAGCAAAAATGCCAAACATTCACCGCTTCTCAAAAGTGAGGTTTTGCTGTTTATCCTCTGAAGACATCACCTTTGTCTGTAGCAGGCACTCTCTTATGACATTCTACAGACTAAACTATTCAGATTAAGCAGAATGGAAAATAATCATTAGTTAGAGGCACAAAACTATTTGCAATGTTGTGACGCTGTCTTGCTTAACCTCAAACACCAGCGATCACCCAGTGGGATGTAAACCGAGCCACCACATCTCCATTTGTTACTGAAACCACAGGCCTCGGGTCAGCGCCGAGGAGCCGACAGGATGCAGCTGCAGCACTCGACCGACCACACGCGGCTGCACCTCATGTGAACCTCTGCCACAATGAGCCACAAATAGCGTATAATTACAGCAGGAAGATATAAATAAGAGAGTATGAACTTTCAAACGTGTGCACCTACAGGATGAGATAAATAAACTTGAAGCTACAGTGGATCTGTAAAACCACTCATACGCCGAAAACTATTTGTGAGAGAGTGAAACATCGCACTGACTCGAAAAGGACATAAAAAATACATAGAAGACAGCTGCACAGCAATCAGCGCCTTGGTCAGAGCAATTTACGTCTGAGTCAGGCAACGGGGACCGGCCCCGGCCAGGATCCACGCCTGGCTGCGATGGTACCCAAGTGATTAACACAGACCGAGCCAGACAGAGGAGGGAATTTTACAGCACCGGAGCACAACTCTCTCCTGACAGCCGGTGCTCTCACTGGCACAGCGGATCTGGAGGGAGAGGATAAATCTTAGGAGGGGATATACAATACAATACAATACATGACGGGGGAAAAGAAAGAAGTTGAGGAGAAAAACGAGGTGAGGTGGGGTGATAACAATGTGGGTAACACATTTATCTTCACAATAAAAAGACGGACAACAGCAAGAGTGGTAGTCACTCATTAATCTAACAGATGGGAAAATGCAGGCCCATAAATCACTCCTGCAGGCTGGTAAACAAGAGGCGCTTTCGCTCCATCTTGTTCCGTTGACAGGTCACAGCACTGATTTCCAGGCCGAAATAATGGAAATGTGTGTGTGTATCCTGCAGGTATAACACTTTTTGATAGTTTGCGCGCACAAATTATTAATGTGCACACTTGAATTGCTAATTTGTATGAATTACCGGCTCATATTAATCCACGCCTGAAATGCTCAGACGTGCAAACCTCCAAGGGGAGCACATTCAGAGTCTATTGAAACTAAAATAAACCTGAAATGCTAATTCAAAAGGGCACATGAGCACCATCTGCACTACCTTAGTCAGACACTGTCACTTCACTTCGCACTGGCTGATATCGGATCAGCGAGCCTTGAATGATGAAAAGAGCCATTAAGCCAACGTTTAGTTACACTGGGGCGATTTGCATAAATGTATCAAATAAAAGCGGCAGAGGAGAAGTTTAGAGGCGAGGGAAAAAGAGAGGATAAGATAGAGGGGTGAAGATAAAGCCGCAGGCAAATCTCTATTAGAGGAGGGCGACAGTTGCATTAAGTTGTAAAGCAATCCCCGGGGTTCAGAGCGAGGTTAAGAGAACGGGACACATCGAGGACGTCTGGAAGGCAATGTAATTGAACAAGGGGACAAAGAGTAGGCAGAGACAGGGTGAGGAGGGGAAGGATGGGAAAGAAGATGGCGTCTGTCTGTGATACAGTCACTTAATACCAACACCAGAGGGCACGCAACGGACTCAAACCCTTTGCCGGCCCATTTGTTCCGGGTATGGGATGCTAAAACCCAGACTGCAGTCAAAAGGCGCATGCTCGCCCCATGCATTCTTAAATAGCTCCTTCAGTGACAGGCTGCTTCACCTGCGGTGTGAAAGAGAGATACTGCAGGTCCTCCAGGTGCTGTAACACTCTACATCAACATATACTAAAGGATTGTCTGACCTAACGTGGACAACCGGTGAAAAATATCACTTCATTACCGAGGTTGGAATTGAAATTAAAAAAAGGAATATATGATAAAGATTGAGTTAACTGTTTAAGTTATGGAGAAGGGGTAGGACCATGTGTAGACTGTACTGCTACTCCTTTTCGAACATGTAACATTTATATATATATATATATATATATATATATATGACTGTACGAAAATATGCAAGATAATCATATTGTTTGTTTTCATGAACTGCAGAAACGCTTTAAATGTTGCGGCCACAAGGAATTTTGGGGCGCCGTTATCTCCTTTCCTTTGGTAAAGGATGGTCCGTGTATCCTATGCTAAAGGAGATAAGAAAGGAAGCATTGAAGCACCTTTCCTTAACATTTAGAGAACCTTCCTAAGCAAAAAAAAAGACTTTTCGACCTTGATCAATGCAAATGCTCCCCTGCCACTGTTCTGATCCACCAGGGGAGTGAACTGCAGAGATGCTGGCACAAGTAGAAACAGTTCCTCTAGGGATGGGCATAACAGGACATTAACTTAAGCACTTAAAAATGCCTAGAAAGCTTTGTGGGCTCATGTGGGAATAATTGCAGCGATAAGTCTCGCAGTTGCAGCCAAATTTGTAGCAACTGCTGCTGACTTTGGCCTTCTATTATCCTTGTTATAAATTCAACAAACACAGTCTACCTTTCACATACTGCAAGATAAAATAAAACATGAATTAACACAACATTTACTCAACTCACTACATCTATACTTGGCAGATGCCACATTTCACAGAGCACCTACCTTTGAGCTGGTCAGCCACCACACTGTGTCCTATTCTCTCAATCACTTGTCCGTCCTCATGCTGGTAGCGGTCATCCAGGAAGTTGGCGGTGGCCTGCGACAGGTGGACCTTCCCAGCCACTCCCAGCTGCTCCATTAGGTTGGCCAGGTTGACGTCGTTTGACCAAACGTCAAACTTGAAGCGCTTCATTCCCAGGATGCCACACAACACGGTGCCAGTGTGGACGCCCACCCGCATGTTGACCATCTCCCTCTTCTCCTGGCAGAACTGTTCGATAGCCTGAATCATGCCCAGGCCCATCTCCACGCAGCAATAGGCGTGGTCTGGTCTGGGTTCAGGACAACCAGCCACACAGTAGTAACAGTCTCCCAGAGTGCTGATCTTTTCGCATCCTGTGAGCTCACAAAGTCGATCAAAACGTCCAAACAAGTCATTTAGAAGGCCGACGAGGGCATGGGCGGATTTGTTGGCAGACATTTTTGTGAAACCCACGATGTCTGCGAAGAGGATGCTGACGGGCTCCATCCGTTTCATGTTGAAAGGTCTGAAGATTATGTGGCCACGAGGGATGGAGGTTTTCTTGCGTTTATTGTTTTTAGGGCTGGAGATGACAGCTGCCGCGCCGCTGGTGGAGTATCGTTTGACAGAGTTATCACCTATCTCCTCGTCGCCCTGCTTCATCAGTTCGTCAGCCACGAGTCTGGGCATGACGGAGTGGATCATCCGCTCCTTCAAGGCTTTCTCCACCTCCAGATCTTTGCCGTGCATGATAGCTTGCCCCACCTTAAGGAAGGTGCTGCGCGACCGCACCTCTGACATGATGAACAGGTGGATGCCGATGGCGTGGGCGCAGAGGTGGAGCAGAGCTTTGGCTGGGCCGAGCCAACATAGCGTATCCCAGTCTGACTGAGAGGCGAAGCTCCAGTTCGCCCCTGCCTGGGTCAGGTGCAGCCAGCCCAAACTCTCAAAAACGACGGAGTAGAGAAACCCGAGCACGACTGAAGCGTAGAGGCGAACGTGGAGAACGCTGTAGAGCAACAGAAGAACCTCGATACACAGGGAGAAGGTGCCTACAGGAGAAAGACACGGGGACCAGGGGTTACCTCCCAGAGGCCTGTCATAGGACAGGTTGTATGTGGGTCCCATGCCACTGTACTCTTCCAGATCGAGTGTGGGAGTCTCCGGGTCCCTGAAGCTTGATGTCTGGATCTGGGGGGCCAGGGTCAGGGCAAAGGTCACGACGATGAGCAGCAGAGATACTAGGTTGTAGCAGCGAGAGTAGAGCTTAGTGAACGTTAGGAGGAAGAGAAGGAGGCAGAAAAGGAGGAAGGACGCGGTGGGAAGGAGAAAGGCAGTCCTGTCGCAGCGGGAAGGGTTGGCGGCAAAGTAGGATCCCCAGAGGAGGGCGGCGGCGACCAGGTAGAAGAGCACAAAGCGGAAGCGCCGCCGGGTCTGAGGGAAACACCGCTCTCTACAGGCCTCCTCCAGGATCGAAGAGTCGAACTTCGGGTCCCAGAAATGACCGGCGGATCTCTCAAAAAGCTGAGGCATCTTCCTCTGAGAGCGAAAGCTCTTGACCGCCGGCCTCCTGGCGCCGGACTCTCCAGAGCTGCAGCTGGAGGAAATGCTGTACTTGCAGTGTTTGGCCCCCACCATGAAACCTCCCCCGATTGAACCCAGCGGCCCGCCTACATGCTTGTGTTTGACACCGCTGCCAATCCTCACCGAGACGCCTCCATCTCCACTTGAGTCACAGCTCACTTCTGTGTTGCGAGGCAGCAGTTGTTGATGTTGGGGGGATGCCATGTTGTTGTTGTTTTATCCAAAAAATCTATGCAGAAGGGACAGTTGTTTCAAAGTTGATAAAGAAGTAAGGCAAAGAATGGGGCAGCAGTATAACAACTATAGGGCGATGATTGTTTAACTCTTAAAAGTGAAAAAAGGAGAGCACAAACAAGAGAAAAATTCCACTGAGTTAGCAGAGTAGTGGCTGTAGAAACACCAGCAGACCCTCCAAACAGTTGGAATAGTTCATTATTGCACCTCTTGACGTCAATCCCTGCATTCCTTTTGAAGCACTTGAGACTGCTAGGTTCACTCTCTGCTTGCTCTGTTCCTGTCCAAATCCACTCAGCTGCCCGCACACTGTTTCACTCATTGGAAAAGTATTTGGGGGGAAAAAAGAAACACTAAAGAAATATGTTTAAAAGCTTGTTCTTGAGAAGTGTGGAATATCAGATCCAGTCCATTTCCCTGTTCTCCTCTCAGCTCCTCTGGGGGATATATACACAGTAATAGCTCCTGAACTTCACCCTGTTTTGTTTACATGTCTGAGCACAACTCCATCCACAACACATCCTCCGCACTGTTTGCTTTCACTCCACATGCTTGTTTGACCTCTTTAGTCAGAAAAAAGGCGCAGCTTTTAATTCTAAGACGCAGATCAACTCCAGGTATCTGCCATAAAAACTGCCATCAGCGCTTTTTTATTCATACCCACATGCTCCTTTGCTGCTGGGGGCCTAATCGAGACTATTTCCGTGCACGGATCCTCGTCCTTTCCTGACTTTCTCCTCGGGAGTCTCCAGCCAAAGCCCACAGGGAGCAGATCACATGTGCACGGAGGTCTGTCTTGCAGGAGACGAATGCATGAGACGTGGTGCGCAGAAAATACCCGACCAAACTGCTGTCAGTGTGCAGACAGACACGCTCCTCCTGCAGGACTGTGCACCAGCAGACAGTATAGTGTTGGATCGGTATTCAGCTTTGGTGTCCACAATCACGCACAATGTCGCCAATGCATCGTCCCAGTGCGCCTTAAGGCTGGTAATGTGACCATGCTGGTTCCAGGCTGTGTGTTCTGTCACAAAGACAGCTGAGGAAAAAAAGAAAATGCAGCCTTGGAGCAGATGAAGTGTCGTCCAGTCTCCTTTTCTCTGAAGTAAACTTTGCAGACGACGAAAACCCGGAGAGAGTCTGGCTAATTAAAAAGGTCTCCACACCTCCAACACCAAGAGTCCCACAGGTCACAGCTGAGTGCAGACACTTTAATTCAATTTCTCCTGGATGCACTAGAGAATATCTTCATATACCTCCAAAGAATCCCTCTTAAATCCAAGAACACAGCCTTTAATGGCTCAGGGCTGCTGCTGCTGCTGCTGCTGCATCGTCCAGCCTCTCTCTATTCCCTGCAGCGTCCACACACACAGTGAGATGAGATGATGTCTTTTATCTGACCAGCATCATCAGTGCGCTGCTGTTGCTGTTGCTGCAGCGTCGATACCTGCACGGACCGTTGTGCGCGCTTCACCAGGCTGCGCGGTGGATCATCTCTCTGTGGCTGCAGACACCATCTTCTGACAGCCGTCCAGCCAAGAGGAGTGTGTGTGTGTGCGTGTGAAGCAAGTCAGAACAACATAGGGATGATTTCCGCTTTTTTCTTTCAAAATAAAACACTATGTGCATTTAATGGCCTATAATAAAAACTACAGTGTAGCCTACTTCTAGGCTCTGCAACATAACGCACTTAAATTCACACTAAAGACGACATGAAAAAAATATTATTTTGTATTATTATTATTACTATTATTATTTTAATATGGGGATTATCATATTATATTTGATTTTGTTTGGCTGTTTGTTTCTTTAACAAAAACAAAGATGAAACATGTTTTCCTCTACTTATAATATGTATACTTAAAGGGACTGTTTGTAACTTCTTACACATATAAATCACGTGGGTCGGTGTCCCATGCACGCTTGCGTATGCGTGTGGGGGCCGGAGTCTTTGCTGTAGTCTACACTCCACACTGCAGAAGAGTTAGTTTAGCTCTGAGAATATCTAGTGAATGTACAGTGGACGTTTGTGCAGAAATAACTGCTGCAGCTCCTCCAGACCAACAGAGGTTTCCCGTGTCTTGTGAAGTGACGGGGCTCCGCAGCGAGAAACGTTACCGTCTCCGACCAAAACTCCGGTGTCTCCCGTTCCCTCCGGCCGCGGTCGGAAGGCTGAGGCAGGAAAAGCCAACACTAGGATCATGGAGAGACCTTCGTCTGGTCAGCTAACATTACTGCCAAGCAGCTGAAATATAGATCGTGGTTTTAGCTGACGTGTGTCGCCTCACTGTTTTGAGCGATGCTCGTTCATGTCTATTTGGAGCGAGCACAAGCACGAGCCCGACGCTGACTTTCGTTGACTTAACGGCCACAAGTGTCGCTGTTAACAAGCATTTCTGATTCTTACAAACAGTCCCTTTAAATATGGAAACTAATAAACAAAGTGTGCTCTAAAATGTGAGCCTTTTTTTTAAATCAAGGACATTTAGTTTGGAAAAACATGCATGTGCTTCCGTTTAGGTGGTTATTGTTGACTTGACGTTGCTGTCTGTGTTCGTGGAGCAGAGGAGAGAATAAGAGCTGACTAGTGATGGGAGGGGTACAGGCGAGGTACGTGCACGCGCTTCGTGGAAAGACTGGAAGGTAACGAGCACGTATCTTAGAGAAGGAAGGGTGGGGACGTCTGTGCACCTTCAGTTCAACCATGAAGCCCCTCCACCCTGCTGTCTCTCCCACCACATAGAGCCCTTTACAATGAGAATAAACTGCTTAATTTGATATGGATGTAAATGTCTGCCTTGGGATGACAGCTGAGGAAAAATGAAGAGTTGTGAAATATAATTATTTTATTGAAGCCACAGGAGAAGCCGACCCTAAAAAGACAAGGTCACTGGATGCTCAAATTTAATAGGAATATTGGATTATATTAATGTTATTATGAGGGATGAAATTATTCAATTAAAGTCAGCACATAAATTCAGTACGGCACACTGCAATATTTCAGCACCCTCAAGATGATTAAAAAGAAACAGTGCCTTTTCAGGGATGAGACATAATAATCCTACAGTGTGCAGCTCAGTCTAGTGACCTGAAGAAACCTCTGCTGCTTTATTCTGTTGTCAGTCGCCTGAGAGAAATATTAAACAGCAGCCCTCTGTGTTCAGCACTGTGGCGTCACGGTTGAACAATATATTGAGAGGAAGCTCAGGAGGGACTGCAGACACCAAACCACCTGCATGTAGGGGAACAAAAAAGCATGTCCTTTATGACAGGAATGAAAAGACTTCCTCTCCATTTAGATCTGAGTGTGAATTACAATGCAATTAGTTGGCATTGATTGATTAATAAAGCTTGTTTACATAGAACTGGCAGGTTTCAGAGCACACAATTCACTCTGCAAAAGTCTAAAGAAAAGTTTAAAAAGAGGGGGATCAATTACACTGAACAATACAGTATCCAATGCATATGTTACATGTTTATTTATTGGTTTTCTATTTAACCTTTATTTAACCAGGCAAGTCAATTAAGAACTCATTCTTATTTACTATAGAGTGTGACAGGATTGAATCCTGAAACCCAGAAATGAGTTCGCATTTTAGCACTTCCGGTTCCCTCGTCTGGTAGTCAATGGGTTTTTAGTTAGATGCCTGAAATAAGGTCTGTGGTTAACACAAGCTGAAGAGATTTTAATGTTTTGTTCTACGATATAAAACATGTCAGTAAATATCCGACTTGAACTGGAAGTGCTAAAATGCGAACTCATTTCCGGGTTTCAGGACTCATTCCTGTAGCACTCTATTGTAAATAAGAATTTGTTCTTAATTGACTTGCCTGGTTAAATAAAGGTTAAATAGAAAACAAATACACAAACATGTATCACACGCATTGGATACTGCATTGTTCAGTGTAAGTGATCCCTCTTTTTAGACTTTTCTTTAGACTTTTGCAGAGTAAATTTTGCGATTTGAAACCTGCCAGTTCTACGTAAACAAGCTTACAATGCTAACTCTGCATTGTAATTTGGAAGCCTTTAAGTTTCTTTAAAAAGGTGGTTGCTAACAAGTGGCTAAATGATTCTACTAAACGTCATCACGCCAACTCGTGCACCTTTACAGCCTTGTTGCGTAAACTCACGCTCATGTGACCTTAGTTCGTTTAAAGACGATCTTAAACATTTGTTTGCCACAGTGCTTGTTTTCTGCAATAGTCCAAAACTTAATGGATAAATCCCATTGTTTTCTTTTTGTTGTTGTTGAGGGAACACAGTGCGATGCTAACTTCCTGGTTGGCCTACAAAAATACGTCATCCCAGGAGCACTCTATGGCAAAGCTATGATCTAACAAGCAAACATGTCGGCCTATGTCTGTTTTGTTTGTGCCTAAAATCTCAAAGATATTCTTTACAGTAAAAAATATTTTTGTTTTTAAAACAAGTTCATAAAGCAGGATTTTGTGCAGGTCATAAAAAAAAAATGTGTTTTACACAAAGCCCCAGTGTCTTTGATTTATGCATAAGAGACTGTTTTAGCATTTGAGTACTTATGAACTTTATTTTCAATTTGCAGTCTCCTTATAATCTATGCAAAATCATGCTTGATGAAAAGTAAAAATATTCTCACAGAGAAACATGTGTAGATTTAAGTCAGTGTGTATGGGTGCGCACTACTAGCAAAACTACACTCACACCCAAACATCCATCCACCACACACACACCCTCCCCACTTCCAGTCACGACAAACTGTTGGTGCATTGCAGCTACAAGATAAAACCCATAAATCCTTTCAAATCCAAAAGTGAGGGATTGAACCTTCAAAGAAAAGAGACTGAGACATGAATGTAGGCAGAGTTGTGAAAGAGAGCTGTAAACAAGACGGAAAGAGAGAAAGAAAATTAGCTTTGTACAAGTTTTGATCTGTCTGTTTTCTTGTTTGAGTCTCACCTGATAAAGATTTCATCACAATAACCACAAAGTTTCACTACCTAGTCAATCAGAAATCTTTATTCTTGATGATCAAGCTTCCAAAGTTGGGCCAAGATTAATTCAAATTTTTATACCAAAACAACAAAAAAGTTAATCAACAACTACTTTAATGGGACACACATCCATTCCAGATCTAATTCACAGATACATTAAAATAACTGATGCTGAAATATACCAAAAAGCACAACCACACAACGTCATTAGCCCAAGCTATCACCCTATCACTATGATGAGTGGTAGTCAGTGGTCTGTAGAACTTTTTACACTTTTACACAGCACTCTCTAGTGGGCATCTTCTGGATCTGCAGTGTACAGCATACTAAACACATCCAGTGGAGCACACGCACTCAAACAAACAGAGAAAATTAGGCAAATGTGTGTGTTTGTTAGTTTTCTTTTGTTGTTATGCTTCAGATTTTAGCTTCAGGGAAAGCACTCTTCACAATGGGGTTAGTGAGGGAGGACACAGAGGGAACTGGAAGTGCATTTGTCCATGAGTTCACTTTTTGGAAGTCTAGGTAACATTAGGCTATTACTACTTATCTTATCTTTTGGTTATTTAGGCAACTGTTTGACATTTTGGTAGCTTGTTTCATGTCTGTTCTTTTCTCATGTCTTCCAAAGCTCACCTCGTTATATCTGGCTTGGTTATACCGCACAGAAACCGCAGTGTAAAAGTCTTAGGAAGGGTTATATGTGCCGGACTTCTTCTGGAGATTCTGCTGGTTGCATAGCAACCCATGGTAGCTAAGTTACCGCGTCCGGCCAAGAAGTAGCCCGGTGTTGGATAGAAGTGTAACCAAAATGTCAAACTATTTTAAGCAATTTGACCATGCCATACTCCTGGGTAGTTCACTGAGGTAGGCTTACATAAGAGTTTGCAGCTATGACATGTGTCACAGCAAAACCATTGCGGCTCTATAGGTCAGTACTCGGGTCTTGGGGTGCGTTCCAAATTTCTTTTTACCTTTTAGTACATACTGCAACTGCCCTTACAAAGTACGTATTGTACTGCATACAGTTGAGACATACCACTTTGTCACAACTTTGCACCTTGAACTTTGACCCTCTTGCTCATATATATCTGCTGGCTGGATACAGTAGTAGGACATCCTGGTATTTTTTGGCATTTGACATTCAGGTTGCGTCCGAAAATCCACACTAACATGCTGTTTAGTACGCCAAAACAGTATGTGAGATATTTGAGTACGTCTGAAACCTTAGTATGAAACCAATAGTTACGTGAATTGCATACTATTTGCGGTGAAATATTACAGTATGCAACGCTGGACACTACGGCGGCATAAACATCCCACAATGCAATGCAGTAGTGACGACAACGGACGTTGACGGACAGCTCTTTAATATCAATAATACTTAAATTTAACTGTAAATATAATATTGCGTAATATATCATTTAATTTAGGCTAATTCAGACTTTGATTATCACAAACAGTCGTTTTGGTCACATGAGGTTGGCACAGGTTGCCATGGTTACGCGTCTCCAACCGGCAAGGAGGCCCTCTGGAAGTGACGACGTAAATTACTGCTCAGTGCGTCCGAACAGATACAAACTACTGTTCATTCACACAAAAGTGTGTTGAACGATAGTACACATACTGGGTATGTAGTGCATAGTGTGCGATTTCGGACAAAGCCACTATGTACTGGGACATACTAAATCTTTTTCTGGCATACTAAAGAGTATGGTAGTATGGGTGTTGTAATGCACAGCTTCTTTCCACAGAGGTCAGGGGTCAACTCATGAGTCCTCCACTTTACCTTTACCTCCAGCCCACTTTTTGTTTGTACAATTGTATAGCCGGAGGTGTTCAGTACACATACACAGCCTACTTCAATGCCCATTTAGAGAGTTTACATAGAAAAATCAATAAATAGCTTCCTATCCTGCAGAAGAAATGTCTAGAGACAGCTATAATCCAAACTTCCTTCATGTATTCTATTTTTTTATGGTCATTCAGCTCAAAAGAAAAAAAGCTGGGAAGCTTATCGTTCAAGGAAAAAAAAAAAATCATAACACAGTATTGAATTTCTGCCAAAGACTGGCAAATTTATAGACGCAAACAGAAACAGTAAGAACAGTTAAGAAGTGAAGCAGAATGAACATTACCCACCCCGCTGTGAAGACTCTGACCCTTGAACCCTGACCTCTGCTTCCATCACAGTGCTCATTTCACAGGTTGTCAACAACCCGGACCGATGAGCGTATAAAAAGAAAAAAATTATTTGTCGCACGGCAGGGTTGGTTCAGGTTTCAGTTACACGAGGAAATAGTTATAGTTAGCGGGAAATGCATGCATCTGTTAAAATAAGATCTAACATGCAACGTTAATGATAATCTATGTCAAAAGCAAAAGGTTTGGATGACAAACACAAAGGCTTTGTATAGCACCCACAAAAAGGCTTCTTCAAAATCAGCTTCTGAAGCTTATGGAATTGACTTTCTGCAATGCAATTCTCAAGATTTTACAACACAAATTTGCAACTCCTGTTTCCACTTTCCCATTTTATTCACATACAAGGGAGCTGGTATTTGACTGATTTCAGTCTCAGGATTTTTCAATTTTTATTTTTCAATTTCTGTGTTTCTTCACATCGTTACTTCCCCCAAACCCCAAAATCCCAGACAGTCCACTGTGATTGTGCAAGGGAGAGAGGAGAGCGTGTATTTTAACAAACCTCTCATTTCTTCAGCACTTGTGTCCTTAAGCTGCCTTATCAAACAATGACCCTTCCCTCCCTCTATCTTCCTCATTCCCACAGTCCCTAAATGCATCTCCCCATATTCACCTAGGGAAAAAAAACAAATCTCCTCTCCTCTGTCTCCTCAACAATACAGGCGTTCTGACAAAAGCAGGGTTGGCTTCCACCAGACCCCTTCTCTCTTCTTACTTCCCCCACTCAAGTTATTTTTGTTTTCCTCAGTTCTTTCGGTAGCGATTCTTTGGCTTCTCACCACAGCCAGTAACCTCGCAGGAGGACAGGCCAGGCTGCTTGCCGGAGTTAATGCTGCTCAGGAGTGCGGGCAGCTCATTGGTGATCGCCCTCTCAATCTTATCCAGCAGACAGCCTCCCATGTAGGAGCACTGAGCCGTCAGGGGCTTGAAGTTGGTGATCGGGTTGACGCCAAAGAAGTCGCGGTAAGCATCGCGGTTGGGCAGGTCGAACTTGCTGACGTTGGTCTTTGCCAGGATGGATTTGAAAATATAGAACTTGTCCGGGTCGTCCACAATCTCCTTGAAGACCAGTTCAGGGTCGCTGAAGAAGCTCATCTTCTCTTTAAAGGTCTGGACGTAGCGGTCGACCAGCAGGCCGTGGATGCGCACGCGGATGCCGTGCTGACGGATGAAGGCGATTTTGTTCTCCATGCGGTTTTCAATCACCTGGTTCAGATCTTCCAGGAGGGAGATCTCCTCTCGCTTGAAGAGCTCACGGCTGGTGTCGGGTGCGTAGTCGTATGGCCAGAAGGAGCTGACGTAGACGCGGGGGGGTTCGGTCACGTTGATGAGGGGAGCCAAGCTCCAGAAGAGCGCTCCGTAGACTCTCATTAAGTCCTGGGTGGCCAGGTTGTCAGCCTTGTTTAGGATGATGCGGATCTGGGATTCGCGACCCTTCAACTGCCGGAAGAGCATCTCCAGCTCCAGGCCAACATCCAGCTTGGTGGGGTCAAACACCACGAAGATCAGGTCAGCACGGTCAATGAACCACTGGCAAACATCATTGAAGGGATAGCCTGGACGGAAGAAGAGAACAAGTTAACCACTAGACACACTGAGTTGCAATGTGAAAACCTGCAAACTGAAGGTCTCTGTTTTACCTCTCTCCTGCTGCTTCCGGTTCTCAATGATTCCCGGTGTGTCCACAAAAGTCACACGTTCCAGCATCTTGTGGGGCATCTCAATACCGATCAGCTTCTCCAGGAAGTTTTGGCCAAACTTCTCTAAGGGAGAGAAGGACCGAGAGCTGTCTGCTGCCATGACGATACCCTCCACAGAGCGGATCTTCTCCCCGTGCATAATTACAGTGAACTCAGAGGTAGTAGGCTCAGCTCCTGAAGACAAATTCATGGACAACAAGAGGGAGAGATGAGCAAGAATAATAACAAGTAGAGAAACGGATTGTGAGACATTAAAGAAAAGATCTAGGTAGAAATGTATATACACTGGGGAAATGGTTAAACCTGCAATTAGTCATTTTCTTGATGTTGTTGTTGTGGACACAATGTTGACATATCATCACCTTTTAAATTGCATATTCATACACCCAGCAGTTATGGAACAACATCATTAATTTGGAGTCATGTTTCTGGTGACCTGCTGAATTTAAGTCCAATATTCACTCTCTTTCTTTAGCTGCTACATGCTCTAATATGTTCACCAGCTAGTTGCTAACTGTGTCTGTCTGCTGTTTGGTGCTAAACAGGTAGTGTACAGTAGATTTTTAAAGACTGAAAATTACTCTATATTAGAGTGAACTGAAACAGTAAAGTTGAATGTCGGACAGCTAAAGAACGAGCTGAAACTCACTATAAAGCTCTGCAAAGCCGATCATCCGTTCATCACTACGAGTGACCTCTTTCACATTGTCATTTAAAGGTACAGTGTGTAGGATTTGGCGGCATCTAGTGTTGTGGTTGCAGATTGCAACCAACTGAGTACCCCTCCGCTCATTCCTCCTTTTCCAAGACTGCAGTAACGCAAGCCGTCGAGTACAAAACCGCGGTAACATCGTTCGACTCGCTCAGAGGCCATCCTTACCATAATAACACTTCGTTAGGAGCAACGGAAGTCAGACAGTGGCTGGCGGTACCACGATTTTGCACTCTGCGTCTCACGTTACTGCAGTTTCGCAAGCGTGTCGGAGAACTACGGTGGCCTTCAGGTAACGTAAAAACACGAAAGGCTCTCTCTAGAGCCGGTGTTTGGTTTGTCCGTTCTGGGCTACTGTAGAAACATGGAGGAGCAACATGGTTGACTCCGTGAATAGGACCCGCTCCCTGTGTAGATATGAAGGGCTCATTATTAACATAATATTATTATCTTCCAGCAGTGGCTCTAAATTGCCAGGGATCATTTTTGACCCTTCCTAAGATGTCATGGATCTAATTCAACAAAACCTCTGCGATGCTATCTGCTCACTTGATAACCACAATGACATTCCTGCACTTACACACTCAATCCTGTAACATTTAGATAACTGCCCCTCTAATGGTCCTGTAGATTTATGATGGCTATCCAGGGTTACTTAATCCTTATTGGATTATAGTTTAAAAAGAAAGATGTGTGTAACATACCTGTGTAGAGCTGATAGGGGCTGTCGTGCATGCCCAGGAGGTAATTGATCATGGAGGACTTTCCTACACTCCAGGGTCCCAGGAACAGCACCATGGGCTTGGAGGTAATCTCTCCATCTGTTGGGCGAGGACAGACAACGGTGGTTAAAATCTCAGTAAGATGGCTAAATGATGACAAAGAACCTCTCGAGTTCATCAATCAAAATGATGAAGAAAAAGGTGCGAAAACTTGAGCTGTTGCCAAAAGAAGCCCATGTTTGCTACAGCCTCCTTTTGCACCTCATAAAAGGATAGTTTAACCAAAACAACAATCCATCCAAAATGTTTGTTGTTTTTGGGATGAACTATACTTACAGTAGAAGCACGTCAGGATTTTGTAAAGGAAATAAAAAGAAAGACGTGCCGAAGCTGTAGTGCTTGTTTAATAGCTTAAGAAAAAATGTCATCAAAATGTTGCAGCCATATCTCAGTGACACACGTCAAAGCAGCGTCTGACATAAGACTCAACGGGGCGATGCTTTCAGAGCAAGCTGCGTGTCTCATAACAAGCTGCCATGTGTGTTGTGAGTGGGCATGGTGTCGGGGTGGAAAGTTCTGTTATAGCCTACTGGCCCAAAGCTAAATGAAGAAGATGAGGATAAAAATATCAAAAAGACAACAAAAGTGAAAATATCATCAGAAAAGAAACAAAGAAAAAGCAATAACCACCCCCGGTTCCAGTGGCTTTAAAAATGATAACAAAAAAATAAAAAAATAAAGAGCAAAGTCTGACCACCAGTGTCCCTCCTCAAATCTGCTGTGTGTCCTTTGCTAAAGCCGGAACTGCACATGCAACCCCCTTCATATTTTACATTTTATATCCTACAACTTAAAGCTGCAGTTTGAAACTTTGAGCAAATATGATAAAAAAAAGTTGTTTTTATAAAACTGTCACTATATCCTTACAGTAGTACATGAGATGGATAATCTGTGAAAAAAATCATATTCCTGTGTCCTCCTGTGCTCATAATGGCATTTGCAAGTTTCCACCACGCCCGAAGGAAAACAACCAATCAGAGGCGAGCAGTCTCTAAACCACCTGTCAATCACTGCTCGCAAAACTTGTGAACTCCGATAATAAAAATAACTCTTTTTTTTCATATTAGCTCAAAGTTACTGACGCAGCTTTAATGCTTGGTCTCTCTGTAAATGCTGTAGATAATGTGCAGCCTAAACACTAAGAATCTTGAATAAACCTTTTTATTTACATTTCTTCCCTTTTAATTCTTTGATATGGAATTAGAGTTTTGGTTGAAATTTTGAAGAAAGAGTGATGGTACGTCTCCACAGGGGTGCTTTTTATCGCAAGGGATGTCCTCACTTTCCCAGCATTGGACACTTGATGGGCTGCCACTAGACACAAGACACTCAGTACCTGATTGGACGAACGCTTTCCCTCGTGGGCTGCTGCTCCCAGCTTTCAAACCGGAACCAATATGGTGGCTCATTTGGAAACTTTTTTCTCTTATAGCACGAAAATAGTTCACCGAAATGCATTACTGAAAACATTTTATGCGAGAAATAAGCCATGCAGTTGCTGAATCTGTCTTTTTTTTGGATCAACGATGTTTAGTGTAACAGTTTCTAGGGAGTTTCCAGAGGCGGCGAGTCGCACCGGACGGATAAAGTAGCCTAGACCTCAACTTTATGCAAATGAGGTGCGGCCAATGTGACGCCCCGTCTCTCGAATCGTGCCGCCACGCTACCAGAATGCATTGCACGGCTGCTTACATAGACAATGAATGGGGAGCGTGGAAAGGACGGAGGCTGTGGACACGTACCATGAATCCATTTTTATCCACATAGCGTATAAAACTGCTGCTGCTGAACCTTTCACCTGTGCATCACTTTGACTAGTCCCCAATCTGTCATGTTACATCAGCTGTCACCCAATGTGCTTGACATTTCTGACCCACAGGGAGCAGAGCAGTGACTCACACATGAGGACAAATGAAGGGGGGGAGGAAGGGGGCTGAGCACTTCAAGCAGTGCCATGCACGGGTAAGCCCCGCCCACACCCACCTGTGGATGAGTCCCCCAGGGTTCGTCCGGGGTAGGCTGTTAGGGGATGGGGATAGGGGACAGGAGAGGGTGGAGTACAGAGGAGTGGAGGGAACAGGAGATGGAGGAGAGTGAGGAGTGAGGGAACAGGAGGTGGAGGAGAGTGAGGAGTGAGGGTGTGAGGTCTCTAGAAGCAACAGGGAGGGGTAGAGTAACAGTGTGCATGAATGGGTGGGAATCTAGTCCCATATTTGACCTAACGTGTCAAACATGTCCGTCAACAACAAATGGATGGTGTGCCTTTGTGGTCGAGCGAAACGGTAAATACCCCTTTTTTTTTTTTTACAAAGAATAAATGTTCTTTTAGAGGCATTTGACAAGTGTGCATGCATGCCAAGCCTAAAGGGCCACAAGAGGGCGAGCTTTATTTTATTGTGGGACAGTAGAGTTTGTTCTCGGCACTTCAGTGTGCAGCTGAGTGTTGAGCTTATTGTGAAGAAACAGTGTACAGTGATTTAAAATAAACCAAACAAGGACATAACAAAAAGTATGTAAATGAATAGAAGAAAAGGGGAAGAAATATTTTAAAGTAACATGACTACATATATAGAGTACTGCAGGGATGACATATTTTTGTAGGCCCACCAGGAAGTAAGCATCGCCCAGGTTCCCTCCACAGAAAGCCAATGGGATTCATCCACTGGTTTTGGATTATTGCAGAAAATAAACTCTGTGGCAAACACACGTTTATGATACTTACACGTTTTGTTGTTCTCCGAGATATATCTTTAATTCTATTTTACTGTATTTTTTAATTCTTTTATAGGTTAAAGTAGAGTAGTTGGTATGTATATAGAGATTTGTAAATACAGTGGGTTTTTTTTAACTTATCTTGTGTCATTTGTGTGTAAATTGCTGCTGTAACACCTCAATTTCTCTTCGGGGATCAATAAAGTCTATCTATCTATACAAATGAAGACCATTTTTATAATTTTTGAAGCATAAATGCAATCACCTGAAGTAAAAAGCTAACGTTAGGCTATAAACGAACTACACAGTGGTTGCATGAGCGTGGCTATAAAGTCGGGCGAGTCAGCGTGATGACGTTTAGTAGTCTCATTTAACTGCTTGTTAGCTATCGCCCTTTTTTAAGACACGTAAAAACTTCAAAATTCACAAGAGGGATATTTACTGATTTTATATCGTAGAACAAAACGTTGAAATCTGTTAAGTTTGTGTTAACCACATACCAAAAACCCATTGACTTTGAGACGAGGGAACCGGAAGTGCTAAAGTGCTAACTCATTTCCGGGTTTTAGGATTCATTCCTGCAGCATTGTCCTTACCCTCATATAACAGAGAGTTAGAGAGCCCAGAGAAAGATAATAACAAGAATTTAAAAAAGTATGAACCAATCCTGTTATGTATTGGTTGATGATGATGTGAGGATGATTGTGTTTGTACAAACGAATCAGTCACCAAAGCAACCCAAACAGAAAAGAAAACCCCACACATCAGGACAAAAATGCAGACGTAGCCGAAGCCTCGGTGGTACCTGAGATCTCGTGCTGCCTCAGCTCGTTGTACTTGTAGGCCTGCTCCATCGGCTTGATGGATGAGTGGTAGATCTTCCGCAACTTCTGTAGAGCCGCTGGAGAAACAGAAGAAGAATAGAGAGAGGAGAGGATGATAAAGATGTTAGAAAACAGGCAGGGGGGCAATTTGATAGGCTGTGGTGAAGAAGGAAAGGAAAAAAAGTCTCTAGGGCACGAATTGCACTTTAGCAGCTCTTTTGGAACATTTCTTACTTTTAAATAATAGAACTGAGGCTCCAAACCTTTTTTTGCCTTATGACCCTTAAAATGAAGCAATACGTGCTTGGGGCACCAATTAAATCATTTATAGAGGCCTGGAAAAGGTGAAAATATCCAGTACCTCACAGGGAAAAGCAACAATTTAAGATAAGTCAGAAAAGAATGTAATGTTACAAACTATTTTGTTATCGTTCCTAATTTGCTAATCATCTCATGACCCCCGTAGATTTACTTTGTGACCCCTTCAAGGGGTCTTGACCCCCAGGTTCAGAGTCACTGGTACATGTTTCTGTTCAACTCTAACAACCAACCACCTTCCTTGATTATGTGTTGCATAAAAGTAATTAAAGATTAGGAACACATCTGTAAGCTGAAAGGAAATCAGTGTAAGAGATTCAAAGGATATGACAGTATTCAACGTGCTTCATTGAGCTGACTTCAATTTGTCAGATACAAGCGAGCACAAAGCTTTACAAAAACCACATCTGATGAATCTTTCATCCTCACCTGCATAGTCTCCGGATTTTTCCTCAGTTGCGAGCCGCAGCGTCTCGTCGATGTGAGATCTGTCCCTGAGGACGGAGATGATTTCTTCTTCTTCTTCTTCATCTGTAAAAACAACAGTAACAAAATTGAACTCGGTTCAAGTCCTCAGTGATCTATGATCTAATGATCTGATAACATGAATGATGGACCCAGGTGACAGTTTCATTATGAAGCTCATACTGCTGATGACAGCCAGTCTTACATGTTCAATAAAGCTACGGAGGCCAAAGGTGCTGCTATTTCTGGATCCAATCAATACATCCTGCGTCTCAATTATGTATCACCACTGCTGGGAATTTAAGTGTGACGCACAGATAATAAGCCACCGGGTGACAGTTTTGCATTGGATGCCAGTAGCAACTTCAGACGCAGCAGATATTTGAGCTGTCATGATTAAACCTTTCTCTGCAGCCACATGCACCAAATGACTCTTCTACATCGTCTTTTCTGCTCCGTCTTACCGTTTATACAAAACCTTAGTGCATGTTAACACCCATAAAATGATTGTGTCTGGCCATAACTAGCTACAAATCCATCAGTTTTAATGTTAATTGCGCAGAAATAAAAGTACGAGATAATCTTGGAGTTTTCATCAAAATGTATTTTCATGATTTTTTGGAGCTATAATGAGGAACAATGTATTTCATCGTTTCTTGTACGGAAGCCCCCGAAAGTCTGTTTTCTCTCTTGTGTTTATGACTTGAAGCTGCAGTGGGTAGAAATGGAGCAAACATGTCTTGCCCAGTCCAATATGGCGCCCCGGTTGACGTATCGCTGCAACGGGCTGAAGCGTCCAATGTGGCGTCTATGTATATATGTCTATGTTCCTTCCCGCCCACCCTTAGCGGACTCTCACGCTATTAATCCTACGTGACTTGCTCCGACCGCCGAATAACGCCTCGGGTGGGTTTACATTGGAGTTAGTTGAAAGCCCAGTTCGTCACATACTGTTGCTAAAGGATGACTCCGTGCGTCGGTTTCCAATGCCGAGGGGCGCTGCCCAATCTGTGGTATTTGAAAGTTTAGAGTGAGACGGAGTTGGTGAAAACAGGTGAAAAGTGTGAAAACCTACATGTTTCACAGATGAAACAAATGAAAGATTATCCTGGCAAAACGTTTTTTTCAGCTGTTCTTAAGTCATAAACACAGGAGAGAAAACTATTTAGATTTAGACTTTTTTTTTTCCTCGCTTGCCTTTCAGGGCTTCCGCATTCTTTGGCTCTCTATGCAAAAAAATGGGTGACTTTCCTCCAATGTGCATACATTACATTTGGTGATTTTTTTCCCCAAAAGTGGCTTACATTTTTGCACCCCACAACGTACTGTGTTGACTCTTCTCACCCCCCCACAGTGTGTGAGAGAGTGAATCCGAGAGAACATATCCGCTCACCAGTGTGTCATGTCCACTTTGGAACATATCGGATCGCTCAGATCTCAGCTGTTAATACAATCAGCTCTAAATTTAGAGAGCAAACGCTGAAAATAAACATAGACATTTGTTTGGCATCACCATGGGCTTTATAGCAACAGCAAAGATAAGAGAGGAAGAGAGAGAGAGAGAGGGAGAGAGAAAGAGGGACTTCCCCAGTTTCATTATGGACTTTGGGAGGAGAACTGGACTGAGTGTTCTCATCTAATATACATGATGAGACAATGATGTGCAATCCTGTGTCTTTTCTCTTCTATATTTACCCGCCTATCACCGACTTATCGCGCCGTGATGCCTGCCCTTGTGTGTCCAGGCCTCAGGACCAGGCCTCCCCGTTAACGCCTCCCACACTGCCCTGCTCCAGACAAACCTGCTACGGCTATGAGCTATATATAGGAGGAGCGGGGAAGTCTCCCTGGTTCACACTTCCATGTCCCTGAAGGGTTACGGGTCCGTGTGTCCGAGCTACCAGACACTCCCTTAATAGAGTTGTTGGGGAATTTTAAAAAGAATTTGCAGCATGTTATTGAAGCCGACAGTAGCAGCTGTGTAGGGATGATTAATTGCAGTCATTAAATTGTAAATCAGACTGAGTAAAAACACACGGCATGATCTGAATATTGATCTTGTTATATAAACACATCATCGGCATACTTCCTGTCAGCGCAGCCCAGTTAAATTCACTTTACTGGCACAGGAAACAAATGAACAAGATATTTGAGTTTGATATAACCTCCTCAGATGCATACCCTCTCATTTTCAGCTCTGCAGACTTATAAAACTAATATTATAGCATGTTCAGATGAAGAGACCTGCTTGCATGGAGGATCAGAAAGCACGAATAGTTGGCGCTGTTGAAGAGGGCATGACCCTCTGATCTCAGCTGGTGACTGTGGCAAATGCCTGCAATGCTCATCACAAATCAAAAACAGACTGCTGTGAAGCAGAAGCACTCGGTGGGGGAAGGTAAAGTATTTTTTTTTTGCAGACATCTTAGACCAGAGGGATGAAACTTTGATAATTTTATGTACACTGCTGTCAGATAGTCTCCCTTCTTCAGTCACTTTGTTCTGTTTCAGCATATTGATCTGATAGATGTGACGGCCTAATGTCATATAAACATATTCTCCATAAGTCCTTTCAAATACTTCTTAAAGGAACAGTGTGTAGCATTTATGGTGGGTCTATTGGCTTGATATAATATTAATAAGTATGTTTTCATTAGTGTATAATCACCTGAAAATAAGAATCATGTTTTCATTAGCTTAGAATGAGCCGTTTATATCTATAGTACAAAGGGAGCGGGTCCTCTTCACCGAACGGACAAACCAAACACTGGCTCTAGAGAGGGCCATTCACGTTGACAAGGTTTCCTCCACTTTGATTTATCACCTTTATTAATGCTAATATTTAAAAGACATAATCAAAGTGACCATTTTGCAGAATATTTGCACATAAACTGACGTAGTCTAAGAAGTTTTTCCTCCTCCAGCCTTGCCGGTAATATTTAGACGCACCAGAATCTTTGGTCAAGCCGAAGCCCCTAGAAGCGGCTCGGGGGGAGTGCCCTCGGTGTGGCGCTGGCGGCAACGAGCCTAGTGCATTCTGGGTGTTGAAGTTTTCTACCTTTTTGAGCGAACGAAAATACTACAGCCGTTTTCCTCTGTTTTCTCTGGTTATGTGGCACCAATTTAAAAAATATATGCAGCCTAGACAGCCTAGTTTTATGAAAAAAAACATCTTTCCAGCGGTGAAATACCTCTTTAACGTATGTAACCTATTAATATAAGTGTAGGAATCTTAACTTTAAAAGGACTATACAACAACAGGGTAACCTCATCGCTGGCATTCTGCACATTTCCTAGTCTTCAGCCATGGTGCTAAATTGCCCCTATTAGACTTTATGGCTTTTTGTCTACGCAAACATTTATATTGTAAATCAATGTGAGGGCAGCACTGTCACGGCATCCTGCAGCCTAACCTGGAGCACAGCCAGCGGCCATGTGGTCAATGACTTGTAGCGTTTCTGGCCAAGAGTCAGAACGGCACATTGCTTTGGCCAAAACGGATAGTGCATCAAATGACAAGTAAAATATATCTGAAGGCCTGTTTGTTTACAAGCCTGAAGCAAACTGCTTTTCTTTTCTTTTTTTAAATGAATGAACTAATGATATTGAAAATAGAAATATATTCACATTCAGTAAAATGAACTGGGGTTAATAAAGGTGTCTGACAACTGAGGCAGAGATAAAAGGTTTCTCCATTCATGCAAAAATGCAGGGAGCACTTTAAATCGATCAAATGATTTGAAAGCATATCACACCACGGAAAGCCAAAAGGAGCATTTCAGTGCAGTATGTGCACAGGTAAACAATAATGGAAAGACCATAAAAGATCCCCCAGTCGTAACATATGGCTCAGGCTTTAATTGAGACCCCGACAGTTGCTCTGCTGCAGTGTGGCAGCAGTGACACACGCTGCTGGTTAAGGTACAGCGCAGCACCACTGATGCTCCCCGAGTCAACCTGCTAAAAATAAGCCTGTGTAATGTTGCTCCCAGTGCAGCGCGAGAACAAGAGGAACCAAAAGGTTAGCAGCCAGAATAAAGCAGGCTGTGAGTAATAATACTGCAATCCCTAAAAAGCTTCAGTGACTGATCTATATCCGTCACTGCGTATTTAAAGCTTCAAGTTTGGTCTATATTATCGAGTATTTTCAAGGAGGTACGGTAGGATGCGGGGTGATAAAAAAAGAGGATGTATAGCAGAAAATGGGTTCATCCTTTTATTCATGTGAGCTCATAGTGCCACTCCACTCAGTGCACTGTCGAATGAAATAGAAATACCACTTACAATTTGAATTAAAGGCATTTAAAATCAGCAATTGGAGGTCAGGTGATCGCTACATGCTCATGCAAAATTGCTTTTGCCTGCATGACCTTTAGAAACAGCAGTAAGTGACATTATCTGCGATACATGGCAGCAATTTTGCAACCCCCGACACTCGTCATCGTGGCACATGTCAAACTGAGTCAAATAGAAACGTTGCAAAAACAGGAATTTAAGTCAACTGAAAAAACACGGGGTAAAGATTTGGCACACAATGTGGAAGAGAAGTGAGAGAAGTCAGCTTTCAGAGGACACTGAGGATGATTGAACGAGTCCCGTCCCCGCGGCTCACACTCAAAGCTTCTGTAACTCGACTCATCACTCAGAAGAGTCGAGTCTTTTAACACAAGCCTCTTGAGTGGGCCTTAACTGCTGCGGCAGTGTTAACACCTCCCAATCCAGTCAATCCCTGATGGAAGCCCCGGGACGGCGGTCCGCGAAGATCAGAGAGGTAGTGTTGCCCGCGGAGGGCGGTCCTTGCGTCAGCGCTCAAATTTAACCCTGCAGGCGCCAGGGGAGTTGAACCCCGGACATCTGCGTCCGTGGGCCGTGTGTCCTCAGTGAGCCCGTTGCCACACAACCGTCAGTTTTGGAGAAACATTCTGGTGGCATCAGGACATCCAGTAGGAATGTTGGGTGATTTAAGCCCGCCACGGCCTCAGCGGCTGACTAAGTCATGCCTCAACTATAGGTCCTTATGTGGAGGCCATTCAATCAATGGAAGGAATGCCGGTCAACTACTGTAAGTGTGAAACTTCTGTGCAAATGTGCTGCTTCAAAGTTTAAAGACCACCTTTACTATAAAGATCAATATAAATATAGACACATTTTCCACATTACTATGCTGAGGTGAGAAGGCTTCGTACGCCCCTGAAATATGAGTTGTGCATGTAACAGCCATAGATAATCACCGAGATGTCATCTATTGGTTTGTGGACGAAGCCTTGAGTTTGGCATTTTGGCTGTAGCCATGTTGTTTTTTTGCAACCAGAAGTGACACGAGAGGGTGGAGCCAATGCTGAATAAGACATTTTTAGGTGACTAAAAAGGGTATATTTAACTTTAAAGAACTGAAAACACACTGTGAAAGGGTTATAGTTGTAAGATGAAAACGCGGACAACTCCCAGACCGGACGACGCCGTGGTAGCGACCTGTCAATCACAAGGTAGCCACGCCCTAAAGCATCCCCTGTTTTGAAACTAGCGACTGAGACCATAAACTCATGTTTACAATGTTTACTGAAGTAATAAATCCAGTGAGAAGTAGGTTCATTTTCTCATAGACTTCTATACAATCAGACTTCTTTTTGCAACCAGAGGAGTCGCCCCCTGCTGGCTGTTAGAAAGAATGCAGGTTTAATGCATTGGCTTCACTTTTCAGACCCGGAGGTTGCAACTGGTAACACCATGGTTTGACACTCAATCACAAATTGTGGAGCCAATCACTATCCAGCACGCAAATACATCAAATGAAAAGGAGACAAATTAAAAAAAGAATATATCTTGAGCAACTAATTCAGACAGATCTTAAGAACACACTTCAACCAGTGTTGTAGCTGAAAGTGCTACTGAACTAAACAAAAACATATATTTATTAATGCAGTCAAATCATACAACCAGGGATTACCCTAATGTGCATTATGTTCTTATGTGGACATGAACATGTGTATCTGCAGTCCTGTGCATTTACACTGTGTATATTAGGTATATGTGTGTATGTGTAAAACCCCAGGATCATGTTCTGCTTGCAGCACAGTGGAGGTAAATTGAATTATGAACATGATGAGGGCGACAGGCCTGGAACCCCCCCGGTCAGAGGATTTATCCTGAGCACGGGGGGATTCAGGAAACCTTAACTAAAGGCCAGGGGGTTCCACTGGAAAGATCCACGGAGAGGCATCGGTTTCAAATAATCTTTAAACAGTTTTTACATACAATACCAAAGGATATAAATAGCATTAAACAAAATTTCTTGCACACGTTAGAAGGTAAACCATAAAAATGCACATGATTCTTCCTCTAGCGAGGGTCAGCAGAGCTTGTGCAGGGCGTGGTGAGAAGAAGAGGCCATGGATGGCAACAGGTGGCCCAGTGCGTGGAGCTAGTACTCCCCATAGTCAAAAATAGACCCACAATGGGTCAGAAGATGGACAGAGAGGAGGGAGGGGGGAGGCAGAATGGTTGGCTCCTATTTTAGTCAGTGTGGAGACTCAGAGACATCCACATCCCTTTAGAGCTGATTGTGTAATATACAGGCCGAGCGAGTGAGAGCTACTGTACCAGGACCGCTCACGGATGTTTCAAATAGATACTTGGCAAATAAGAAACATTATCTTTGTAGGCGTTTTACACGAGAAATAACAAGTACTTTACTTTCACACAATGTCCTGTTAATGTACGTGAAAAGACCGACTACATTCAAGATCCAAATAAAACATCAGTGACTTTCGGGTTGCCACTGGCCCTTACAGATCATCATCCGGATTGTGAGTCCTCTAAGGGGTCACTGACAACTCGACACATAGCTAGTTGAGTGACAGGCTCAAAGGAAGGCGAAGGAACGGCAAAGGCACTTCACCCTGAGGTGTTTATCTGACGCCTCTATCCCTGCTCTCCTGTTCGAAAGCCAGGAGAGGACGTCAGGTGCCCTTGGGACTGGGGGGGTTTGTCTTTTAAGGAGGGGTGTGACCGGTGCGTCCCTTCTACTACTACCACCAGCGTAGGGATGTCCCAGACATGCCACATACCGTCAGCGGTGGGGATCACGTGTGCCTTTTAAATTTCCATGTCTCCCCTCTGCAAAGTGAGTAGGCCAAAGATGTCTTTACTGTGTCGAGGGTGGATCGTGTTACCACTTAAGTATAAACACATAGTGTGAAGAACTAATCAAGGTCCCAAAGGGGCTGTGATATATATGAAACAAAAAAATCTCTCAGGTTCTGAGCAATATGCTGTAATTACATTTGCACTAATGGCATTTTTATATTGTATTAGCAGCTTTTTAAACCCCCTTTCACACTCAAACACCACGTATGATATCGGACACTGAGCACGGATTCGATCCCTCGTTTGGTCGGTCAGCCCCATTCACACAAGACCTGGTTAGTGTAGGGTTTCTGGCAACCTTATAATAACCCAGCCGTTACTACAGCAACCCGTGTTTACGCCTACATGACAAGCGAGCGGCATCATGGCGCCAGGTCGGTCATGTAACGCATGGTGACCCATTCACACCACCATGAAACCCGCAGGTTTCCTCTGCTCCTTGCTTTGCCAAGAAAGATGGAGGCTATTTAACACCTGGAGGTAAATGACTGTGAAGGAAATATTATGGCAGAGTCAGATGAGGCCTGGTAGATGGAACAGGCCTTAGAACACTGGTGGATTCGGCTGCCCCGCTTGGTGCCCACATGTTCAAAAGAAAAGCAGCAAATATGCCCTCTTGGATGCCCTTACAGTCGAGAAAACGTGATAATTGGCCTCTAGCGTGGCCTTCCAGTGGAGATAACATGATGAAGCGTCCACTTGGGTGCCCTTCCAGTAGAGAAAACATTATAAAGTGGCCTCTAGGGTGCCTTTCCAGTGGAGAAAACGTGATAAATTGCTCTCTAGGGTGCCATTCCAGTGGAGAAAACGTGATAAAGTGCGATCTAGAGTGCCCTTCCAGTGGAGAAAACATGATAAAGTGCCCTCTAGGGTGCCCTTTCAGTAGAGAAAACATGATAAAGTGCCCTCTAGGGTGCCCTTTCAGTAGAGAAAACGTGATAAAGTGACCTCTAGGGTGCCCTTTCAGTGGAGAAAACATGATAAAGTGCACTCTAGGGTGCCCTTCCAGTAGAGAAAACGTGATAAAGTGACCTCTGGGGTGCCCTTCCATTGGAGAAAAGGAAATGTTGCGCACTAATGGGTGCCCTTAAATGGAGAAAACGTGATGCAGTGTCATATAGGCTGCCCTACATGCTAGAAAACTTTCTGGTGCTCCTTTATTTTTTTCTGACTAGACCTGAAGGTGTGTTCACACGGCTACACCAGAGCCTAATGATGTCTAACCATACGCAGAGGAATGCAAAGGGGTTTTGTTTTTTATACCAAAATGATTCCTTCTATCATGTCTACAATTTCCAAAGTCTCAGCGCCCTTGCTTTTCATCAAAAATTAGACAATTATATTGATACAATCAGCTGGCTTCAGTCTTAAGAGATGAGACATCAGCAGCAGCATTATTAAATCAATGTGTAGCTGCTGCTTTCAGCTGTACTTCTCACAAAATCCACTATGGTGTTCGGATATAACATTAACGTCTTCACTTTTTGGACAAGAAAATGTGCACAGCCGGGGGCTGCTAGACACCCCGTGATGAGATGATAGCAAATCAATTTTACATTCCTTTGGAAGGAGATTACCCTTTGTGCTCCTCTCTGCGATGTTAGCTACTTCAATGGAGTTCCTGACATCGATCCAACCAATCGATAACACAAATCATTGCACGCTGAGCGGCAAGGAGTTCATGATTCTCATAATCTGTCCATAACCTGCAGGTATTGGAGTGAAAAACTCCTGTGTGCTCTGCAGCAAAAAAAAAACAAACAATCAATAGTATGCACATGCAGTAGATTTAGAGACACCAAAAGATGCATGGGCCTGCAGAAAGGGGTCTATGAAGGCATGAGTTGCAGCTAAAAGCCCGGCCCCTCCTGCCTGGAGAATGCATGTCCCTATAAGGCCAACTGCTGGGAATAAATTGCGATTGTGACAGTGCAGAGTGACAGCAGCTGTGCAGTGCATCTAAAGGGAAGCATGGGGCTGGGAGGGGTGAGGAGTCAGGAGGGAAGGACGGAGGGAGGGAGGGAGGAACTGTAGTGAACAGTGTTGGGTTTCAGGAGGCCTTCCAATCTTAGACACCTGACAGCAGCCTGGAATATGAAGGCCTGCATGGCCCGGGGCTGTGGAGCCGAACGCCACCCCAAGGACGGACAAGGGTGACAAACAAGGGTAACGCCAAGCGCTCCTGTCCAGACCCGGAGATCCAGTCCGCACTTCTAGAATCTGGGAGAGGTTGTTGTCACTCGGACATTCAACTCCATGGGTATAATCACATTTACTGTGAGATTGATCCCTGATGCTATGGGATATCATCACAAAAGATGTTGCCCCCCCCCCCCCCCCCCCCCCCCCTCCCTCCTCCCCTCTCAGTAGGTATTTCAAGTCTGGAGTGACTCTTGAATAAAAGTTCAAGAGTGAAGCAAAGACATCACATCTATGAATGCAGAGGTATGAGTGACAAAAAGCTTCATTCAAGCTCCCGCTGTGGCTGCTCTCTCCTTGGTTAGACTAAGACTTTCCATCAGCTGGTGCCACGAGTTAGGACAGCTGACATGCTGTCAGCCCACAGGAGAGGCTGAACTCGAGTTTGAATGATCCTCGACTGCTGTCCTTTATGACAAGACGTTTAAGTTCATACATCAAAAAGTGTTAGGGATTTGAGTTTTTGTCAAAGAGGTACACTTAAATCTGCCGTTTTGTATTGGGTGCCAACGGTTTAATTATAAACTGAGACAGATTTTAAATAGTGCTGCACGGTGGCTTACATTTCTCTGTCTCTGTCACTGTCTATCCTCGGCTGGTGTCCCCATGACTGTCGCTGAAGCCAGAGCCATTCCTGATCAAACTGCCCCGACAATGAACACAATGAACTGCACTTTTGGCCATTATCAGTCTGAATCACAGCGTCTGAGTCTCTGATCAAGCTAATAGAGCAATCAAACATTCATTAAACCAGCCTCTAATTTACACTTACGCCACCATTTCATTCATCAGCAGCATTTGTACACAAACACATGGGGGCCCACAACGCACCACCCAACATAAAATACGAGGAATCCACCAGATGTTTGAGCAGAAAAAATATGCGTACTTATAGTCTTACCTGCTGTGGCCTGCAAACGCAGCAGGGAGAGGAAACAGCAGATCAAGACTGTACCCTTCATGATGGCTGCCAGGAGAACTGTGATAGTCACACAGACTATATATACCGAGGCAGGAAGGTTAAAGGGCACGCGGAGAGAGGAGGCGTGGCACAGAGAGGGCCAGTTGGTGGAGGGGCTGGCTGAGATCGTTGGAGGTGTTGCAGGGACTCTACGCGTACGAGCAGCTGACTCTCCTTTTTAGAGAGGTCGCAGCTCGGGCCTCGGCATAAATGTACCGAGACTTGGCTCTATATATGTGTCTGTGGGCTGAATCACAACTTCCCAATGATGATAATTTTACAAAATTTGAGTTTCAGAGACTGGAAATAGAGGAATAACAGGACATTTTACTGTGACATAAAAAGGAAACTGGTTTGAAATCAGCAGCATTGAAGCTGAAGTAGGCGAGGCTGAAGCAAATATGATTAAAAAAAGTTATTTTATAAAACTATATCCTGACAGTAGAACATGAGACAGGTAATCGGAAAAAAATCATGTACCTCTTTGTCCTCCAGTACTCCTAACGGCATCTGCAAGATTTCACAGAATGGAGGAAAACAACCATTCAGAGCCGATCTGGAGTCTGCCGACCAGCTTCCGTCTTTGAGAGCTGTCAATCACTCGCAAACTCCGATCAAACGGTCAAACTAGGCAGCGCTGATCAAATATAAATCAATTTTCTGTTACTGTAATGCCTATTTCTCGCCTCAAATGTTTTCAGAATCATCTTGTTGTGTACTGTTTAGCTATAAAATGAGAAAGTTTGTGACCCGGCAGCCATGTTGAGATCTCTTGAGGAAATACCAAGCAACGCTCACATGGCCAGAGCACAGCCAATAAGAACGCTCTCTCTCTGAAATGACCTGTGATTGGTCAAAGTCTTCCGTCACAGCTAGATATTTTAAAGCCTGAAAACAGAGCCATGAGGAGGTGCAGAAGTCTAGTCTAGCGGAGGGGAACACAGTTGGTTGCAATTTGCAACCACACCCTTAGATGTCATCAAATCCTGCACACTGTACCTTTAAGTTGTAGTGCGTTGAGCTTTCAGGTCCAGTTATTTCAGTTAAACAGACTGAAAAGGAACTTCAGCTTCCTATAAATTAATGATGAATAAATAAATCACATCTTTCACAATGAGCTACCATGGTTGCTCTGCCTAACAAAAGCATGATGATCAAATGACTGTAACAACTTTACCGCCTTCACTCCCCAAACTATTTGCAGCAAATGTGCATCAAGTAAATGAGCTGTCAACCCCTTATTGTGGTAAGGAAGACACAATGCTCACTTGGCTGGCACGTTGGGAAGTAATCATCATAAGACTGTGTGAGACAGAGAGAGGGCGGGAAGAGAGGGTATGTCAGGAACATACAGACCCCGAGTCAACCTAGAATCCCTAACACAGCTAAACGCTAGGCGGATTACTGCTTTATCACACTCAAACAGACACACTGTGCTGAACATAATCTCACAATTCCTTGGGAATCAACATCTCAACTGTAAATTAATCCCCAAATATGGCAGGAGTTTCTTCCTCGAGCATGTCCGTCCCAAATGACTCGGGAAGCGTGTCCAAACAATACAGCTGTGTTCATTTCGGTGCGTAAAACTGTCTTAATCCTCAGGGACTTCACCGGCGGTGGGATGTGGCACGATGATTTGTTTATGAGAAAATCTGTGCTTTTTGATGAGCTTTTATGAATTCTGGTGAACATTAATTCTTCTGTTAATTACAGGTGACTGACAGGCTCTGGCATCAGCCTTTAAAATGTTAGCTGCGGCTTTGATGTCGCCATCACTGGCAATGGAAAATAACAGCATAACGGTAGCTAAGCTGTTTAATGTCTACGAGGTTTTCTAGTGTTTATTGTTTCTTTTATCCGTTATTTCATAAATGCATACACCGATGGCTCTTTGACCTTTAAGGGGCAGTAATTTATGAGTGTATATATTGCTGATGTCTGCCGAGTATGTACAGTCAGCCCGTTCGCACGAAAATGCATATAAATGCCACGATAATGCGCAAGACATTGAGCGTGCAATAAGTACACCTTTCTTGATTTCCATGAATCATTTGTACGCCTGTATTAACTGCAATGTAAACAAATGCACATATAAATGCTACAGTAAGAGTTTGGGACGCAGTAAAAAGCGAGAAAGACCAATTATGGTGAGCAGGTGGGGAGGTGAATGGGCCCAACAAACACTGGACTTTTAACCAGGAGACCCGTGTTCAGACATTGTTGACTAGTGTTTTGTTTTGTAAGGTATGTTAGTGACGTTTATCACATTTTTTATTGAGGTTTTGTTTTCCGTAGTTGTTTCTGTACGTGTTTTACTTAGTTTTCGTACTTGTTTTAAGCCCAACCATGACGTTTTTCCCTTACCCTAAGTGGTTTTCTTACCACAGCGGATGTTTGCGTGGCGTACAAACGACACGAGAAAAGTGGCTGTCATGGTATTTAGACGCCTTCCCGTGAGACCGGGTTGGTACAGTACAGTGCACCACCTTTACCCATTAACACAAACTACAATGGAGCTTTGGATGTTTGTCTAAATGCCCTATGAAAGGTACAGTGTGTAGGATTTGGCAGCATCTAGTGGTGCGGTTGCAGATTGCAACCAACTGAGTACCCCTCCGCTTACGCCTCCCTTTCCAAGACTGCGGTAACGTGAGCCGCCGAGTGCTAAACCGCGGTGACACTCGCTCAGAGGCCATCCTTACCATAATAACACTACTTTAGAAGCAACGGACGTCAGACAGCGGCTGGCAGTTTCTGGGTTTTGCACTCTGCGGCTCACGTTACCGCAGTTTCATAAGCGTGTCGGAGAACTACGGTGGAACTTCAGGTAACGAAAAAACGCGAAAGGCTCTCTCTTGATTCAGAGTTTGGTTTGTCCGTTCTGGGCTACTGTAGAAAGATGGCGCAGCACATGGAGGACTCTATGTAGATATGAAGGGCTCATTCTAAGCTAAAGAAAACACGACTCTTAGTTTCAGGTGATTATACACTAATGAAAACATAGGTATGAATATTATATTTCATTTTATGCTAATAGTTCCCCCAAAATGTTACACACTGCTCCTTTAAGAACTACTCTTACTTGACATGATGCCACCTTAATAACTCACATAGTTGCGGTCCATAATCCCATAACTGAATTTCATATAGGAGTACCTCTACACATTAATAATAGAACCAACTGTTGTGGTGTTTGGACACTCTCTGTCCACGCTTATTAACAGACATTGCACATTGCTACAAGATACTAAAAATGAGGAATGAGTGAGCCTCTGAGGACACAAAAACTGGAGGTATTTCTGAATGAACGTGTGAGGGTGTGAACAAGAGGCCTGGGATGAATGAGTGCATGTCTGGGGATGATGGCAAGAGATGCCACCCCACTGTCCCTGGTGTGCATTTTAACTGTCACAGAGACGGTGGTCGATCTTAATTTAGCAATGAGCTGTTGAGCAAGAGAGGGAAGGGAGGGGGCTTCAAAATGCCAGCCACCAATCAGGAATAGACACTTGTGCATCGACTGTGCTGCTTGCATGACGGCCAACTATAAATTCAGTCGGTTATGTCATTATTTTTGTTACTGCCGTCAATATTTAGAGTGAAATACCCTTTTTAAAAAAACTAAAACAGAGACAAAGACACACACAGTGGGCCCAATGCGTAAAAAACAAAGTACAAACTTTATTATTCTGTCTTTACAAAGGCACAAGCCTCTTTATCCCCAAAACATTTCTCTTAAAAACAAAACAAAGACATAAAATAGCTTCTTGACGACCATATGCACCAAAAAAAAAAGGTTACAGAGAACAGTCAAAAGACGAGGGAGAGGAAGGAGCTGCGAAATGTGAAGGGATACAAGAGAGATATTGACGATAGATAAACAAAAAAAACAAAAAGAAGATGCGAGGGGCAAGATGTAAGAGGTCTGGACATGGAGGAAAAGGGGGATACACAGCTGTGCGGCTTTTACTCAGAACCTAAAAGAGCTTCAGCTGAGGAGTTGCCCCTTTGTACAAAAGAAAGAGGCGGACTCCGGTATAGTACAGTAAGTGCTTTGTAATCTTGACCCCATTTAATGATCCCCAGGCCCGCCCCACTCATCTGACAAGCTGATATGTCCACGTGACGTTTCCTAACACACAAGATGGAAATAATCTGGGATTCAGAAGAAAACTATCAAATGCAGAGCAACAAAAAGCAGAGCTTGCAAAACACATTTTCAATATCCAGGAAACTCCTGCCTCTACTGATAATAAGTACTGGGAATAAATGCCATGATTTAAATTTGACAGATGTGTCATTCATTTCAGTGCAGCTGACATCAATATTTCTTTAAAGGGCAATTCCGTGACATGAATCATGATAGATGAGGTGCGTTCGATCGAACACATTATCTGTCCAGCAGTTCAAAAAGCTCCATCTATGCATCGATGCGGGGGATTTTAATAACGAGTTTGTCCCTAAATAGCAGTGATGTGTCAAAAGCACTAAATGTAACTAATCTCTAAATAGACCAGGTCTCACTTTTAGTAACATTTTTATGGAATGTCATCATTTCATTGTGGAAGTTTTCTTCCTACACATCTGGCTTTAATAGTGCACACGAAGGGGCCAACGGGTGCAAAGCTACACGTAAATCCAACCACGAAGTCAGTATACGGATACATTTTGAGAAGAAATATCAGGAGCGCTTGAATGTAATAAGTGATATACCAGCAACCTGTTCATGTTTATGGCAAACCTAATAAAACAAACATAAGTAAAACAAACTGGGAATATATATTCTTCTAACACACCCCGGGGTGTTTACACAGCCGATTAGGACTGTTGACAGGCTGTTAAATAGGCGTTATCAGTCGCTACAATCACCATAGATGTGGGTCAGTAGGGGCCTACTACACCTACTGGTAGGTTTTATCATCTGTTCACATGGTAGATCATGTATTCACATGAAACTCCATATGTGATGGAGGTCGGGGGCGATGGATGGGGGTTCACATCCCGTGTGAAACCAACAACGTGCCGTTGTCTTTACAAGTGCTAAGTTTCGCTTAATTTAACTAAGTGTTTTTGTTGCCTAAACTTAAAGAAGCCTTTTTGTTTGTGTTCAAAAGGTTACGTTTCATTGAGTTTTATGTGTTAAAACGTCTTGCTTTTAAATTTCACTTCTGAAACAGTTATTTTAAGCCAAAAAAACTGTTTCCTTTATTTAGTGTTTTTGTTGCGTTAACGGATAGAAGTTGTAGTTTTGTTGCATAAACCTAAAGAAGCCTTTTTGTCTGTGTTCAAAACATAACGTTTCATGCAGTTTAACAACGCGTTAGAGCGTGTTGCTTCTAAGTTTCGCTTTTGAAAAGTAGTTATTTTAAGCCAAATGCGATGTTTTCTAAACTTAATTAACTGTTTTTTGTTAACTAAACCTAAAGAAGCCTTTTTTTGTTTGTGTTCAAAAGGTTACATTTCATTGAGTTTTATGTGTTAAAACGTGTTGCTTTTAAGTTTCGCTTTCACTTTTGAAAGGTAGTTATTTTAAGCCAAAACACGTTGTTTACTAAACTTAATTAAGTGTTTTAAACCTAAAGAAGCCTTTTTGTTTGTGTTCAAAACGTAATGTTTCATTGAGTTTTACATGTTAAAACGTCTTGCTTTTAAGTTTCACAAGATAGTAGGCGTAGTAGGCCCCTACTGACCCACATCTATGGTGCTTATAGCGGCTGATGACGCCTATTTAATGGCCTGATAACAGTCAAATCTGTAAGCCTGTTTGAAAAGGCAAGGGGATTCCAGTGGCCGTCGAACGGCCTGGATCGAAGTGTTCAAGTACGCCTCTCATACCCCCGGGGGGGCTGCGTTAAGGCTTCACAGTGCCTCCCTGCACCCACGATGGCGATTAGTAAGGCAAACTGCTGCCTCTCTCAGCTACATGTCTTAATGTCTGTCTGTCAACCAGGCAAAAACATTTAAAGAGTGATCTAAGCAGAAACGTGTAAATAGCATGGTGCACTAGACGAAAAGCGCGCAAAAAAGGACAAATGTAATGAAATGCATAGAGCATGTGTGGTCAACCCTCCACGGCACATTCAAACTATTTCACCGGGCATTTTCCTCGTATTTGAAGTATACTCTGCTTTGATAGAACATTTGGACAAGAAACTACACGGTTAGGGCGAAATAAAGTCCAGCCCTTATGATTGAGCGAACAAGTGATTGTATGTCAGTCATATTTGTGTGTGTGTGTGTGTGTGTCGTGCGCACATTTATACGCCTTATTTCAAGGCAAAAGCGGTGCTGTCGCAGACTGCCAGAGTCTGGGACACCGCTATGCCCTGCTGATTCAAAAATGGGACACATACACACACACACCGGTGGAAACCACTCAAGAGTGCCCACAGATTAGCTTATTTAGAAAGCCAGGTGCTTTTAAATTCAAGAGGGGAAGGTGTCAAGAGACGTCAAAGCACTGATATTTAGTTTTTTGTCAGGCCATGAGTAAAAAGAAGAACATGCCAGATACATATGTGGGATTACTGGGAACCCAGCCCAGTAAAAATGGCACAAAAAAAAAGGAATAGAGCTGTGAACCAGTTAAGCGCTTCGCTTCATTTCCTGTGAGCACCAGTCAGCCATGAAAACAGCTTTTTTAAAAATTCCCCGTCATTGTGGTGCTTTTTTTTGTGTGTGTGTTTTTTTTCCAGTACAATCACATTAACTTGCTGGCTTGAGGGAGCCTTTAGAGAAACAAGACATGAAAAAGTCGACTTCACAAGAGTAAAACAAAACATCACCCAGAAGCCTAAGAAGGTGGAACGTTGAGACGGCCTTGTTGAGCTCACAGTGTCTCTCCAAAAAACGGCTCAGAGAAGGAGGTTTAAAAGGGATGTTCATCTTAAAACGCTCTGGTGTTGGGCGGTGATGACGCCACACCGCTGGGCTCTTAGTCTCCCGTTCCGTGGATCAGTCACAGTCACTTCAGGGCCGAATAAAGAGAACAATCCTGGTGATTAATGGTGTTTCGCAGACATTCTAGTATCCAGTATGACGGAGCATTTATAGATCAGTAGTCGTTCTAATAACCTCTCTACAGATTAATGAACAGACGTGTCTGTGTGTGTGTGTGTGTGTGAGATAGCAGGGGGCTAAAGATGAGCAGAGAAAAAGAGTGCATGTACGAGTGTAAACCTATTCGGGCTGCCTATCACGGTACAACATGTAAAAGAAAAACAAAAACGAGTGCTTCAATCTGTCTACCAGCCCTAGTAACGTCCTCTGAAGAAGAGGAAGAGTGCTGTGGGTGTGAGTCCTCCTGTAGCCCCGTTCTGCTTGGGCCTGTTGTGTGTTAAGTGTGTTTGTGTATGTAAGTGTACGGCGTACGATGGAGGGGAAGGGGGTTTGAACTCAAGGCAGTGAGCAGTCGTCGGGCCCGTCGCTGTTTGAGGCCGTGTCTGAGCCCGCCGCGTCGGAGAGGACGCGACCCGAAGTGACGATGACCGCCCTCCGCTTCTCTTCCTCGCCGGTGCTACCCTTCGCCTGGGTGCCCTCGATGTGCTGGATTGCCTGGAGGAAAGAAGACGCTTCTTAAAACCCATTTTTATAGACTCTTTTATGTGATCTTTTTTGGCAACACAATTTTCATGGTAATTAGGTGATAATTAGCAAGTAACCTATTTGAAATTTCTTTGGAATTGCTGCCAAATTACCCCAATATTTACCTCAATATTACATTATTATATACATTATTTAATAATTATATGCTAAAATAGCGTATAATGGTTAAAATAGGGCCCTTAGGCTTGAGAAGCGGCTGTGCGCTGCTCTTCATCGGAGGTGGAAAACTAATAGAAGACACTTCTGATCAGGCACTCTGTATTCTTTTCCTGGAAATGTATTAAATAAATTACCAGCTATTGGGAAATAGCAGAATGTAATTATTAAACAATGTTTATAATAAGGTAATCTTCGAGAGATTTTGAGGTAAATATTGGGGTAATTTGGCAGTAATTCCAAAGAAAATAGGTTACTTGCTAATTATCACCTAATTACCATGAAATTTGCAGACCTGTAAAATGAAGTGTTACCCTTTTTTTCTTTTTATTTCTGTTTATTTAATTGATATGTTTTCTATTGTTTTTTATGTATTGTATTGCATTGTCTTATCTGTGTTTAAATTTAGTTTTGTCTTGTTTTTGTTTGGCCTCACTTTTGCTTTGCCTGTCAAAGCACTTTGTAAACTGTTTTTAAAGGTGCTACATAAATAAAGTTATTATTATTATTAGTGATGTCAGTGGCGACAGCGCCCTCTGGTGTTCAGATGTTAAACCCTGGCTCACAGGTTCTGCCTCTTGACTCCCGACTCACTTGAACGATGGTGTCCAGGTTCTGTCGAGATGTGGACACTGCATTGATGACTGATGTCGGGCCCATGGTTACCACGGTGACGTGATGTGGCTGGGAGGGCTGGACAGGTGCAGGGACGATGACTGTGGCGTGGTGTGTAGGTGCAGGGGGGGTTGCCGGGGCCATCACCTGGTAGAATAGAGATATTATTACTTAGTATTATAAAGTAATGTTAAATGGAGAGTATACTCAAACCTGCACAAACTACCATAAATATATAAATATTATATATAAATACAAACATGCTAAAACAGCACACAAACACAGGCACTATCACACACATAATTGGGAACACAGATGGGCATCATATTAAATATTAACCAGGCCAGATGTCAGGAATCTCTCATCAACCCAAATGTTTTCCTGTCATTATGTTTGGGATTTTTCTCGCTGTGTATTTTGAGCTGCCTCTACAAAGATATTTTTTTCTTGAAATGGTGCAAGCAAAGGGTGCTCAGATTTCTACTGAGCGTACCGCTTACAGGTGGTGCTTTAGGTCAACTAGTCGATTTATTTTCTTATATTTTGTCTTATTTTCTCGATGGATCAATTAGTTGTTTGGTCTATAAAATTTCAGAAAAGCCCAAGATGACGATATTCAGTTTACTGTCACAGAGGAGTAAAGAAACCAGAAAAAAATCACATTTACGAAGCTGGAATCAGAGAATTTTCACTCCTTTTCCTTAAAAAATGACTCAAACCAATTAATCGATTATCAAAATATACCAATTGATTAATTGATGAATCGTTGCAGCTCTAAAGGTCAACCAGAGCTTGACCAAAAAGGAGCACACAAGCCAATAGTGGTGCAAAACACAAATTTCCATAAGTAACAAGAAATTACTGGAAATAAATTAGGGCCTTTCAATCGGTAAAAGTATTTAATCGTGATTAATTGAATGATAGTGCATAGTTAATTGCGATTATTCGCAAATTAATTGCACATTTTTTATCTGTTCAAAATGTACCTTAAAGGGAGATTTGTGAAATATTTAATACTCTTATCAACATGGGAGTGGGTAAATATGCTGCTTTATGCAAATATATGTATATATTTATTACTGGAAATCAGTTAACAACAGAAAACAATGACAAATATTGTCCAGAAACCCTCACAGGTACTGCATTTAACATTAAAAATATAAGGTAATTTAATCAATTCATAGTGATATTGATTTGAGGTCATATCGCTCAGATCTGCTTGGGGAGTCACAAAGTGTCACATGACTAATGCATTGTTTTATCAATAATCGTTCACTATCAGGGCCCAGCTGCCACGAGGAGTAGATGGGCAGACAGCACACATTGATTTGGCATCATGTTGAGTTGAGGTTAGCCGGTAGAAACAGGATACTGTGGCTGTCAGGGCGGCAGACAGGCACAGCAGAAAGACGTGTGAGCTGCGCCATTTAACACACTGTAAATGTGCCTCAGCTGCTGACAGCTCTAACTCTGGACATGGTGACATCTACTGTACACTGAGATTAGCTCAGGTGTTGGTAAGTGTTTTAAAATGCAATGTGATTCACACATGACTGACTCAAAGAAGTCCCACACAGGAGGGGGGGGAGTGAATTTGGTGCCAGCCGCCAGATGAATTTAGGCTAAAAAAGCCCAAAATAAACACTGGTTTTCAAAATATACTGAGCGGAAAATCGTTCGTCTGCATGCCAAATTGAAGGACTGTCAACCTCTCTAAATGTTGGACACAGAATTTACAAAGTAGGTGATGAAATGGACCAAACTAAATACTTGTTTTTTTGCTCCTTTCAACCAAGGAAACTAGATAAAAAACAACTTCTCTGTCATTTGTCAACACTCGAGCAGACACGAATCTTTACACATTTTTGGTTGTTAGTTCTACCGTTACATAGAGAAATAAGGATTTTTACATCTGTATCTAACGTATACAATAAGAAAACTTAAAGAAGGGATAGTTTGGGTGTTTTGAAGTGGGGTTGTATGAGGTACTTCTCCATAGTCAGTGTATCACCTACAGTAGATGGCAGTCAGCACGCCCCCAGTTTGGAGAAGCAGACGGGAGTTACCACACAGAAGCAAAGCAATGTACTGCTGTGGACGGGACTGGCAGCAAAACGTATTTTAGCCACCTAAAAGAATCAATATCAGTTTAAGTGAACGCTATATTTAGAATATTTTCACCACTTAACCTTGCCGTGAGACAGCCCTTTTGTATTCATCTATGCTCTCGCCAAAGCCACCAGACTCCATTGAAAAAAGCAGCAATTTTACCTTGCAGAACACGGGGGTTACTGGTCTACCGCTGCCTCGACCGGTTAGTTTGTTTGTGTTATTGTGTAACTTTGGTGACTCCTGACTAAGCAAAGTCACAAAGTAACACAAACTAACCGATCGAGGTGGCGGTAGACCATACCGTACCTCCCATGTTCTGCCAGGTAAAATTACTGTTTTTTTTTTTTATTCCAATGGAGTCTGGTGGCTTTGACGAGAGCAAAGATAACGGCTTCAGTTCCCCGCCGAAAAGAGCTGTCTGACAGCAAAGTCAACTGGTGAAAATATTCTAAATATAGCGTACGCTTAAATTGATGAGGATTTTTTTTAAGTGAGCCTTTCTTTTAGGTGTCTAAAATATGTTTTGCTGCCGACCTCGTCCACAGCAGTACATTGCTTTGTTTCTGTACATTAACTCCCGTCTGCTTCCCCAAACTGGGGGCGTGCCAACCATCATCTACTGTAGGTAATACACTGACTATGGATAAGTACCTCATACAATCCCACTTTAAAACATCCAAACTATCCCTTTAAAGTCTTGAAACATGAAAATGTGTATGCTGGATTTTAGGAACTTAAACTGGAACTGGAAGTTAACCGATTATACAAATTTAAATCCTTCCGCATAATTCTCTAATGGATTCCCTGTTTATGTACGATTCAGACACAGATATGTAAATGTTGTCCAACCTGTGGGCTGTGGGCTGGAGTGAGGTCCCTCTCCAGCTGCTTGTGCTGCTGCAGACGGACAAGGCTCTGTGTTTGGGTTGGGTGCTCCGGGGCATGCTGGGTAAGCACCTTCAGCTTCTCTGGGTACAACTGGTCATCCAGGGAGCGCATCTGACACACACAAAGCCGGGGATACAAGTGAGTTAGCAACTCAAAACTATCTTAGTCACTACATTTGTCTGGACACATCTGAAATTGTGTTACATGTTGCGGTTTCTCCTTTTACCTGATCTTCAAGCATCATCCTCACCGAGCGCTCTTTCTCCAGCTGCTGCCTTAACTCAATCATCTCCCTCCGCAGGTCCTCCGTCTTCTCCTCCTCCAGGATGTCTGGTGAGCCAATGCCTTCATCTTTCTCCTCCGCACGCCTCCTCTTAGGGGAGGAACCACTTAACTCCTGTGGAGAGCAAACAGAAATTGGATATCCGTTTTTTAGGTTAACACTGATGACAGCCAGAAAATCCCAGTAAAGCCTTTTTTTGCACAGCGACGCTTTACTTGTATGATTCGTTTGAGCTGACTGTTCTGCTGCAATAACCGCGTCTTCTCCTGCTCCAAAGTAAAAATGTACTCCGCCGTCTGTTGCAGGATGGCAGCCTGGGGAAAAGAGAAGAAGAAGAATAATGTTATAGGTTCAGTCCCCGTACAGCCACGTCTAACTCATCACCTAATTCAAACCTCTCTCGTGAACCCACCTTACTGAGCTTCTCTCCATCGCTGTGTGGGATGAGTGTTTTAAGGGACTGGAATCCAGAGTTGATGCTCTGCATACGCCGACGCTCGTTGCTGTTGGCGATCTCTCTGCGAATTCGCCTCTCTTGGTCCCGGGCTGTTTCTGGGGTCAGAGGAATGTTGGCCAGACTAGGAGGGAGGAAAAAGGGAGGACAACAGTTACTCTTTGGCAGCCATGTCTCCTATAAATTAAGTTCCCACACAACTAAACTGCCTTCTCGATTACGTGTTTGAAAGGCAACATATTTTGTCGTGGATGTCTTCACAAATACATTTGTAAGTGAGTGACGTAGTACAATGAGCGACGCGCGGAGCAAGCGACTTAGTATACTGAACTAAAAACCTTATTGAATAATAACGGGTATAACAAGCGAGAAAGTCCACTTTGTGGGAGACAGGGTTGTGTTTGGAGTCATGGACCTTGGGAGGAAATACAACGTACATTTTCAGCAACATCACTGGTGAACTTGAATCTAATCCAAAGACAGCAAAGACTAGAACAATGACTCCCAAAGTCTGGGTCGCAGGAGATTTTATTAGGGTTGGCAAATTTGCAGAATTTCTATTAGCAAAAAATATATGAGTAAATATATAAGGGCCTAATATAATAATAATAATATTCATAACTATGTTTTCATTAGTGTATAATCACCTGAAACTTAAGTTCTCGTTACATTAGAATGAGCCCTTCATGTCTATATAGGAAAGAGACTGTGGTGTTCTTTGCCGACATTTTGGACTAATAATATTTTATTGTCCAACACAGGTTTCGGTGGAATATGACAACAGAATAGAAATAATTTTGTTTTACTTTTGTATGGCCCTTTTAATGGCGGATGTTTCACTGCCGTCTGGTAGTCGCTTTCGATGCAAAATGGTGGAAGTGTCGTTTTATTGCTGGGCGTTGATGTTGCAATGAAACACAATTGTAGTTGACTTTCACTTCTTGGTGGCAATATACGTTCTTTGGAGCGAGTACTCTTCGCAGAGTCCATCATGTTTCTACAGTAGCCCAGAACGGACAAACCAAACACTGGTTCTAGAGAGAACTAGTTACCTGAAGGCCATCGTAGTTCTCCGACATGCAGAGTGTAAAACCGTGGTACCGCCAGCCACCGTCTGACTTCCGTTGCTCCCAAAGTAGTGTTATTATAGTATGGATGGCCTCTGAGCGAGGTGAATGGCGTTACCAGGGTTTTGCACTCGGCGGCTCACGCTACCGTAGTTTTGGAAGTGGAGGAATGATCAGAGGGGTATTCAGTTGGTTGCAATCTGCAACCACACATCTAGATGTTGCCAAAACCTACACACTGTACCTTTAACCCTAAAGCAACTTCTTACCCTGTCACTTTAACAGGTGTTAAACAGGTGTTAAAGTGACACATTAACACGTATGCTATGCAATCCAAAATTGTGATTTTGAAAGGTCTTACGGAGTGAGAATGTTTCCTGCCATTAAAGCAGTACGGACGTTTTACAAGACACCTTACAAGCACCACATGTTGTAATAAGTCATCTTCACTGTGGCACCGTAGCTGATAACTCCAGTTGAGATGTAATTAGAGCAGCAGCACTGAGCCTGTTAATATTTCAGCCCCTAAAGCCGTGGTGAAAAGACACAATATGCTGTAATTCAGTTGAGGGGGGGAATCTAAGCGAACTTCCTCTAACATCCTCTGTATCGAGCTGGGTATCTCTGGGACCCTCTCTAGCCAAGCTCTTATCTGTACTGACTCAGCTGCCTCAGTGCAAACACCGGGAACAATTGTGCAGACACAGATGAGAAAAGAAGTGTGTGTGTGTGTGCGCGGACACACACACACACACACACACACACACACACACACACACACACACACACACACACACACACACGGACCAACACAGCAGCAGCACATCCAGCAAACACATCCACTGCCAAAACATGACCAACTGGGTCTGGACTTCACCGTATCACACAAACCACTACAGAGGAACAGACCGGGTCCCTAATTAGAGTGGATTAAAGCTTAAAACAGGAGTTTAAATGCCGGGCAACTAAATAGAACTGAACCAATTGGTCGATTGAATCATAAAGTATATTGATAATCAATAAATGTACTTTTTTAAAGAAAAAATGCCAAACATTTGATGGTTCCAGTGTCTCAAATATTCCAATTTTCGGACTGTTGGTCAAACAACACAAGATATTTAAAAAGATCACCTTAGACTCTAATAAATAGTTATGGTCATTTTCCCACCATTTTATAGACCAAAAATAAATCCACATATTAATCAATATTATGTATTATAATTTTGTATTTTAGTTATTATGAATGTATTACTAAATTAGTATTATTATTAATAGTTAAGTATTTATTTATTTTGTATTATTATTATTATTTTAATTAATGTTTTGAATTATGCAATTGTTTTGTTCATAATTCCCAATGCATGTCTTTTTAAAACCAGTCAAATTTGATCACAAAAAGAAGTAGTAATTAAAATAATCAGTTGTGTAAAATATGATAGTTACACAATTGAAAATAGTATTTTATGTTTCCAATGATAGACAGATTTTTATAGGCTCTACAAAAATAAATCCACTGAAAATAAATTATAATTAATTCACTATTCGTATTAATAATTAATTAATTTTATTTCTTTATTTTTCAATTCATGTTTTGAATTAGTTCTTTTTTTTGTTAATTTCTAATGCATAGCTTTAAAACAATAAAATTTGATCACAAAAAGAAAAAAAAAATAATCATTAATTGTGGGGCTGCAACTTAAGTGTATTATAATAGTGACACAACTGAAAATACAGTCATGTGTGTTTTAATTGTACGGCAGAGTTATATAGGCTCTACCAAAAATAAATCCACATATGAATCAATAATGAAAACAATTTATTACCTTTATTAGCAATTATTCATTTTTTTCAATTCATGTTTTGAATTGTGTTTTTTTTTTGTTAATAATTCCCAATGCATATCTTTAAAACCAATCAAATTTGATCACAAAAATAATGAAAATTTATTATAATAGCAAATGAAAATATTTTTTGTTGTACGACTCTACAATGTACCAAAAATGTAGGTCCATTTTCCATTAATTTTAAGTCTATTTATTATTATTATTATTATTAGCATATTTGTCAGTCTGGGTTGAATTGGGCTACATTTTCCTAGTTGTGTATCAATTCTCTGCAAATTTTAAAAAGGACTACATCTCCCACAATGCCCTGTAACTACAAACAACAACCAGCAGCAGCATATCCCTCCGCCTCCCTCTCCAAACAGGGCTGCGGACGGATCTTAGGCCCTTCCGCGACATACACACCCCCTTATTAATAACACCACTTTTTAATTCCCTCTGCCTCCACCGCGAACGCCAAATGTCTTTTTAACCGGACGCACCGGAGGAAATATCTATATATGTAATAAAAAGAAGCCAAATAACCCCCTTTATTCCTTTCCTTCCTTCCTTTCCTTCGTCACCTCCTCCTCTGTGCTCTGAGCAGCAGCCTCTCCGTGTCCTCCGCCATTATAACAATGCGGCAGGCAGCATGGCACAGTGGAGGCTCAGAGGAGAAAAAGACGCAGTGGCGGCGACTCCAAAAAGCGCGCACCAGACGAGACGCACCGAAACACCAGGAAAACTCACCGCGCGTCGAATGGGAACGATATAAAACAGCTGTTGGCACATTTTCACGTTGAAAAGCATGAACCAAAACGGCGCCATTAACAGGAAACAAACAGCCAGACCCCCTTCAGCCACAAGCATGGCCGCACTACCCACAATAACTTCGGATTGCTCTGAGCAAAAAAAAAATAAGAATAAAAAAAAAAACAGCAACCTTTCACAATGTGTGCAAACCACACTCTTATAATAATATTTCCCTTTTAACGCATAAATCACAGCACCTATAGGTGACACTAGGGGGGTAATATGAGGATAAATAGAGCGAAGGAGTAGCAGCGTGGTGGTGTGTGCACAGGGAACCACGTGGTTTATGTTTGTTAGCCACAAAATGCATAGATTTCAATGCAAAATGTGCCAAATAACACCACAGGGTGCATGCTGTAGTGACGCACAGACCTCCTGCTCCATCAAACGCGTTATTATTTAAATGTATGGTGATAATTTAATGCCCCCCAGTGAGTGAGTGAGTCGTGTACACAATAACAGAGCATGTTGCCTCATCGCAGCGTCTACTACACACACAGATGATTTATTATAATAATAATAATAGACGCAGCGTGTATGGATGAGAGCTGCACGTACCTACAAAGACCTCCAATCACTTCTTTCTCCGTTTTCCTGAAATGTTGCAAGGATGGCACCTTCTGAGCTGGTACCATGAAATACTCCATGCTCGCCTCGAGCCAGTTTGCCCCCCTACTCCTCACAAAAAAATAGAAATAAATAAAATAAAATAGTCCTTAGAATATAAAAAAGAAAAAGCAGAAATCCTGTGATCCAACACGTTAAATCCTCCAAGAAGATGTGAATCCCTCGTCTGCGTAATGTAGTAGTTCCAGGCTGCTGAGAGTTGTAATGTTACTCGACTTCCAGCTGATGGGGTTCCCTCGTTGTGTGTGGCTCTCCTCTACCTCTCTCTCTCTCTCTCGCTCTCTCTCTCTCTTTCTCTCCCTCCCCTCTCTGCATGACCGTGTGTGTGTGTGTGTGTGTGTGTGTGTGTGTGCATGTGTGTGTGTATGCAGCTGATCGGATGGCTTTCAAGGCGGGAAACAGCTGGTAGGAGTCACAGACTGCACTCTCTCAAAGAGCCTCCTTCCGCAGAGACTGGGGACTGCATGTAAACAAAGGACTATTTTTGCGCAGAGATACACCGACAAGAAAAACGCACATGTAGATGTAGGGGGGGATTATATGATACAACTTTAGTGTCAGTTTGCACTGAAATTCATTTTGCATCCAGCTCAGTTTGAGAAAAACAATAGACATACACTGTTAAGAATTTCCCAGTAAAATAACAGTAAAGAACTGGCAGCCTTTATGTTACTGTAAAATCAACATTATAATACTGTCGCTGAAATTAACAGCTTCTTACTGTTAATGAAAAATACAGTTTGAACTGGTTGTTTTTTTATTAATTTCACAGTATTTTATTTTATTTTGTTTATTGTATTTATTTTATTATTTCATTTTATTTATTTTATTTTATTTTACAGTTATTTTACAGTTTTTTTTACAGTTAATTTACCGTTTAAAGATACATTATATAACAGTTTTTTCCACCTTTCTTTTACATTATCTTAGACAGACAGACAAGTAAGACCGATCAGACAAAAAAAAAACCCACATCATAATTAACCATACAAAACCCATTAAAAAAAATTACCATCTGTCCTCTGGATTTACATCTCCTCTAGCAGCACATTCATTATTATTTAGCAATATATAAAGTCCATCAGTCCATCTTGTTGTTAAATAATAATGAATGTGCTGCTAAGGAGATGTAAATCCATGTTGTATTGTATCGTATCGTATGGTATACCTATTATATGATTAAATATGTGGTGTTGAATTGTTGATTTAAAGCAATTCATGCATCTTCCAGTGGGTGATTATCTATACAAAAATATGTTTCCCCCAGTTAAATGACTATTACGCACGCCTTTAATCCATTTAAATCATTCCTAATAGGTATAATTACAGGTGATAAAAATATAGTGCACGCCTGAAAGTCATGTTACGACATCCTTTAAAGCAATAACCTGCATGTAGATCGCACCTTGACACTGCTATAATAAATAAAGAGCAGAGGACTAGGCTACTGTAGGGGCGGATACTCCAACAGCTGCGATAAGAGAACAAGAGGGATCAGCTGACTGGCTGGCAGAGCTGCTGCACAGAACAGATCTGCACAGAACAGATCTGCACAGAGCTGCACAGAGCAGAGCTGCATAGATCTACACAGAGCTGCACAGAGCTGCATAGAGCTGCACAGATCTGAGCAGAGCTGCACAGCAACAGCGCACCAGGGAGGGCTTTTAGGGACACACCGCTGTCTGGCTGACACCACCACACAACACATAACACTGGGCTGTTCACCATTTTGTGTGTTAACTGTGGTAATACAGGGTGGGGGGGGTAAACTAACCTAATTTAATAGAAGCTGCGACGCCTGCAAAGCGAAACCAGACACAAAATGGGAGCATGAAGCGCATTTTGGGGTTTTTTTGTACCCGGAAGCATTAAAAAAAGCTGCAGCTGTGTCCTCGTGGAGACGCATGGTGGCGTTTCATTACCTTACTGGTGCACCTGTAGCATTAAATGCATAATCTTTATCGCTGGTTCTCACACAACTGTTTATGCATTTGGATGACCTTCATGTATGAGGCTACTTGCAAGAAACCAGGGCAGTGATTTCTAAGAGATTTAAAGCTGCAGTAGGCAGAACTTTTTTTTGCAACATTTGGCAAAAAATCCTAATAACCTTTCAGCATATTGTAACTCAAGTGTTCTGAGAGACTTCTGCACCTCCTCATGGCTCTGTTTGCAGGCTTTAAAAAAATCTAGCCGGTAGCATTAAAAAAAGCTGCAGCTGTGTCCTCGTGGAGGCGCATGGTAGCGTTTTATGAATCAGTCGATACTTTACTGGTGCACCTGTAGCTTTTATATAATATCTTTAACGCTGGTTCTCACACAGCTGTTTGGATGACCTTCATGGAGTAGAATACTTGCAAGAAACCAGGGCAGTGATTTAAACCTGCAGTAGGCAGAATTTGTTTTGCATCATTTGGCAAAAAAATCCTAATAATTTTTGAATGTAGCTCTTTATTCTAGGCCATTAAACACATACGTTACAATTAAAGGTCTTATTGATAACAGTTTTATGTAGACAAATATTTAAAAAAAATAATAATACATCCACAGGGCTTTTAGAAAGGTGCCAAATATAAAGTATAAAATATGGCTTTTCCTGAAAATAATTATTATGAATGTTAATTAATCATTAAAAAAAAAAATTGGCGGGTCCAGAATGAATGTTTTGTTTATCTCTGTGCAAGATAACTGACGTTCGGTTCCCACTTCTAACAAGGCCTCAACAATGCTCATAAAATATGTACGTATATATAAAAGGGGAAATAACACAAGTAAAAGTAAAAGCAAAATGATAATCTACAGCATAAAACAGTGCAGTTAAAATATAGGGCTTGAATATAAACATAAGTAATTATAAACTAGTAATGTAAATTTGTAAGTATTTAATTTTGAATAGTTGGCGATTTACTTAATAGTTGACAACTAATCGATTAATTGTTGCAGCTCTACTACAAATGTCGACCTGTAACCTATTAAAAAAAGCAGCTGAAGTAAAATGCAGAACACAGCACAGTTAAATATTACATGCAATACCAAAATGCATAATACACAATAGTTGCTAAATGTATTACTGCAATACTGAAATATTTAAAATCCCTTGACACTAAATGATCATGAAACTTTAACTGCAGAAAGCTTTAGAAGTTGAAAGTGTTTTGGTCTTATTTGGGTTCATTGAATTGTCTCTACCGCTGCACACATCATTTTCCATGAACTTCATCATTAACTTCCAAACAAATACACAAAAATAAAACCTGAGCTGTTTAAATTTTTATTTGAAACTGAGGTCTGAAATCTTGCTTTCGAGGACATTAAGAAATCTGGATCTTTACAGCAAGAAAATATATTTATGGACTTGAGAATTATTTAGAAATATCTAATTACGACTTTCCTTAAAATGGAAATATAAGGCAAAACAGTTCTTACTAATGAATAAAATCTCTGAGGGCTCCTGAGTTAATTCAGTCTTCTCCCAGGATGCTTTGGGCCCTCTAGTGGAGGCACAGTGAAAAGATGAAGCAGCTTCTGATGAACAGATTTAGCCCAGAATCACTGAAAAACACTGGACGCCTCAGAGTGGACAAAACAGAAACATCTGTATGCAACACCACTTTATTCAACATGGTAGCTATCTTTGCAAGTTGTCTTGAAAAAAAACAAACTCATATAAAAGTGGTGGTGATGTTTGCTTTTGAGGCTGTCAGACCTGTGATAAATCTGGCTTGTAATGTTACAATATTAAAAGCATGAATTTCACTGCAGATTTCTGAAGCTTATTCTTAATTTCCACATGAGATAAGAAAGTGTTTTTTGAGTGCACACGATCAACAAGATATTTGAACGACTATAAACTCAGAAATGTAATCAAACCTCTGAACATCTCAACAAAAACTTTATGAGTTCACCATTTTATGTGGTATTCAAATGTAATGTACATTTGTTGTGTGATTTAGACTAGAGCTGGGCAATATGATGATACATATCATCAAAACAATATAAAAATGTCTATGGTATGTATATTTTTCTATATCGTGTCTATTATGATATAGGCCTGCTATAAATTTATTAATTTTTTTCTAGAAATTCACTTAAAACTGTTCGTTTTGCACTCAAGTTCTAAAAATGAGAAAGTACTTTTTATTTGTCAAGTATTTAATTCCCACAGCAGTATACAAAAATACCATGTGGTTAATTCATATAGACTATTTATTTATTGAATTACCAGAAAACATGCTATATTGTGATATATATCGTTATCGAGATATGAACTGATCTGTATCGGGATAGAAGATTTTGGCCATATGGCCCAGCCCTAATTTACACTCTAAACTTGTACACTGAAAATGCTGTAAGTGAAGACAAATGCTGTTAATTTGGCTTAATTTATTTGATTTAGATTTTTCTGTATTGTCTCAATCTTCTCTCCTCCAGTATGTTTACTGTAACACATATTTGCAAGTGTTATATATTGATTTATGGGGGTGGAAATATACATTTACAGCTGCAACGATTAATTGATTATTTGCGGATTAAATTAATCTGCAACTACCTGTATTTTGATAATTGATTAATCGGTTTGAGTCATTTTTTAAAGAAAGAAAAGTCTAAATTTTCCAGCTTTTTAAATGTGAATATTTTCTGGTTTCTTTCCTCCTCTATGACAGTAAACTGAATATCTTTCAGTGTGGACAAAACAAGACATTTGAGGACGTCATCTTTGGCTTTGTGAAACACTGATCCACATTTTTCACCATTTTATAGACCAAACAACTAATACATTAATCAAGAAAATAATTGTCAGATTAATCAACAATGAAAATAATCGTTAGTTGCAGCCTTAATTTCACTGCAGATCTCAAGAGGTTATTCTTATTTACCATTGAGAGGTTGTTTTTTGAGTGAACACGATTAACTAGATATTTGAAGAACAAACAGACTCTCAAAAACGTAATCAAAACCCCTGAACTTGTCCACTGAAAACGTGCCTATAACAGGCCACAGGTATAATAGAAAATACTTTAAATGCTGTAAGTGAAGACAAATGTTGTAGGTATAGAGCTGGGCGAAATGGAGAAAATTAAATATAACAACATTTTTGACCAAATACCTCGATATTGATATGGAGACGATTGTAGGGTTGACTTTGACAAAATATTAACACAATGACATTTTTGATAAATAATCATCAGTACTGTGGATATAATGACTATGTGAGTAAAGGCAAATAATAGAACAGCTAGAAAAGTCTGGTAAATTCAGAAAATTGACACAAATTTCCCTTTTTTTGCGACGCTCGGCACGACCTTCAACAACATATTTTTCATGTTTTTTTATACAAATGTCCAGCAACACGTGATGCACGTGTCAATTTCCTTTTACTTGGTTAGGTTTAGGGAAAAGATCGACTTAGTTAGGTTTAGGAAAAGATTGCGGTTTGGGTTTAAATAACACCGGAACTAGCGTAACTTAAGTACAGAAGGTATGTGACAAATAAATCAATTTGGACTTCTGGTTTCACACGGGACACAAACAACGGGTCTCCTGGATGAAAGTCCTGTGTATTTTGACCCATCCATCCACCCCGACCCCGTTTGCCGCTCTTTATACTTCTCGGTTCAAAATTCCGAATCAATACCTTCAATGCCATATTACAACAATTCTAGGATTTCATTTAGCAGACGCTTCTGTCCAAAGCGGCGTACATCTGAGAGTTTGAATCTACATAGGAGGGAACAAGGTGAGTAAGTGCCAACAACAGCTTCAAGTCCTCAATACCATCATCATCATCAATAGCATCAGTGTCATTAGGTGCAGAGGTGTTCATGAAAGAGCTGGGCCTATTTTTCTTAAAGGTGGAAAGGGACTCTGCGGATCGAATGGAGTTCGGTAACTCGTTCCAAGACTTATAGGGCCCTGTTGTGATGGGAGTACCAGGCGCCTTTCATTGGCCGAGCATCGTGGGTGGCAGTTCAGGTAGGCGGGAAATGTTTTTGTTGCCGTTTTGTAGGCCAGCAACCGGGTTTTGAAATTGATGCGAGCGGCAAACTGGGAGCCAGTGGAGGGATGTGAACAGTGGAGTGACGTGTATTGATATCTTGCCCCGCCTAGTTGTAGACTACATTTTTCTGATTTTGTTAATTCTCAAACTATATTGTCTTCTGTCTTCCAATGTATGTTTTAATGTTGTACATATCTGCAGGTGTTGCATTGCTTTATGGGGGTGGAAATATACATTAGTATTATAGTAAATGTCAAGAACAGGCTGCCTGGAAGTCAGACCTTTTTTTAAATTATGTAAGAACAGAACAGACAGTGAAATAGAGACCCTTCATGATATAAGGCCTGTTGATGGAGGGGAGCTGAGGCGGAGAGGAGAGATGGCCATGAGGACACACACAGAAAGAGAGAGAGAGAGAGGAGAGAGAGAAAGAGAGAGAGAGCAAGAGAGAGAGAGAGAGAGAGAGAGAGAGTAAGAGAGAAGAGAGAGAGAGAGAGAAGAGAGAGAGTAAGAGAGAGAGAGAGAAAGAGAGAGAGAGAAAGAGAGAGAGCAAGAGAGAGAGAGAGAGAGTAAGAGAGAGAGAGAGAGAGAGAGAGTAAGAGAGAAGAGAGAGAGAGAAAGAGAGAGAGAGAGAGAGAGAGAGAGAGAGAGAGAGATGAGAGAGAGACAGAGAGAAAGAGAGAGAGAGAGAGAGAGAAAGGGAGAGAGAGATGAGAGAGAGACAGAGAGAAAGAGAGAGAGAGAGAGAGAGAGAGAGAGTAAGAGAGAAGAGAGAGAGAGAGAAGAGAGAGAGAGTAAGAGAGAGAGAGTAAGAGAGAAGAGAGAGAGAGAGAAGAGAGAGAGTAAAAGACAAGAGAGAGAGAGAGAAGAGAGAGAGAGTAGGAGAGAAGAGAGAGAGAGAGAGAGAGAGAGTAAAAGAGCGAGAGAGAGAAGAGAGAAGAGAGAGAGAGAGAGAGTAAGAGAGAAGAGAGAGAGTAGGAGAGAGGAGAGAGAGAGAGAGAGAGAGAGAGAGAGAGTAAGAGAGCGAGAGAGAGAGAGAGTAAGAGAGAAGAGAAAGAGAGAGAGTAAGAGATAAGAGAGAGAGTAAGAGAGAAGAGAGAGAGAGAAGAGAGAGAGAGAGAGGGAGAGAGAGAGACATTAGAGAGAGAGAGACATTAGAGAGATATTAACAACACATAATAGATGTAACTCACTCTGCCTTTAATTTACTCCTCTAATTCATGGGTTCTTTTTTTTAATTTTTTAATATTTATCCTTTAATATTGCAATATATTTGTATTTGTTTGTTTGTTTTATTGACACAAAAAACATGAATTACTTCTTTATTGTTTTCTTACATTTACATGCATGTTCTTTTTAAATATCTATATATTGTAATTTGCTTAATGAATTGTATATATATGTTTTTTTTAATTTATTATAGGGTTAGAGTTAGAGGTAGAGAGAGGTAGAGAGAGAGAGAGAGAGAGAGAGAGAGAGAGAGAGAGAGAGAGAGAGAGAGAGGAGCCGGCTGGATGATGATGGGCGGAGCAGTAAGCTCCTCCGCTGAGCTGGCAGACTCTGGGCTGGTCCTGACGGGCTGCTGGCTGAGGCTCTCCGGGCTGGATGTCTGTCTGTGAGCTTCAGACGGTCTTTAGGGGAGACTAACACCACCAACACTCAGCGTCTCTCCTCGAGTCCTCACAGATTAGAACAACAACAACAAGAACAACAAATAAAAGAAAAGCCAGAAGACACACGAGGACAACTGAGAGGAAAGAAAGCAAAACAGCCCCACCTCTGCATCTGGAAAAGCACCGAAGAAACCACCCTTATAGGAAACCTCCACTCTGACCAGCATTAAGCGATGCGCTCTGAATTTTACGCAAAACCCCTTTTTCTCTCTCCTCTGACGGATTTGGGTGTTTACACTTTTTTTTTTTTCCAGTGGTGTGATAACATGCATGAGTGTTTATCATCCCACAAGAGCTGTCATTCCATAGATTAGTCTTTATTTGCCAGCTGTCACACAAACACACGCAGCTTGTGTGTTTTTTTTTTTTATTCCCATGCTTACAAAGAATCCCGACAATGGTCTGGAAACGGACCGCCTCTCCAGACGCATAGACACATCTTTCTCCAAGACGCATCAGGTTTATATTCCCTGTAAATAAGCGACACATTGACGAGGAGTCATTTGACACCGACGACGCAGCTTTGAGGACTTTGCGTGCAGAAGTTTGCACCGAGAAGAGGAGGAGATATCTCGGCCATATACCCACGGTGTAAGGTAAGAAGCCATGGAGCTGGGTGTAGCATGCATGCATGTCAGTCCTGTACATTGTGTCTGTGTGTCCACGTTGGTCTGAGTGCACTGGAGAAAAAAAAAAATGTGCACGAGTTCAAACAGGGTAGTGACCTATTTTCCAGAGAGACTCTCTCTCTCTCTCTCTCTCTCCAGCGGTGCGCCCATATATCCTGCAGCCTGGACACACTGTCTGTCATACAGCCAGGCCTGGTGTACGTGCCTTTTACTGGTGCCACATTTACACACCTTTTGCATCCTCTCTTATAAACTAGCCTCTTTTTCCTCAAGACATTTTTACAGTACAAATCCTGCCCTATATAGATAGACAGACAGACACACAGACAGGGGCGGACATAGCAGCTCAGCCAGCTGTTGTGCAAGATGCTGAGCTCTCTGATGTTCTGTCACAACATCTGATAAAGTGTTCAACGTCTACAGACTGCTGGCATCCACTTAAAACACAGTCATGTATTGGTAAATACAGCTGTGAGGTAAAACACCCACGAAACTAATTCTCGGATTTACTTCCACATGAAAATATGTCTCAGTCAGTGTGTTCCAATCCGCGTACTTCTGTACTTACACTTACTATTTTGAGTGCACAAGTGCGTTCACACTGGGAAGCATGGCAAAATGCACTGCACTCAAATTACCCGGATGTTGTACTCAAAACGGTCAAATCGTTGAGTGTGGAACGCTGGACACTTTTCACACTCAATTGTCGCCATCTTGGCTACGTAGCGGAAGGGGCAGCACCATGACCGCTATTCAAACATACGTAGATAACAGAATAAAACAATACGTAAACATACCGGTGCATTTTCAGCCAACAGGAAGACACGTCGTAGGAGTAGGCGACGACGTTGGAAACGTAATTTCCACTCTGCTTTCATTTTTTTCTTCAACAAAGCAGGCAGATATTTTGTTGGGTAGTTGACGGGTAAAACCTGAGGATGCCAGCTGCCTTAAAACCCAGAAGAAGAAGAAGATATTTTGGCGGTTAGCGGGCCACGGTGAAATGTTACGATCGTCATTTCCGGTCAGTGCGCCACAGAGTATTCGATATGAGACGACCCTACCCCGTTGAAATGTACGCACTACTCAAGTAAGTACAGAGTGCACACAGTGCATTACATTGAAGTGTACTTCAAGAAGTACGTGGATTGGAACACACTGAGTGTCTTTATGCTTGATACGATACGATACGATACGATACGATACGATACGATACTGAAATTCATTTTGCATCCATAGGCAGCTCAGTTTGAGAAAAAGTACACATCCAATAGACATACTGTTACCATAGACAGACAGACAAGTAAGACCCATCAGACAAAAACAAAACACATCACCATTATTCATACATAACCCATTACAAAATGACCATCTGTCCTCTGGATTTACACGTCTTTAGCAGCACATTATTTATTATTAAGCAGCAAGATAGACTGATGGAGAAAAGCGTTCTTTAGCCTGATGCAGGTTAAATGTAGGGACTCTGAATCGTCTCTTGGAGCGCAGAAGTTGATATTCCCCATTTAAAACATGTATGGGATAAGAAGAGAGATGCTGTTGATAACCTCTTTTTAAATCATTTTTGTGTTTGGACCAACTCCTAAGTTAGTTGAGGCCGAGGCTATGTAGCGCAGGGGGACCGAGGATGAGCACAAGCACAGAGGCCTAGATAAAGAGCCATTTTACTCCAATTAAGCAATTCCACTGTCCCTAAGCCTAATTGTGTGCACACTGGGACCGGGGGGTTTGGGACGGACCTTCTCCCCATTGGCTGCCTCCCATGGGCCCATTGTTCCAGAAGATGCCAGCTAGGGGGAAAAGAGCCGCGGTCCTGCCAAGGCGGACCTAACAAGCCCTGTGCTGGAGTGGAATAAGGCCCGATCATTAAAATGCATTATAGGCCCACAATGCAGATCGAGGCACACTCATGAGGGGGGGCTGGCGGATGGGCTGTGTATTTCCAAGGTGACTGTGTGAACAATATATAACGTGTGGGCGCGTGAGAGAAGCCGTCACACAGATATCATATGAGACCCGGAGGAGGTCTGGCTGTGGGCCCTCTCTCAGAGTATGTGGGGAGGACTTATAGACTCCCTCCTCCTCCTCCTCCTCCAGGCCCCTGCTATTTAATCCATAACCCCTCTCTGAACTGTGAGCACAGGTGCTCCTCGCATCCACAGCCCACTCGCCGCATTGTTTATCCAATCAGCTGATGATCAGTTCAGCCGCAGGTCAACCACAACATCCATCTGACAGAAAAGACTGGGGGCCAGACGCAGAGGCGTCCATCACCACCACCGCCACTCTTACACAGCAGAGAAAAAAGGCTCTCAGCTGCGCCATCATAAAGCCAGATGTCCACTGGGGTCCAGCTGTGCGTCCCTGTGGTGGCATTCCACACTCTCAGGATGTGTTTGTGTAGGCAGACTTTTTTTTTTTCTTCTCTGTACATTTTCTCATCCTGCCTGCACGCTTGGCCAGATGTAGAAACTTGGACAGCTGCTGAGTTTTGACACCAACTTGCTGCAATTTATACGCAAGAAGATACTCCATATAAAGGCTTTCCACCAAAACCAGTCACTTAAATCAAATCACGGGTGTGGTTGTCACCTCCCCAATTTTCCCCCATGCCTTAAGATTTTGCCCCACGCCACAGCCGTGTGACATCATACCTCAAACCGTGCGAGGGTAAAGGCAGCTGCTTTATGGTGGAAAAGGTGGACCCTAATGGCATATCCCTGCGTCAGAGAACAACCACGAGGCGTGCGGTGGAAGGATGGTGGGAACCCACAGTGCACTTGTACTTAATGCCTTAAAACCAGTCTAATAAAAGCGTACCGCACCTCATGTAAAAAAGAAGCAGTTGATTCTTACAGTGCAAGTACGAGTCTGAATTCCACAACAGTGAGTTTTGTTTTTTCACGCAGTGTTGTCGGCTTGTTGTGGGGCCACTAAAAAATATGTTTTCCACTGGAGGGAAAACTGCTACCAGTAATTGGGTGGAGTGGTACAAACTACAGTGGGAGAGCCAGTGTGAGTGTTTGAATTGATATCACAGTGGGGTTTCATAGCTGCTGGGGATTACGGTCAAAGCTGAAAGGCAACTGAGCAGCAGGGGAGGGAGGATTATAGTGGTCAGTGAATGAGGCAGCACGCAGCGAAAAACATAGCACCTGATTCACACTCACATTTATCTTCACAGGGATAATAAGAGCCACATTATAATAGATCCTCATGACAGATATGTCCTCTCTGTGGTTACACTCGTAGACAAGAATCAGACAATTTAGTGATTCATCCGTTAAATATGACTAACGTTATGTTGAATGGAGTTACACATCCCAGCTCTTGACCTTTGATTGGGCTGAAAATGTCAGAGGAGATGCATGATGAAGTAATAAGTCCCCTCAGTGAAATGAGCTAGAGGGGGGAAATGGTGTATGAAGTGGTATCAGATTTGGATAAATCCCATGGAAAATTAAGACTGTATGAATGTAACAAGGAGAATTTGACACGTGTTGCTGAACATTTGTAGGAAAACGCGCGAAACATGAGGAATAACTTTTTGTAAGATATCATACGAACCGTTGTACGAGGATACGTTGTTCAGGTTTACAATCCACCTGATATGATTACTAGGGCTGTCAAAGTTAACGCGATAATAATGCTTTAACACCACTAATTTCTTTAACGCTACTGGCATCATATGAAACCAGAAAACCTAAGGAATACATCGGTACCAACCATGTCATACTAGCTTGTCGTGAAGGAGGCCAAATAACGATACAAACTTACGTTCAATTTTGGCGAGGAAAAACTGGCATGGCCATTTTCAAACGGGTCCCTTTGACCTCTGACCTCAAGATATGTGAATGAAAATTGGTTCTATGGGTACCCACGAGTCTCCCCTTTACAGACATGCCCACTTTATGATAATCACTTTTGGGGCAAGTCATAGTGAAGTCAGCACACTGACACACTGACAGCTGTTGTTGTCTGTTGGGCTGCAGTTTGCCATGTTATGATTTGAACATATATAATTGTTATGCTAAATGCAGTACCTGTTAAGTGTTAATTGATTTCCAATAATAAAGATATACATACATTTGCATAAAGCAGCATATTCACCCACTCCCATGTTGATAAGAGTATTAAATACTTGACAAATCTCCCTTTAAGGTACATTTTGAACATATAAAAAATGTGTGATTAATCATGATTAACTATGTACAACCATGCGATTAAATATTTTAATTGATTGAAAGTCCTAATTGTTACTGATATTATTACAAACTTGACCTCCTTACTTTGGCAAATCTTTGGTTATTTTGCAGATGATATTGGCCGCATGTTAAACCAGTGGATTTCATACGAGCCACAAGGCTGAAGTCATCAAGGAGACTCATTAAAATCGAAGTTGAACCAGAGCTGATTCAGTGGCTGAACTGAAGTTAAACTTGAAAATGACTGTGCCTTTTTTCCTCACTAAACGTCTTATCACTAATCATTGCCATATGTGCAGCAGTGGAGGTGACACACGCATACTTAGGAGTGCAGCAGTGTGATGCGTCTGATGGCCAGACTCCTGGACCCATATACGTTAAGAATAGACAGAGCGGATGTACGGAGCTTGACTCACACTAACTTGCAAAGTGAAGGAGACCGGTGCATACCGCTTTGCTCCCTGGCTGGCCGGGCTCACGGAGCGTGCATTTTTCTCCAGTTAAACTGTAACCACTAATCACCTCACGGCCTCTCTGTTTCCTCCTGGAGCAGACCGTTCCCGGGTCCCCAGGGTGCGGTTAAAAGGCCCTCCTCGGGGGGGATATATATATGGTCTACCCTTCTTTTTAAATCACCTGTGTGGGACATCCCAAACGAGCACAGGACTCTTGCTCTCTCTGCGAGGATCTGCCGCGGCGAAGTTTAGGGGTCAGTTCCTCTGTTGCGAGTCTGCAGGCCTGCATTTCCAAAATAAACACAGACAACTCAGTGCCTCGCTCCAGCTACCCCACCCTACCTCTTCTCTTTAATGCTCCTTCTGCGCTCCCTGCTCAGTGTTTCTATCGTGAGAGAATTTCAGCTCGCAGAGCCTTTTTCAGACAATACGCAGACCATGTCTGGGAGCTCTGGATGAGGAAAAGTTAAAGAGAGAATACAGGAGAAACGCCAAGAGTTGAAAGAATAACAGCGATGTTAAGGAGCTGTCAGAGAAGAGGTGGAGGGATTAGAGGAAAGCCTGATTTAAGTCCCATTTTGGGTTTCCACCAACCATACATTAATAACTTATAGGAGCTTTTACATATGTGGGAGCTGTGCAGTAATACGCTCACAGTTTAAGTGGAGGCACAGCTGCTTTGTATTATTATTTACTTGCTTGGCCAACACCCTGGATTCTCCAGTTTACCCTCCATAGCGCTGCAGCACTTCAGAGGTATGTATGTTTGCTTGTTTGAAGAGAAAAGAAAGGGAGGAGTCGGACAAGAGGCCTGTAAGTACGGGTGAGGAATAACATGGAGAGACGGGGGGGAGAGGGATTGATGGTGTTTTTTAAAGAAGGGGGAATGAGGGAGACGGGTGAGGCATTTCGGAGACTCAAATAAGTCTCTCAAGTCTGGGCCTGGGCCCGGCTCCCTGTCTGGGCACATCCAGTCCTGTCAGCTAGCTTCCAGACTTTGCCCCCCCTCTCTTCACCCCCTCCGTCCCCGACTCCCCGGGACTCCATCTCCTCCTCGCTTCTTTTTTAACTCCCTCTTTTCCCTCCCTTGCATTTTCGTCTCCCACTTTCCATGAGCCCCCTGCTTCACGAGTGACGCTTACATTATATAAGACATCTTATACATGCGGTAAAAAAAAAGGGAGAAAAAGTTTGGCCTGTAAGTGTTTACCTTCTCTGTGGTGTTGTGGAGATGTTGCCAGCACTAATTTAATTCATATGTGCTGTTTTTTTTCTTCTTCTCTCTCATGAGGGGGAGCCTTATGTAATTTGGAAATGTTTTAACTTTGAGGTTTGTGAAATAAAGACTTATTCTGACCTCAGATGCTTCTTTGAAATAGCCTCGCTGTTTTAATTTGGTCCCTAAAAGTTTCAATAATTGACTTCCAGCAGCCATCTTGAATCTTTAACACGGCCCGTCTCTCTCTTTTACTGCGTCCGATTGCTTCTTGTTTGCAATAAATGGCGCTGTCGGCCTCGGTGAGCTCGGCTATCTCTTAATTGATTCTAAATGTCAGTATTGATTCAGGACAGAAGAGTGCATAAGAGCACGAGCATCGCCCTGACCTTCAACACTAATTGAGATCCCCTCTCAGGCCCGTTCTTCCCGACGCCGTGCCGATACACTGTATGATTGCATTTGACCACAGCACATTCATTAGCCCTCGCTGTTCCCAGCGTGTCTCGCCAAATCAAAAGAGGAATCGGCTCCAGATCTTTCTGCTCGATTCCAAACGGATCGCACACACGCCAACCAAATTTAAACCAAGAGTTCAGTGCTACTCCATTTTACGGCATTATGCTCGACTCTGTCTGTCGCCATCTCACTCGCCCTCCATCTGTCCCCTTGCATCTGTCTCTAGTCTGCTCTCTCTTTTTCTGTTTCTCTCTCTCTCTTTTTCTCTCGGTCGGAGCCGCAAAAAGATAAAAGCTGTAGGGTGGAGCCTGTCACTTAGTTGAGCTAGAAAACACAGAAAATACAGAGAGGGAGGGAGATAAAGGGAGAAAAGACTGTCATATTGACCTTGTCTTAATGCCAGCCGCGGTGGGAGGGGACGCGGCGGGGCGGAGGGTTACTCAGAGAAAGCAGGCGCCCCGTGTGAGGAGGGAGTTAAGTTGGCACGGCCTCACAAGGAAAAGACAACACCGGCTTTGTGCGTACATATATGTGAGATCACTGGTGATGGAGGGCTGAAATGGAGGTATAGCAGTAACAGTATGGGGGGGCACGCCCAAATTTAAAGAAGCAGGACCTCGTTGATTGAGTGTGTGTCTGCCCCCCCGACGCACACACACACATCACGTCACTTTGTCTGCTAATTGCTCTCTGCTGTTTTGTGTTTCTCCCTCTTCCTGTTTTCTTCCCCTTTCAGTATGATTTTCCTTGCCCTGTCTCTTCTCTCTGCACATATAGACTAACCGAGACATTCCCTGTCCGTCCAAAGCACATCTGGCTCTGTGTACCCCCCCTCCCACCTCCTCTCTTGGCTCTCCTGTGCAGCGAGGCTGGTGCACAGGTGTCACCAAACTCCTCTCCAGGGACGGGGAGAGGCCGTCCAGAAATTCTGGAGGCAAAGATGTAGAAAAGTTACGACACCACCGTAGAACGTGTCTGATTGGGCCTCAGCAACATACTTACCAACCCTCACGATTTTCCCAGGAGACTCCCGTTTTTCATCGCCCTCTCCCGGTTTCCTCCCGGGGTCACAATTCTCCCGTATGTCTCTCTTCACACTTTGTTTTCCTTTTCGTTATCTTAAACTGTTTCTGGCACTGTACAGCGTGTATAAGCTCAACTGTTTCCACCCGGGCGACAATAGAGCTACACCAAATGTTGTTTCCCAGCAGAAGAGAGCAGTCTATGCTCGCCACACAGCGCAGTTTGAGCCCATATTTGAGCTGCATCACAGCTTGCAGGGCCCGACATATCGACGTACCGAAAAGCTATTGTGCTTTGGCGCAAGCGTTGTGTCTGAAAGGACCTTCAGTGAGTGAGAGAAGGAGAAAGAAATGGAGAGTACTAACTGAAAGAAATACTCAAACGGGCAAAAAATGAATAAAAACTGATGAATATTAGTTTATGCCAGAGGGGTGAATTATTCAGTTGTCTTTCCTGAGAATTAAAGGTCAAATTAAAAGTTTAACATAAAAATGCTGTTGCAGTGTACTTTCTTTAAGGTCTCAAGACTGACAAGTTTGCTCACCAACCGACCACACAGCGATAAAAAGCGCAACCACCACCACCCTCCCATGCGTTGCCCCCCCCCCCCAGCCTCCCTGCGGCCGCGTTGCATAAAGCTGTTGTTGGGATCATATTACCGCGGCTATTGAATGAGGAGCTTCCCAGGGAGTTCACTATGTGCCGCTGGCTTATTGAGTTGCAGGCGAATGAAAGTGGCCGGGGTCAGTGTGTGCAGCGCGAACGGGGGTTTGTTTCTCATGCGTGTGGTGCCATAATATTCCCGTCCAGGAAATGACTGTGAGACAGGCGCACCCCTCCCAAAGCTGGAGCGGTACCACAGCAGCGCTCTGAACTGGTCTGAACTCCAGCGTGCTGTGCACTAGTACACGTATGCATAGTCTATAAGAGGCTGTGAAGTCAGTTTGTTTACGTGTGCATGTACCGAATGCCTCCCTGACTCTTTAAGTTGTCATTGGGAGGATAAACCACATTGGTCCAGTTGAAATACACTCTGGGTTCGCTGCTTATCGCACCACAGTTTCCATACGCATGCCACCCCTATTAATCTTCCCATAGCTCGCTGTTAACTGTGTGGGAGAGCAAGAAGGGGAGATTTCTGGACCTCCTCCCATTCCCTCCTACCCAGTGGCTTAGAACTGGTGCTGAGTTTTCACCAGTGAGGGAATATAACAGACCTGTCGAGTTCAACCGCAGCTGCTTCGGACATTCAGATATGTTTTGAAAGGACGCTTGGTGGTTATATTCAGTGATACAGTTTTTGGGGATGCACACCTGTGTGCTTTGTTGTGGGTCGAAGTCAGTTCTCTAAACGCCTAAACCCTGCCCTGGGATTTAGGGAGTGGCCTTTTGTTTGTGTGCTGGGAGAAGCTGGTATTTTAAAGATTTAGGCAGGTGCCAGTGCTCCGCATTCCTAACCTGACCTTGTGCTCATTTGTGCTGCCTTCAGGGGAGGTCTGCCTCTACAGAGCCGTCAAACCAGGGGTGAATGGGTGCTTGTATACATGCATGCACATCTGCACATACGGTTTTCAGTTTCCTATAACCTCCCTTTCCATCCATGTCTAAGTGCACTGTGTTTGATAAGATCACTCTTTGCATGCATGCATCTCTACAGGGCTCAGCATATCCATTATATACCCACATAAGGAGAAAATGATGTTTGGATAAGTACAGACCTCCAGAGATTATGTTAAAATGCCAGATCTGACAACGTTACACCTCCACGAATACTACTTGAATTTCATACTGCCAGTCTCGCTGTTACAGAATAATGCTAATGTCGGTGTGAGTCAGCTGGAATGACAGCATTTTCGTGTGGGAGTTAGCAAAGAACCATCACTTCCGAAACACAGAGCCTATCCAGCAAAAAAACCCAGCTAAACGGACACAGCTGGTTGGTGGGCTGATGAGAGGGCAACGAGCTGGGAAGCATTCAAAAGTTCCTTAAAGAGTCACAATACACCCCCCTCCCCGCACCTCACCACATGCACATAAAACAAAAGGCCTGTTTACCCCAAGTTTAGTTGTGAATATGCACAAACTGTAAAAACAGAGCTGTTAACTTTTATCGCCGGGCTTTTTCCTCTATCACCACCACTGTTTTTCCTTTCTCTCTCTCTCTCTTTCTCTCTCTCTTTGGCTTCATTTCTTCTTTTCTCCCCCCCCTCCACCACCACCAACACCACCACCACCTCTCGTCTTTCCTCTCCTGTTGCTTTCCTACTGAGCGTGGTGTGGTGACGCCCCTGCTTTGGCTGGCGAGCCGACTCCAGACCCTGTGATTGCGCGCAGGAGTCGGAGGATTGCATCACTGCCTGTGGGGAGAGGCCACAGGAATGGGCTGAAAATGGGGGGGAGAGAGCAGTGAAGAGAGAGAGAGATGTGAGAGGGGTCGATGAAGGAGAGGAAGAGGAGAAAGCGAAGACAGACGATGGGGATATAGCCCGAGGAAGCGAGGAGGAAGCCGAGAGGGAATAGGGCTGAGGGGGATTATGCAAGTTTTTATTTATATGGAAGTAAAGATGAGAGAGGGAATGCTTTCAGTGGGCTGCAGGAGGTAGAGAGGCCCAGCAGAGTTAGTGGGAGGTCAAAGTTAGTCAGGGAGGGGATGTCGATCAAATCAAGTCTCCTCTTCTTCTCCTAAGGTCTCCTGCTGCGTTCATTGGTTCCTTTGCTGCGCTATGAAACTGCATTGTTGTGAAATGCCCCACGTTATTGTAAGATTACTCACCACACTTCAAAGCCTTCGGTACCGTCGTGCGAAGTGCCTCGAGCGTCAGCGTGTTTGAGCAGTAAACCTACCCCGACGCTGAGTCACCGACCCCTGGAGGATTATCTGTTCACCGCTGATTGCTGCCCCCCGATGCTACAGTATAGATTAAGACCGTTTCAGCTGATTAAAAACGTATGGATGTGATTTTTGAACGGGAGTAGGTGGGAGAGAAAAACTAACCAGTGACTCAAAACACATGTTGCTACACGTGGCCTCTCCATCACGTACTGTTCATGTCACATAGCAGCTACTAGGGAGTCTAATAAATTGACTGTGGCTTTGGGGGAAGTTTCCTAGCCTCATGCCAATGTGCAGCAGCTCTCTCCTCCCCTGTACCTGCCTCTTCTCTTCTCTTCTCTTGGTCGATTGCTTTTATTCCAAAACAGATTCTCTAAAGAGCTTTGCATGTCAAAAGTCAGATTCTCATTCGCCAAAGGCAAGCATTACAATATTGATCTGATAATGCACGCTTCCCTTGAAACTCATCCGTCATCCCTCCACCCGTCCGTCCCACAGTCCCTCCAAGAGTCAAGCCAGGTCACTGTGTCGCGAGATAATCCCGGGTTGAGCAGGTCATAAGGCTTACTGACACAATGTGAAATCTCAGTCAGATGGCTGTTTATAGATCGTTCACGGCTTGATCTCACTATACGGCTGGCTAAGTGGAATTGCTGTTCTGTTGTCAGATCTGTCTGGATGCTAATAAGATGCTGGTGGAGTATTCTCTCTCTTAAATTAAAATGAAGTACCACTCACAATCCTGTCACTGATTCAGCCTGCTCTGCCATGAATATCAAATCTCTGACCGTAATCCACGGTGCTGTCAGTAGTGTATTCTTTACAGTAGGTTCCTGTAGGATCCTGTGTGTTTAAAATGCATGCTTTTAGTGACCAGTATACATGTAGGCAGAAGTTGGACCAAGTCATTGTTTTGCAAGTCAAAAGAAAGTCTTTGCGTTCAAGTCCCAAGTCCTAGATTTGAGTTTCCTGTCCTAAATGAGTCATAATGTGCTCTGTTGCTATTTGCGTCTCCATCTGTAATGTTCGACTCAAAAGTTTTGCATAGTGCAAATCATTTGGGAATGAACAGCGTTAACGTTAGTTGATTCAGGAAATTAATTGATTCGTGGATTTTTAAATAACATACTTTTTAATATTTGGGCTGGGGGGAAGGTATTCAAAAGGCTCAAGTCCACACTTCTGCATTTTGGTCAGTAACGTATAACACCACAATAAATCCCTGATATGCTGCATGTAGGGCTGCACCTAAAGATTATTTTAATTATTGATTAATCTCTTAACTATTGTCTCACTTTGAGGTCTATAATATGTCAGATAATTGTGAAAAATACTGGTCACAAGGGCCCAAGGTGACAACTTCAAATGTCTTGTTTTGTCTAACAAACAGTCCAAGAGAAGCTAAAACCACCAAATGATTTGCATTTTTGCTTGACATATAACTAAAACAATTAATTGATTATCAATATAGTTGCCGATTAATTTTCTATGGACTGACTAGTCAATGAACCCACTAGTTATTTCAGCTCTAGTTGCATGGCATCACATTTCTTTATTCTAATATTGAACCGTGCCGTCTTCATATGCTTCAACTTGTTTCATATCTTTAGATTTAAAAAAAATCATATTCCAGTATGAAGGTACAGTACACACAGATTCACGTTTACTAAAACTAAATGTCTCATAATTCATATCATCTCCATATGGAGAGCTAATGTCCGACTGTTCATACCAAAGTTTGCATCCTAACAGAGACGTTAATGTTCAACCGCAAAGAGATGTCGCTTTAAGCGCGTGCTCTTCCTTTCTCATGAAGAAGTCTGCTTTGACAACAAACCGCAAGTGCGACCCGCCCTCCTCCTCCTCCTCCTCCTCGCCCTCCTCGTCCTCCTCCTCCTCGCTCTGTGCCTCCCTCCCTCCTGGCACCTTCCCTCCCTGCCTGCCCTCTGCCTGGAATTCCTCAGTGTCTGAACGCTCTGGCTGGAGGCCATCGGTAGCTCGCTGAGAAGCTTCCTGTTGCACTCTCTCTCCCTCCTTCAATCCCTCTATCCCTCCCTTTTTTCTTTCCTTCCTTCCCCGTCTCATGAGTTGTCTCGTATTTTTCCCCTTCCTCTCCTCCTCTGCATCTTTATCACTTGATTTTTTGCATGCTCAAACTCTATTTTGGTGATATATTCCTATTCTCTTTTATTCCTTATTCCTCTCTGGGTTGAAGCATGTGAACACACGTGTCACTTTCTCTCTGTATTTCTGTTCCCGTGCTCCAACAACTGGTCTCAATAGCTCTTCCCCAGTGGCTCCATGCATGCTGCTATTACATAATCCTGTGTACGATCCCCTGTGCTTTTTTTTGTTTTTTGCAACAGGGGTAAGGAGAAGGGGGAGAGGTTCAGATTGACAGTAAGAGTTATTCTTTGTTACATGAATTTATCTTGCAGAAATGGTTTGAATAGAGGAAATAATCTGGCAATTAAGGTACCATTAAAGGCAGGTAGTTACAGTAGCAGGTGAGAGAAGAATGAGATGAGAAGTGGAAGAACGTGAGAGAAAAGCAAAGAATAGAGGGATGAAGAGAGAGAGAGAAAGAGGGAATGAGAGGCCCAGAGGAGGAGGACGAGGAGGAGGAGGAGGAGGAGGAGGAGGAGGAGGAGTGGAAACTGAGGTTTCCTGTCTGAGGAGTCGGCTGGCTTGAGGAGGACAGAGTCAAGAAAAAACACAAATCTCTCAGCTGTGTGCGTTGAGTGATCCGTCAGGAGGCGAGGGGTGGAGGGCGTATGCGGGCGGCTGAAATGTGGATGTGTCAGCGGAGGTGGGGTCAGTTGTGGCTATTACCTCAAGAAACGTCAGCAATGACAGAAGTGGGAATGAAGGAGTGACCGCTTTTGGGTTTTACTTGCATCTCCAAATCAGTGACAAACATACTAATAATAAGATATTAACCTGCCTCACCTTGGTCTAATTGTCATTGTCTGTGATAATGTGTGAAACCGTCTCTGACTAATCTCACCTGACTTTGATGTGAGTTCATGTAAATCTTAACACATATTTACTTTGAAGCGTGCAAAAGCTTTGATCACTTTAAATCCGATTATTCAGAGTATTGTGTGCGTAAACCTGCTTGAAATGTGCAGAGTTATTTATTCCACCTTGGTCCTCGGTTACAGATGTAAAAGCCAAATGTCAGGGGTCAGAGTCCACACCACACCCACGCCTCAATCAGTCACCTTTGACCCTTTCCTCCCCACCTGGTGGATGGAGAAACCAGCAGGTCTAGACGTGAGACCCACGCTGCAACTGCAGGTCTTTACACAAACCACAAGATCACAAAACTAATGGAGACATATTTACCAAACAGTTGTTTACCTTCAGTTCATTTCAATCTAGTCACTGCAGATTTAGCTCGGAGGTGTTGCTTTTTTTGGTCACGTTTTTGAAAATTGATGTAATAACCTTTGAATCAAGTTCCTCCTCTGAAATTGATCGGTTAGTTTCTTTGTGCTATTGTGTGACTTTTTTTTCACTCCGGATTCACCAAAGTCACACAATACCTGTTTTCTTTCAACGGAGTCTGGTGGCTTTGGTGAGAGCATAGATAACGCCTTCAGTTCTTTGTCGGAAACATAGACTGTATAGCTGTCTCACGGCAAGGTAAACCAGCAAAAATATTCTAAATATAGCGTACACTTAAAGTGATATTGATCTTTTTAGGTGGGTGTTTCTTTTAGGTGGCTAACATACGTTTTGCTGCCGGCCCCGTCAACAGCAGTACATTGCTTTGCTCCCGTGCAGTAACTCCTGTCTGCTTCTCCAAACATGAGGTCATGCTGACTGTCATCTACTGTAGGTAATACACTGACTATGGATAAATACCTCATACAACCCGACTTCAAAACACCCGAACTATCTCTTTAAGAATAATGACCAACCTGTGCACTGAGCAGAACGTTCTACAGTTGAAAAATATTCTTCATTGCAAATTCTTGTTACTCACTAGCTGATATATAAAATTCATGATAAGATAATATAGTCCAATAACATTAAGCTGGCTGATTTATTGGTCGGTGCTCTATGCTCCCTGATTGAAGGGTCACAAGGGCCCGCCAAGTAAGCAAAGACCACAAACAATGGTTTATCTATTGTGCACTGTGTTGGTCTGAGAGCTGTTAGTCAGTACCTCCCCTACACACACATGTGGATGAATACGTACTCTCTATAAGTAAGTACTTAGTGTATAAGTCTCTATAACTCTCTGTCATGGTGCTCTGGTGAAGGAAATAAAATGATAAACCGTGTAATAGTATTGAGATTTGGTTGTATTTTTGGAGTGCTGCTGCTCAGTTTCATAACTTGGTCTTAACTGTATTAGTTTAGTGATGACTGGGTCTCAAAAGGATATCGAGTTGTATAAGATTTGTAGGGATTGCTGCTTCCTGCAAGTATCACAGCATGAGTTTTAGTGTTTTAAAACATGTTAAAGCCCTTCACGTCAAAAGTTGTTAGACATTCCCACCACGTTCTTTCTCTCTCTCTCTCTCTGTGTGTTTGTGTGTGAAAATGAAAAAGAGAGAGCAAAGAGCCCCGGGGAGAGATGGCTTACCTCCTACAGACCACCTCCCAGGGTCACAGCAGGAGGCAGATTAAGTTACAGCCAACCTCGGAGGGGGTCACACAAAAAACGCGTACGCACACACACACACATTCTCTCGCTCTCTGAATCCCTCAAATAAAATATTACACAATAAACGATTTTATACCCCTTGTAACATAATCGCCTTACGCCGCACGGCTTTGATATTCTCTGATTCTTTGTGTTGGCTCTCGTTTTTCTCTGCGCCGTCAGATGAGCTGCGATATCCTCGGTCGGATCAGATCGGGCTAAAGATCAATCGGTCGGAGCGGGGTGAAAGGTCAGCTCTGATCCGTGTGAGCCTAGCCTCGGAGCACGGAGGTGTTGAAACACGTAGCCCTGCTTTGACCCTGTGCTACCTCACCCATCGGCCAACTCCCACACCCTCCAACCTCGACCCCGAACGCATCAAAGGGCGGTTTCCTAATGCAGTTGGGTGGATGTGGGACTCGGGTGGGAAAGGGTTATGCAGGGGAATAGGTGACAGGGGTTGCTGAAGAGGACACACACAAACCCTCTCTTTCAGGACTCCTCTTCCTCCACTTCCTTCATCCTCACCCTCGTATATATCCTCGCTGTGGCCCCTTCGGTCATCCCTCCTCTCTCTCTCTGCTGTGTTTACTCTGCTAGAGAGAGAGGGCCCAGAGAGGGGACAATGCCGCCTTTCAGAGAGACTGTCGACCCCACGGCTGAGCGAGGAAGTCTGCATGGGGGCCAGCCAACACCCCTTCCACAAACTTCACAGCCATCCGCCACTGAGCTTTACACACACACACACACACACTCGCATATCAACACCATACTCCTTCCCTCACTGTATCGCTCTTTCTCTCCGTCGCCCTTTTTCTCTTTGTCTCACATTTCCCACAAGCCCCCTTCTCAGCGGCCGTGGCTGTTTGGAGGATGTAGTCGAGAACCCGTAACTTCGGTCCAAGATCCACACGCTGTGAGTCACTTCCCAGCCTGCTATTCCTCCACTAAGAAATAACCATGAGGGTGGGCTGAGGTGAACTCCGGCGTCTGATTCACCAGAGGCTGCACTGTTCCCGACTCCACTGGGAACACATTAGTGCGGTATTGACTGCCTTTTTGGGTTGCAGCGGGTCCTGTAGATATCTTATGACCCGCCGAGTTTCTCGGAAGTGCAAGAGAGTTCGGTTGTCGTCTCTGTTTCTTTGAGAATGCACACAGAGAGCTGCAGAGTGAGCTTTCATGCAAGTCCATGAAAATGAAAAGATGCAACTCCTCTCTAGAACACCGTGCTTTTTATTTTTGGCAACCTTGCCTTCATCCTGGTGGTGTCTGAGGACGTTTCAGGTTTCCAACCATCCATTATCTGTAGCAGGGGGTGCTGGAGCCGATCCCAGCTGACATTGGGCGAAGGCGGGGTACACCCTGGACAGGTCGCCAGACTTTCACAAGGCTGACACACAGGCCCAATTCCAAACCAGCCCCTACAAACTCTCCCTACCCACTTCCACTCCGTTTGCGCGTTTACGTGTTTGCGTGGAGGGTCCGCCATATTTAAATCCCATCCAACAGCGAGCCTGCATCGATGTCGGCCGACTTAACCAGCCGCCCTTACTAACGCCGTTTTGTGTTCGTCATGGAACATGCTCCAATGTCAGTTCCGTGCGAATACCGGTACAAACATTTACTCGTAAACCGCTCAAACTAAGATAGACATTTACAATTTATTCTACTTTATTGTCATACAAACGTCAACAACATATTAAATAAATAAATAAGTAAATAGATTGTGTTTAGGATCAAATATACATTTACACTGTACATTCAAGAAATATTCTTATTCATTTCTTATTTATATCATTCTGGCATTTATATTTAATACACTTAATAGATCCCACATCTCAACATTTTGTATTTACTGTTGTATATTGCACATCTTAATGCAAATGTTTGTACATATTTCATATTTCTTATATTCTCATTTTATTATTTGTATTATTTTAGTACTTACCAATCTTATATTATGTACATAATTTACATGTTACATGTTTTTTCTGATTTCTGATTCTGATTTAATATGTTGAAGTGAGCAAGTCAGTAGAAATATAACATAACCTCCTTAAAGATAGGGTCGACGACGCTGCCTCATGACAAGTAACCGCGGCAGTGCTACTGTAGGGCTGAGTTTTCTCTTCCATTCTCCAGCAAACGTGCAGCGGCGACGCGGTTTGAGTTCAGGCTGGTGCACGCCAAGGGTAGAGTACAAGCAGGGAGGCATCTGATTGGTTCTTTCCAGGCGGACCGCGAGGCAGTGATTGGTAGACGTTTTTACAGGATTACAGCAGCTACAGATGACGGCTCTTTTCCGATCCTTTTTCAGAGTTCATAAGTAATGGATCGCTGTCGGGGTGTAAAGACCATTTCAACCAATACAACAAATAGTGTATACTGGAGAACATCGTCAACCCTGCCTTTAAGTAAGTAAAAAGCTGGAATCAAGTTCACTGCATTGGAAACAAGTGAAATATTTACAAATGTAAAAAGAAAACCACTTAAATAAATGACATCCTAAGACGGATACTCAGTTGCAGCTTACTGCTAATTCAAAGTGCCCTTTCTCCTTCTACAACATGCAACAAGCTGATTGAAACCAACAATGCTCTTTATTATGTCGGGGAAAGGACAAATTTGTAATGAATTGGCTATAGAGTCTATTATGGAGGTTTAGTAATGGTTTGCACGTGAAGTCGCCGCCTGAGAGGAGCTTTTGTGTGTGTGGAGACCCCTGTAGTGTCTCTACGGGATGACATGATTTGAGGTGCCAAAAATATTTATATTCTAATTTTATATGGATTCAAAAAACATCCATATCTGTTTCTCATCGTGTTTTATAGCACGGTGGATTACAGCAGCACTGATGGGAGGCCAGTTTTCTGTTTGTCCCCGCAGTTGATAGGAGTAGGATTAATGGAAAGGTTAAGCTGATTCTCGGTCTCAGGGTAAGGGCTTTTACTCGATTAAAGTGGATGACAGGCGATTTTCTGCTACTTTAGCCAAACAATAAAGCCAAAAGTCTTGGCAGGCTGTGTGGTGGGAGTTACAGTAAGTTAGTCATATGCACCCGATCCAGAGAGAGAAAGAGACAGAAACAGAGATGTGGTATTAACCGCAGCTTGTTCTAAATGAGGATCATATCCGCTCTGACTGATCTATAAAGATGTTTATTTTCACAGCTAATGGCAGCGTTTGCCCACATAACAAACTCTCTATGGTCAAAATGATCATTAGAGCAACTACCAGTAACACTCCTTTATCATTACACTATTGTCCTGGGTTCAATTGATGGAAATAATCCATTTAACATGCGTCAGGGTATAATGGATACATTTAGCAAAGTCGAGGATGATGGAAACATTACAGATATACACCCCAAAGAGCCAGTGAAAACACAAGGGTACAATGAAAGAGTTTTTGGTTTCTCTAATGCAGTGTTTCCTAAACTTTTTCTGGGGACAACATGGATTATCTCGTTACAATGGCACCTGGCAGTGGGGGGGATATATTAGACAGCTAGTGAACATTTTGAACTTTGACTTTGTGTTGGAAGCAGAAAAAAGCGTAAGGATATGAGCGACTTTGACAAGGGCCAATTGTGATGGCTAGACGACTGGGTCAGAGCAGCTCTTGTGGGATGTTCCCGGTCTGCAGTGGTCAGGACCTACCCAAAAGTGGTCCAAGGAAGGAAAACCGGTGAACCGCCGACAGGGTCAGACCCGAGGCTCATTGGTGCACGTGGAGAGCGAAGGCTGGCCCGTGTTGTCCGATCCAATAGAAGAGCTACTGGAGCTCAAACTGCTGAAAAAGTTAACGCTGGTTCCGATAGAAAGGTGTCAGTGTCACTCACAGTGAATCTCAGTTTGTTGCGTATGCATAATGTTTTTAAAGTTACAGTTATTGACTATATTTGACTTCAACATTCTTCAAACCTGTACATTTTTCTTTAAGGCGAGATATATGGATGCAGATTTACCTAATAGTTTTATATATTATTTTGTTAACAACTCTCAATTCCATAATTACCCAACCAGACAGGCTGAGAATCTTCATCTTCCGTCATATAAAACCTCCCGTGGTCAGTTTTCTATCAGATTTCGTGGAGTTATTTTATGGAATGAAAATGTCCATCTAATGAATTCCTCTGTGTCATTGTCTGTGTATAGAAAGAGACTTAAAAAAATGCTCTGCTGACAAAAACATGTTTTTTGGAAAAAAAACGATCGCTCTTAGAAACTGTAAATATGACAATTGTTCCTGCTTCTTTGTATTTTTTTGTTTTGTTTGAACTTTGCTCCTACACTTTACACTGTATATTTTTATACGTGAAGTGTTTTGAACACTAATATCTAGAATGTACCGGTGATTTTTGTCATGATAGTTATTTTTAACTGTCCTCTCGGCGTGGTTTCTTATACAAGCAATTATAGGTTTCTACCACACACTCACACATATTTTACATTTCTTTCATGTGAATTGTATTTTATTGTCGTTTTATAGGCCTATGTGTGAAACAAATAAACAAACATAACAATGTTATGGCTGATCGGTGTATACGGCTCACTCTAAGGTCACAAAAACACAACGATTCTCGTTTTCAGGTGATGATACACTAAAGAAAACATACTTTTATTATAATGATATTATATTCCTTTTCTACTAATAGATCCCCCTAACTGTTACACACTGGCCCCTTATGAAAAACACACACTTCACAATTTGACAGCACAAGAAATGCTGCAAAGTGAGACAACACAACCAAATACATGAACACAACAGCTCCAGGACCTCTTAAGACCCCCTTAATTGTGACACACTGTTCCTTTAAGTCAAGATCAAGATGGACCGGTGGGTCATGTGCTTGCAAGTGTGGTCTATAATTAGATAAAATCCAAAGGGAATTCTTCCTTATAGGATTCTATATGTGCATATATACAGTATATATGTATATATATATGCATTAATACACAGAGAGATCTCAGTGATAATGCCATAATGCTGCCCTGTGTGCATGTTCATACAGTATGTTCCTCTGTCTGCATCAGTACGTGTGTGTATCATCATCCTCTTATCTATGGCTGATTGAGTCCTTTACACCCCCTCTAGCTGTGTGTACGAGTGTGTGTGTGTGTGTGTGTGTGTGTGTGTGTGTGTGTGTGTGTGTGTGTGTGCGTGCGTGCGTGTGTGAGCTGGTGGCCATCCCTCGTTGGGCTGGTGAACCTGGTGACCTCTCTGCTCCGTGCCTCCCAGACACAAGGGTTTCTCATGTGGCCCCTGGCCAGTCGCTCTCAAAGCCCACCATTCACCACCAACCGTGGCTTCTGTGAGTGTGTGTCGGCGTGTGTGTGTGTGTGTGTATGTGTGTGTGAGGGGAGAGAGGGAGGAAGAAGGGGGTGAATTTGTTGAAATTACAGTTTGATTAATTACTCGTATGTGTGTGTGTGTGAATCAACATGCACACTGGGAGCTGTTCTACATGAACTCGAGCAGAAATATAGGACACCCTGCTGCAACTGTGTGTGTAGACGGAAAAAATGCTTTGAGGAAATATGTATGTGTGTGTGTGTGTGTGTGTGTGTGTGTGTGTGTGTGAGCCTGGGGAGAAGGAGCAGTGAACCCTAACACATTGGGTTGAATAGATAGCTCGGCTGTACTGTACTAGCATTGCCTATATGTGTGAAGCAGTGCATGCTGGATGAAGAGGAATAGACATGTTTACATATAAGCAGAGAGGATGTGGCTTGTGTGAATGTCCATACTTCATGGTGCTACACAGGGACTACAACTAGAACTCACAATGACAGCGAGATGAAGCGCCCTGCCCACAACCCCTCAGGCTGGGTCCAGAGGTCAGTGTGTTTAGAGGGAGGGAGGAGGCGGACGGAGAAGGTGCAGCTGGACTTGAGGGACCCGGGGGGGTTGCAGCCGCCGGTGGGTCTCAAAGGTCCACGGGGTCTGAAGGTGCACACTGTGGGGGCAGGGGTGGGTGGGTGATGTGACAGGGTGCAAGGGCCGGTGGCCGGCTGAGGGGTGGGGTTAAGTGGGGCTGGCGGTGAGGGTGACCATCTGGATTGGATTGTAGAAATTCCTCAGGAAGAGTGTGCGAGTAAAGGTCAGCGTGGAGGAAGAGGAGGGGGGTTGCTCAGATCTCTACGTGTGTGTTTATTTTTCTTCGGCCTACTCAGTGTTTCGGTTTACGATTGTGGTCATTGTCAGAGAGTGTTCTTTACCCAGTGGAATGTGAGATACTTTCAACATTCACGTGGGAAATATCGCAGGTGTGAGACTTTTACAACGGAATGCAGCGTTTCATTGTGTATGAAAACTATCCTTCGTCGGCCCCGCTCGGCCTGACTCTGCCTGACTCTGCCCCTCTGTGACTGTTTGTGCAGGTGGGAGGTCGGCGGAGTCGTGGTCATGCTGTCCCTGGACGAGCCCCTGGACCTGAAGCTCCCTCGGCGGGCCAATGGGCGGGACAGAGGTACGCGCTCGCCCCCGCTATCCCCGCTGCACCCCAAGCGAGCTCGCATGCTCCGCATGGCGGATGATGGCACCGCCGTCATAGAGCCCGCCTCGCCTGCATCTCCGCACACAGGTAGGTCAACAGACATGTCAGCAGCTCTGGATATTCAAGTCTGGACCAACCATCCCGAGAACCATGTTGCTAGAGTCCCCATATCAGACCCCCCAGGTGAGAGGCCATCTTAACAAGTGTGTGTGTGTGTGTGTGTGTGTGTTTTCTCAGGTGTGCAGGTGGTCCCTCATGATCGGACAGACACCCCCACCCCCCCTGCGGTGGACCTGAGCATGTCGCCCTCCTCCCGCCACACCCCCAGCTCTCCAGAAATGACCAACGGCAACTACATCCCCTCAGGGGTGAGTAGGACTAAACATACTGGACAGCTCTAAGTACATCTGTTCACACCTTGCATCATAATGCGTCTCCAGTGACCACTTGTGATCCGATCTCACTTCCCCGCTCTATATGCAAATAAACACGTACTGCAGTAAACACACGGCTAATACAGCAGACGTTGTGATGTAATATTACAGGAATGTCAGTAGTGATATCCTACATATTCTTGAATTTGGGTAAATTTTATTTATTTATTTTATTCACATGAGGAGCGCAGAGACTCCACGGATCCCAGCGGGACGTCAGTTGAGAAGGCGGTCCTTCAATGTGGCCCAGGACACATTCGCATACACACACTACTAAAAGAATGTGTCCATATGTGGTCCAGACCACCTCTAAATGTGGTCTGAGCGATCGGATCTCAATGCGTCTTGAGGTCATTCACACCTGTAATTAGAGCTGTCCACTTGTGGTCAGATTACTGAGGATGCATGTTAATACCAGGTCTGACACATACAGACCTACACACCAGTACAGGTGTATCACTTCAGCTTCTGTTTTGCCTCCACTGCCTCTATTGTTTCCCCACTTAGTTCACCTCTGAGTTGTTGATAGAATAAAACACGTCTTTCAACGCAGTAGTTAGTGGCCAACAGAGAGTGACTGTCAGCAACAACATCGGGTCTTGTCACACTCTCCATAAGGGAATCAGGCTATGCGAGGGGTGGGAGGCTTGTTAGTGTGTGTGTATTTGAGAGAGAGGGGGAGGGGGGTTAGCTCTTATCAAACACCTCTTGTGTCCCCAACAAGTGCCTCTGTCTGCGCAGCTTGCACTCCATGGCCCCACTGGCATGACGTGTGTGTGCCTGTGTGCATGCGTGTACATGTATAATTGAATTTAAGACAAGGTACAGCCACGCAGACCTCACGCCACCTAATTCAATTCACTCCCAATTGAATTGAGACACGCTGGCTGGGACCATTCAGCCGTCCCACGTCCAACTGAGTCCCAGATAGCCCCCGACTCCACCATTACACCCACTCTACACTTTACTGAGGCCAAGTGGATGCAGATTGGATGCTTTCTGTCCCCACTTACTCTCTCTCTCTCACACGCAAAAATAAGCTCTTCCTATAGAAGAGCAGCTGCTCGCATGTCCTCTCCCCTACAGCATCCCACAAAGCAGCTCACATAGTTTGCATGCAGAGGCAGAGCTCTGCAGAGAATACGTCTCGTTTTATTAAATTTGTCACATACGCATTTCTGACATAGCTGAAGATAAGATACGACGAGGCAGCCGCAGGACTGTGATCGTTTGCACACTTATTCTCTCCGTGCTTCTCTGCTATCGGACTTACGCGTCCCTTATTTTTCTTCAAGACTCCTCTCTGTTTTCTGCTTGAGCTGAGTTACTCTGTGTGTGAGAGCCGGTGCATTAGCTCTTTGAGCCCCAGCTGAGGTTCAGTGAATCTTGCAGCTCTCATGCCGAGCTCGGGGATGTAGGGAGGTTAGCACGCAGCGGGAGACTACAAGAGCAAAAGTGGAGTGGATTTTTTTTGAAGGAAGAGATCAGCAGTTCTGTACTCCATTGACAAAAAAGAAAGATGTTTGTCTCTATCAAGTGGAGCCATCACTACCTGTTTCTGTCATCCAGCTGATGGTCTATTCTCAATCACACCACGTAGGCAAGTGCTATCAGAGCATCATACCACCGGCTACACAGGCAGCTTTAGACAGTCACCAGGTATACAATCTTTTTTATCACATCAAGCTGTATTTTCTCCCACCACAGTGAGCATGAACGAAAGCTACCGGTTACCGGTGGAGGCAGATGGCCACCCACCCAGAGGCTGCTTCTGCCCAAGGTTTCTACCAGATACAGAGTAGTTTTTTCTTGCCACTGTCATGGGGGATCTCTTGATGGGTCTCTAAATTACAGAGTACAGTGTAGACCTTCTCTATATGCAAAGCACCTTGAGTATGGCTGTCAATTGATTCAAATAATTAATCACGATTAATCATGATTGTCCATAGTTAATTGCAAAAAAAAATTCTGTTCAAAATGTACCTTAAAGGGAGATTTGTCAAGTATTTAATGCTCTTATCAACATGGGATTGGATAAATATGCTGCTTTATGCAGATGTATGTATATATCTATTATTGGAAATCAGTTAACAACACAAAACAATGACAAATATTATCCAGAAACCCTCACAGGTACTGCAATTAGCATAAAAAATATGCTCAAATCATAACATGACAAACTCAAGCCCAACAGGCAACAACAGTAAAGGGGAGACTCGTAGGTACCCATAGAACCCATTTTCATTCACATATCTTGAGGTCAGAGGTCAAGGGACCCCTCTGAAAATGGCCAGGCCAGTTTTTCCTCGCCTCGCAGTGGAGTCCTTAGGTTTTTTAGTTTCATATGATGCCAGTATTTTCACTCTAGCTTTAAAACTGAGCCGGCTACAACCTCCGAAAGATCGATTGCATTAATGCGTTAAAGACATTAGTGGCGTTAAAACAATTTTTTTTAGGGCCAGCTGTATTTCCTTAAAGCACATCACATTACACTTGAACTAAAGCTAAACCTGTGCAGTAGATTGATTGAACCCTTGTTTGTTTACCAGCACTCTCACATCTCACAGGCCTTTCAGTTCTTTGTGCCAATCGGAGCCGGTGCGGGACTCCACCTGCCATCCTCCATGTTCATTGGCCAGACGAGCGACAAGAGAGCCTCTCCTGACCTCTCGGCGGATGAACAACTGGCCTGCCACTGGAAGAAGGTAATAAGACTCAGAAAGTAGAAGAGAAAAAAAACATTTCATGATCCTAAACTAGGATCAGCTCAAAATAGCTTTATCATCACACTTCATTTGAAATGTTTTCGCTCCTCTAGTGCCATCTGCTCTTTGACTCCCTGCAAGACCTGGTGGACCACGTCAACGACTTCCACGTCAAGCCTGAGAAGGAGTCTGGGTACTGCTGCCACTGGGAGGGCTGCGCTCGCAAAGGGAGGGGTTTCAATGCTCGGTGAGAAGATCATACACTCTGGAAAGGCTACGTCCACACTGCAAGCAAATGTGGCCCACATGACTTATTAAGTGTACATATTAGGGGAGGATTCAAGAGGAACTTATTTTGTTTTTGTGTGGCTGCAGGTACAAGATGCTCATCCACATCCGCACTCACACTAACGAGAAGCCCCATCGCTGTCCCACCTGCAACAAGAGCTTCTCACGCCTGGAGAACCTCAAGATACACAACCGGTCACACACAGGTCAGTGGTAGAGCCGTACGCAGTACGTCTAAGTTAAGATTTTGTCTGTCAATGCATTCTCAAAAATCTGGATCACTTCTCCTCGCTGCAGGTGAAAAGCCCTACATCTGTCCTTACGAGGGTTGCAACAAGCGCTACTCCAACTCCAGCGACCGCTTCAAGCACACGCGCACACACTACGTGGACAAGCCCTACTACTGCAAGATGGTGGGCTGCCTGAAGCGCTACACAGACCCCAGCTCCCTCCGCAAGCACATCAAGGCCCACGGCCACTTTGTGCTTCAGGAGCAGGGCTCCCCGGGTGGCGTGGGCTCCCTGCTGAGGGGGAGTCAAAGCGGCGTACTCCATGGCGAAGCCGGGAAGGATTCAGAGCTGTCTTACGTGAGCGCGGCCCACATTATCATCCCGGGGGCGGCGGCTGCTCTCCTGGGAGGCCACGCTCTGCAGGGTCTGGGTGGCGCCCTGTCCCCCCTCAGTCCCCGGCCCCTGGACCTCAGCACGCTCGGTTGCCCCGGCTCACCTCCAGGCATCCTGTCCTTCAACGGCTCCACGCTGGGACTCGCCAAATCCCATCTGCTCTCCCAGGGGTTCCCCTCCTCGGCCCTGGGCCTGTCCATGATGCCCGTGCTGGGGGCCTCGTCTGACCGCAGGGTCCAGAGCCAGCAGGCCAAGAGGGGCCGGGGGGAGGAGGCGGAGAACGAGGTGACTGGGAGGGTCCTGAACCTCTCCACGGGATCCCATGATCCCCTGTCCTGGGTGGTCATCCCCCCAGGCACCGTGGTGCTCAAGCCAGCTGTGGTCAACTGATACACACACACACACATTCCAGAAGAGCTCAGGGGGTCGGGACGGGAGGGTGGACGCCATAGTGAGGGTACGGGGCGGTCAAAGGTGATGGGGATTGGCTCGCACAATCAAATCCAGGCAATGCATTTCAGAGAAAACTATACCACCAATCAACAAAACTATAGATAACACTACACCTCACAAGAAATACAACGCAAGCCTCTTGTATTGACGGGAAACTTGAGGCCCAAGAACTCTGTTCAGGAACAGTATTGACTGTATTTCTATCACAAGGCCTGACAACAGGCTCTATCTTTGCTGTCTTATTTTGTACTTTACTCATTCCCTGACAGTCTTAGTGCTCTGTGTTCTCACAAAAGTCCTGATTCATTGATTAGTATTTATATCATCAGACAGCGTGCCTCCAGCTTAGCAGTGAGATAAGATGCACCACGAAACTGAACGACGCTCTCACAGTAAAGGCAAATGTGCACGCGATAGGACGATTCTTCATTTTTAAAGTTACACAACCTATTTTTCATAGGCTGCTGTGATTAATATGCTTCAGACAGGCTTGCAAAAAAAACCCAAAGCAAGTGAACTCAAACTGTCTTGGATTTGCAGTTTCAGCTCTGAGTTCAATTAAACACAGCACTTATTAATAGTGTCAACTGATATTGAAACCTCAAAAACTGCTGCTAAACCTTCTCAGCTCCCCCCCAGTGTAGCACAAACTGGGAGGGAGCACTTTTTGACAATCTGTCCCCAGTTTTGGGGAGGGTGACCAACATGGAAACAGCCACCAGAATGTGTGCCAGACTAGGGGCTTTTTAAGGGCACAGAGCTAACTGAGGACTTTACAGACAAACGGTGTTGCATCACCTGACAAGATGACCAATCATCACTTCCTCTTTTACACAAATTGAAAAAGGCACCGGTGTGTCTGGCTCCCCCCTCTGGTTGGACACGATACACACAACAATCCCGCTTTCCACTTACACTACTCGCACTGTTTTTAACTTCTGGATTGTCCAGCTGCTTTTCCTGTAATTGAATCAACATGGCCAGTTTGTGTTATGAAAGGGCCACTGTGGTGATAAACACTAGTGTCTTGTTTTTTAAAAAAGCGACCCGACCCAAAACCAGCTGCGAAAAGCAGGTGGTCGTCCAGTCGAAGCCCAACTTAGCCTTGTCGGTTGAAGTTTTGTCCCAAGTTCAACACGTCCCATGCTGTGCCAAAAATACCTGGAGAGGGGGAAATGTATGTATTGTGCCGCAGAGGGGGGTGTGATGCACTCGATGCCACATACAGCTGGACTGACTAGGAAGCCACACTATTGCAAACTGCCTCATTTTACGCTGTCCAAAGGGGCAGAAAAAAAAGACTCATTTGACGTCTGGGAAAACTTTTCTCATGGTTCGATAAAGCAGTCAACACGCACTTACCACACATACTATATTCCTTACATGTTTTATGAAATGTTACTGCCAAGTGATGGATCTTTAAAACTATTTTTCTGCAGGGGGTTTATCCTGTTGTGGAGTCCTGCTTAGCGTTAATGCATGTATGATGTTGACTCCACAGCGGAGAGCTATAGGGAGCAGGAGAGGATCGTCACAACACAACAGACTGCCGCACACTACTACCCTCCTCTCTCTGCTTATATGTTGGTGGTCTTACTTTTCCACTCGCCCAGTCTTAGAAATAATCTGTTATTGCTGTTTTTTTCTTATTGTTTTTTTTGCTGTTGTTCAGACGAGACATTTTTTTCTGATGTTGAAGTTGCTTCCTGTGTTCTGCGACGGCTGCTCTCAGCTCAGCTTTCTGCCGCCGAGCGTTTTGAGGGGTTGAGGAGAAGACAAGAGGGAGAGGTGTGTGTGGGGGGGGTCTTCTAGAGCAGTGGTTCCCAACCTGGGGGGTTTGGGATGAATCTAAAGGGTCACCTGATGACTACATTGATATATGAAAGAACACATTTTTCCTTTTACACAAAATTTGGTTCATTTTTTCACTTTTCTCTAGTATGTTTTGCTTTATAGCGACACTAGCGATGTGGCTCAGTGGATGGCGTCCAGACTGAAATATCTCAACAACTACTGGATGGATTGCCATAAAATCTTGTTTATTCATGTTTCCCAGAGGACTTTTCATCGTGCCACCATGAGGTTGACATTTATGGTTTGAAATGAAATGTCTCAACAACTATTCATTGAACTTGGGTACACACATTCATGTTCCCCGCTGGATTAATTGTAATATCTTAAGCGATCCCTTAACTTTCCATCTTGCGCCGTCATCGGGTCAAAATTTCTGTTTGTCCAACACTTTGGTTTATGACCAAATACCCGCAAAACTAATGACACTGACAACCCCCAGGTGTACTTTGTGTTTAGTTGAGCTAATCAGCAAATGTTAACTTCAACACGTTCTCATCTCAACTCGTCACATACTGACGCTTTCTCAGACCTCTCGGCGTCACTTTTCGGTCGCATGTAAACACGTGATTAATGTCGTGAATTCAACTAAAACACTTGCTTACAATTAGGCAACAAAACCACTTAGTTAGGTTTAGTAAAAAAAACAATATAGTTAGACTTAAAACTACAAGTTTGTAAAGTGAAAATGTGAAAACCGGAAACGAACGATCAGCTGATTGTAAAGCGGGACAAGAACAGTGGTCTCTTGGATGCCTTTGAGCCTTGTGTTGTTGGACACATCCGACTCCCCTCCCGCCCGTTGACGGCGGATGGGTTTACGTTGTAGTTCATGGAAAGCCTGGTGCGTCGTATACCGGCGTTAAGGGGCTGCCTTTTGCGGCAGTATCGAACGCCGATGGCTGTTACAAGGCGTTGGTATTTGACGCCCTGGGAATGAGAACGGGCTGGCATGTTACATTGTCGCCTCGCTTCCCAGCATTGAACACTTAATGCGCTGCCATTAAACGAAAGGAACTAGGCACCTGATTGGACGAACGCTCTCACTCGTGGGCTGCTGCTCCCAGCTTTCAAACCGGAACCAACATGGTGGCTCATTTGGAAACTTTCTTCGAAAAGAGTTCACCGAAATATATTTCTGAAAACATTTTATGCGAAAAATAAGCCACGCAGTTGCTGAATCTGCCTTTATTTTGGATCGACGATGTTTAGTTTAAAAGTTTCTCGGGAGTTTCCAGAGGCTGCGAGTTGTGCCGGGCGCCCCTGATTTGCCCTAAAGTAGCCGAGACCTCGGAGGCTGTGGACACGTTCCATTAGTCCTCTTGGGAAATACTGAATGTGGTTATGAAACAATGTGGGAAGGAGAAATCACTCTTTTGGTTGAAATGCTCACAACAATACGTCCAAACTGAGGCCACAAACTGTGATTACGTTCAGATGATGCTTCATTTTAAGCCAAAAAGGTTGGAGACCACTGCTCTAGTGGGGGGAATAGGAAAAATATATATATCTAGTGGACCAAATGATATCACATTCCTCCATGACAATCACATTGGTGTACAAATATTAAGTGTCCTAACAACATTATCTTCGGGGCTAAATTAGATTTGCAAACTCTGCTTCCTTTGTTCTTTTAATTTTCCACCGCCAGATAAACCACAGAGAAATAGCATCCGGCTGTGAAATGGCGGGCAGCGCTGCTAAAGCGTGAGAGCAAAGAGAGAGAGAGAGACAGGACTGGCTGAATGAGTGAATGAATGGACAAGGGGAAAGGGAGAGATGAGGGGAGAGGCTGTGTGTGCCAGCAGAGGGGAAAAAGAGGCAGAGGAGAGCTGCGCCATGCAGCCGCCCTCCATCTGGTCACCTACCCAGCGAACGGCCCTCTCGGCTCTGAAGTCACTGGCTGCGCTGTGCCCAATGTGGCAGCGACTCACAGGCATACCAGCCTGCAGAAAACTAGGCCACTGAACTCTGTCTGCCCTCGGCTTCTTTTTTTTTTTTTATAGATTAAACCCAAAAGGCTCAACTCCCCCACCTCCCGGCCACAAAGCGTTTCACCAGAGATGGAGAAAACAGGCAGACTAACAAGCCACATTCACAGTAAACAAAAACAAATATATAACCCTCCCTTGTCTGGGGTGCGAGCTCTGTGTCGGACCTCCTACGGGGCCGGCGAGGATTCACAGCTGAGATTAACAGGCGTACCTGAGTTTCTGCCTCAGTGGTTCTTAGTCATCATTATATCTCTCAGCCTGTCTCTGGGTTCAGGCTGGGCATTGAAGTGAATCTCTCATTGTGAGTGGACAATCCTGCCATGTGATGTCATCAGAAACAGGTGTTAAGTAGGCTAGACACGGTTTCCGTGGCAACAGTGAAACCCACAGATGCGGCGGCGGCTCTCCTCCTCCCTGTCTTGTCTGTCTCTCCTCTGCAGGTCGAAGCCAGGGACAGAGAGAGAAAAGAGGCGGCAGAAAGCTGAACAATATGACACGGATCCTCCCGGGGTCCACATCGATTTTTTTTTTCTTTTTTCCAAAATATCAAATAAGCTGTATGATCCATTAACCCTTTGAGCTCAGTCTGTAATAAACTGCACTTTTGTTCCCCCCTCATAGCGTGTGTAGATACGGGGATGCTGCCACATCCTTTCTCAGTGTACAGCGTTACTCATCAGTTGTTTTGAGAACCAAGAATAATTGTAAAAAAAATTCATCCTCAGTTGCTAAAATGTCTGAATTTGATGTCTTTGATAAAAAGCGGTACTTTGCTCCTGGAGATTTTAACCCTCACTTAACTGTTATGAAAGGTGGAACTGAAATCCAGGGGCATAAAATTTGTGTTAGCTAGCTAGGTCAGTGTCATTGTAAAAGGGGTGCCATTGACTGAAGTGCCACAGTGTTGCACAAAGGGTTAATGATAAGACTAAGGCCACGCAAGGCCTGTTCCAAGTTATGTTTTTTGCACATTTGTGAGATATTGTCAGTATTTTAATTTTTTTTCCAAGTGCCTTTTTATTATAGGTAAAATATAGAAGTTATACACTATATGAAAAAAAAAATGATTATATGAAAATATATTTTTCCTGGCATCATGTTCTGTGGTTGAACATGCAGAATTTTAGAGTTGTAAAAGTCTCCAATTGGTACAACATAGCGGTGTTCTCCTGTTTTAGAGGAATTTTATTACGATATTGATAATAATGTCAATGAAAAGAAAAAAATGTTTAATAAAGTTGTATTTGATACAACTTGTGTATTCATTTTCTGTTTCAAATATACAATAAAATTACACACATTATGGAAATGTACATATACATAATGATCAAGATGTGCACCGGAATAAAAACAGCAGTGGTGGAGGAAGTATTAAGACCTTTTACATTAATAAAAGTAGCAATATTAGTATAAAAATACTTAGTTACAAGTAAAATTCCTGCCTTCAAAAAATACTCATTATGCAGAAGGGCCCATTTCGGCATAATATATATTATTGAATTATAATTAGTGATGCATTCATGTGTATATCACCTTAATGTTGCAGCTGGTTGATTTATTTTTAAATTTTCTATTAATGGGAATTTGCAAAGTAACTAAAGCTGTCAAATAAATGTAGTAAAAATATATTTAATACATTTATAAATATTTGCTTTAAAAATGGAGTAGTAAAAGTATAAAGTAACATTAAATGTAAATACTCATACCTCATAATTGTACTTAAGTACAGTATTTGAGTAAATGTACTTAGTTACATTTCAACACTGACAGAACAGTAGCTGAAACTGACATGTATAAAAGTATTTCTGTGTTAGATCATTGTAAACCATTCAGTATATAACATTTGACATAAAAAAAGAACAATAAGACCATATTTTATTGTTTGTGCTTCCCGGTCTTAAAATAACACCCATCGCCCACAAAATGCCACAAAGTCGGGAGTAGAGAAAAAGAGAAGACTTTTATTGGGTTATAATTTACAGAGGATGGGGAGAGGAAAGACGGGGCGAGCATAATTTCAGACTTCATGTTTCCGTGTCCTGCCGCGACTTTTGTTGTTGTTGTTGTTGTGTCTCAATAGTTAGTTCCTCATCTAGACGCTCTTTAGCCCGCACCACCTGCACACAAACAATAATGATAATAATGAGAGAAAGAGAAGACACTTAAATTAACCAAATGACACCATGGGTCACTCAGAGCAGGTATTAGTGGGAGATAAAATCAGTAACATTTCAAACACGACACAGTTCAAAGAGTGAATGAATTCCTCCCACACACACACGCACACAAAGAGTCATAATTTAAATTCAACACAGCCACAAAGACAACTTGTTGAAACTGAAAAAAGTTGTCATTATCTCACAGCCCTCCATTGCCATGCTAAAAATACTAAAGACATATTTGTTGAATGAACGGCATCAATGGCTTCATCTTCTTAAGAGACTCAGAGAGTCGGTCAGTCTTAAACATAGTTCACAAAACTGTCTTTGAGATTGTGCCAACATTCAACCGTCTTATGATGGTTTGGTTTCCTGGACTGCAGGCTGAGAGGTAAACTTGTTAGAGTAGTAAATAAGGTAACTGCTGACAAAGCCGAGTGATTTGTATACTGCCAGGACAAGAGGTCAGACAGCCCTTTCCAACGAGGAACTAAAACCGTAACATCTGTATATGCAAAGCCACCAGACTCCATTGAAAAAACAGTAATTTTACCTATCAGAACACAGGAGTTGCTGGTCTCCTGCTGTCTTTGTTGCTTAGTTGTGTGTGTTCTGCGTGGTATAATTACTGGTTTGTTTTTTTTCTCCAATGGAGCCTAGTGAATTTTGGCGACAGCATAGAAAGACACAACGGCTTCAGTTCCCCGTTGGAAAGGGGCTGTCTGACGGCAAGGTAAAGCGGTGAAAATATTCTAAATATAATGTACACTGAAACTGATATTGATTTTTTTTAGGTGAGTCTTTCTTTTAGGTGGCTAAAATATGTTTTGCTGCCGGCCCCGTCCACAGCAGTACATTGCTTTGCTTCTGTGCGGTAACTCCTGTCTGTTTCTCCAGACTGGGGTTGTGCCGACCATCATCTACTGTAGGTAATACAGTGATTATAGATAAGTACCTCATACAACCCCACTTCAAAACACTCAAACTATTCCTTTAAGCTATGTATTATAATACTCAGTCTGATGGTTACCTGATACCATATTTGTTTTATATGTTCTTGTGCTGTTTTTGTATTTTGGTGAGCAAATAATTACTTTAGTGGGCAATAAAGTGATATTCTCTACAACACATCTGAAAGTCATTGTGTAGCATTCCAAGAAACAGAATACTTACTTTTGATTGTATGTAAAATGAGCCGCCCACTTCTTTGTCATTGGCTTTAAAAAGGTGCTCGTAGTTCTGGAAGAGAAACACGATTTTTTTCAGAACAGCAGCAAAGACACTCATTGACACATTTTCTGATCATTGTTGCAGCAGAATGTAAAGAAACATGTTGATAATATTCATTAATGGTCATGTAAAAGAAACCATGTTTATTAAAACTGTGAACACCCACATAGGTGTTTTTCAGGTGGGCCGGAGCTTTGATGGGAATCTATAAGATCACAAATCATCTACCAATAAGAACGATAAAGGTGTAATTTGTCCCGCCCTAACAGGTGCAACAAAGCTAAGAGGAGACTGAGGAAGATGTCAATCAATAGACGCCCACACTGTCCTGAGCAGAAGTCTAATCAGACAGATTAACTGAAACACCTGTGTGGGTGTTCAGAGGCTTTAACTCACAGAGATGCAAATTCTTCAATATGTTCTTTGCAGCTCTGATACACAGAATCAGTGTGTTCAGTCATCATCTTGTAAAGATATAACCAACTAACAATATTTTATGACCACGCCAATTTAAGTCCAAAGGGGCGAGTGTTTCATCACAAAAAGGGAGATTTTGAGGAGCAAAAAATCATTTTCAAGCATTTATCAAGATGCTGATCAAAACCAAACTGATCTACTGGCATACAGTATGTTACTTACAACAACATGTAAGTCAACCCCTACGCCTTTACTGCTATGGTAATAAAATTGGAACAGCTCACCTACATCATCATCATCGTTGGCTTTGGGCTTTGTACGACTGATGTTTTGATACGGGTGTTGACGTAGACTCAAACTCTGTCCGGAGGTCGCTTGGAGTTCCAGTTAATGCGTTGGCCGAACTAATGGCCGGCTGCTGTGGTACCGAAGCGTGGACCGCCGCCGGATAATATTGAGGGATGGCTTCTATCGCTAAATGGGGTGACAATGGTGGTTGAGCCTATGGCCCTCTGATGATAGTACTGCATTTTGCAGTATCGCAAAATGAATGTCTGTGGTGACATTCCCGGGAAAAATCACAAGTGGCGCTCTCTGGGAAGTGAGATCCAAAAACACACCTGAAGTACAGGTGTGTTTTTCGCTTATCGCCAAAGAGAACGAAACAGTAACTTTAAGAAGCTGGTAGGGTAGCACGACAGCCACCACGGAGGTAGTGGCGTGCTTCATGGATGTGCTGGAGTAAATTCTGACCGGGGTGGAAAACCTTTATTTTGAGATTATTTAAGAGAAAGAGAGATTGTGTTTTTGTACCTTCTGAATCTCCTCAGGAGTGAGCGTGGACACATTGAGGATCTGCTGCGCCTCTTGCAGAGTCATCCCGGTGATGCTAGACGCTGCAGCAGAGTGCTGACCTGCACTGTTTCTGGCCTGCGCTGCTGCTTGACTGGCTGCGAGAGAAAACACAACACAAATTCATTTCAGTAGACAACATGAATGTGACCACAAAAAATAATATTTTATCAGGTTTGTTTTTGTCTTCAAATGATTTCTACACACAACACTCAAATCTTCAAGATATATTCAATTTACAAATTATGTCAAACAGAGAAAATAAATATTTGGCTTTTTTGCTTGATAAACAAATTAACCAAACTATTGTCTGTCAATTGTCCGATTTATGAATCATCAATTTGTCTCTGCAGTAATTTTACATAACACATTTACAAAAAACTTATACACACAAATATCTTACATCTCTTGCAAAAGCTTCATTCAAAACTGTATCAATTCTTCTAAAAATGTTTTTTTGCATCACAACTTTACAAACAAACCAAAAATAAATTACTCTTTCCACATGCCACACTGATGTGTGAAGTATAAAACACCATTATCTTTAGTTTTTGGGCATTTTCATTTGTAGTGTGCTTTAAATATATATTATTAACACAAATGCAATAGGGGAAACAAATGTGTTTATTCTCAATACTCATAAATCCTCTAACTGTCTCTCCAAAAGTGGCCTCCATTGTTGTGCACACCAAAAAGCAAACCTGAATGCTATTACAGTTTTTCTCGATTGTTTACACACATTTTCTGAAAGCATGCCTCATACTCTCAGAATTCTACACACAAATAAAAAAACACACACACAATGGGCAAAACCCCTCAATTCTCCTGCAAAATGAAACTTTACATTCAAAACAATGTTATTTCTTCTCAAAATGGTATTTTGTTTTCAAATGACACACACACACCATCATATGAATAGACATTTATAAGAACCAGTTGAACACTGATGTGCTCAATGTAAAACACTATGATGAATGGAAACACTTCTCCTCCATTCATCATAATGACTCAGGTCTTTTTTTTGTTCAGTGTTACACTTACTACAGACAGTACATACATAAGTGTGTTGTAAAATATTTTAGAATATTGTTTTTATACTCAGAACACATAAATACACGGTAACAAATATATTTTATTTTCCCCACAAAAACAATGTACACAGTGAACATCCCAACCAACACAAAGTTGCACATACAGTGGTCTACATACAAAACAACAGAAGAATTTACTGTATACAGTTACAGTAAAAAAAACTATGCTGCATCCTCTCTTCTGTTTCGGTCTGGCCACAGCACCTCATCCACATCACAAGCAATGTTTGCCCTTTTATGCTAAAGCTCTGATTGCTAATTGTAACACTGTGTGACAGGTGTTTGCCCATGTGATGAGTCAGTGTGCATAGTAGGGCAATTGACTTTAGAATTTTGAATGACAGTGTGTTCCTTGTGAAAACGAGATTTTCTTCATGAAAATTGTGCCAAATGCAGAGAATTGTGTGTAGTGTTTTGAAAAAAGTGTGTTTTAGAACTGCAATTTGAGTGTAAAGCAGGAATTGTGCTTGTAGTTTAGCAGAATTGGTTCAGGGGGTTGGTGCATGAGTTACATGTTGTGGTCATTGTGTGTCAAGTACCAGTATTTGTGTGTAAACAATTGAGAAAAACTGTAATAGTGTTCAAGCTCTGATTACTAGGTGATCTAATTGGTTACAGGTGTTTTCACAGGTGCATTCTGGGTGAAGATGATTGATAGAGTGTGGTAGTTCAGTGGCAGTGTTTAGCAAACAAGGCTTTTAGTTTTGAATGATGGATCTAATGTACATTACTGTATGTAGTTATTTGCAAAAAAATGTGTTTTAGAATATCAAACAGTGTAAAGCAGACATACAATGTGCTTATTGTTTTTTCATACCTGGTCAATAGATCAGTTTCAATAATTGTTCCACAAGTAGGTCTACCAGCTTTTGTGTCTTAGCATTTCAAAAAAGTATAGTTGCATATACATATATGGATCATCATACCTGCAAATTCTTGCTGTAAAGCCCGAGCAAAGGCCCTTCCCACCACCTGAGCTCCCATCACAATGATCTGAGCCAGATATCTAGCCTGCAGAGGAAAAGAAGCACAACTTAACATATGCAAAGATTAATCACAAAAAGCACAAAGTATCTTCACATTGACAGTCATAGGAGCCAGAAGAGAGAGAATGTCAGTCAGTAGTCCTCATTTAGTGACATTACAGAGTCAGACATCAGTCCAGAGACATCAGGTCAGCTGATGTCATGTTGAGACAGTGTTAAGTGTCTGCAGGTGCTGGTGTTAGAAGCAGCTTCATCCCAGCTGTTAACACTGTGACAGTCTTTAAACGAGCCTCCAGCCTGCTTAGACATGAATTCACTCACATTTCTGCACATTAAATCACATGACTAATGTCCCAGTGAGGAGCACACAGCTCTCTTATGTAACTGTTACCTGCTGGAGAAACACACTGCGACAAGGACACACATTAACATCCACACGACCACTACAGCATGTGTTCTTACCATGTTCTAATGTTCTGATGTGATGCAGGTCCTCGGGACAGAGTGTTACAGCTTCTTCTGTTTGCTCACATGTAACCAGCGAAGGTTATTAAAGGGTCAAAGTTCAAAGAAGCGTCGACAGAGCTGCAGGATTCAAGAGGAACCAGGTGGATGACGTCATCTTTAATACTGACCTCTACTGGCAGGGAGGTCAAACTGCAGCTTCTGCTTCTTTTCATGATAATAATCACTAAAACAGACTGAAGTGTTAACAAACTGATACTAAGTTAAGAAAAAAAATGACAGGTTATAGAATTGTTTATTTTTTATTATAAATAATAATTTGCACATATAAGAAAAGATGACAAATAGTCAATATGATTAAGTTAAATATGTAAGTAATGAATTGGTATTGTAATTAAGATATATCATAAGTAATTAATTGGTATTCTGGATTGATAACAAATTTATATTTTGATAAGTATAATTATATCAGTAATTCATTTATATTTCAGAAATATTTATAACAAATGTCTTAAATTATAGATTAAGGTCTTATTTATAACATAAACAAAGAATAATGCACAATAAAAATACTTTTTTTTTTTTTTTACTTTACTGAGTGATCAACTTATAAGCCGAACTATAAACCATAATATTATACAATACGCAAAATATTCTTTAATTAATTTATAGGCCATATTAAGCTCTCTCTGATTTTATATATAGACTTATATATAAGTCATAAAATATGAGACCATTTTCAGGAAGGGAACTCCAAAGTGTTAATAAGAATAAGAATTTGTTCTTAATTGACTTGCCAGGTTAAATAAAAGTTAAATTAGAAGTAAATAAAAACATAAAGTTATGAAGAAAGTTGGTCTGATCACAAAATTTCAAAACATATTTGATGTAGATATAAAATGTCTGTTTATGTGTAGAAGGTAAGCAAGACCAATATAAACCAGTCTACCCATTAGAATTATTATCTGAGTGCTTGAGATTGGCCAGTATGGGTTCCTGACAGTTAAATATGTCACTATTCTTATATAATGCAAAAAAAAGGATGAAAAATCCATCTTTTTTTCTTCCAAAAGTCATGTGGCTAAAATGTTGCTGCACAACAGTAACGACGCAAATGTATTTCATTTATTTTATGCACTTATTTATTTATTGTTTCCCCACACAGTCTCCACCAAAGACATCACGTAAGCCATTCCCACATGTCTACTCACTATGGTTGCCATGGTGACTTCATCACAAAAGGACAAGAAGCATTGGGTTCAAAATCGTGTTTATTGCGAGACAATATTTAAAAAAAAAAATCCACAAACCATTCCTCAAGTACGACAGACAAAACCATTACTCAGTGTATAAAAAGGAAGTTCTTTTTTTAACACAATGGAAGGCAAGTTAATCCAATACATGTATTACAAAGTATGGCGTTGGGAGAATCACAAGCACATACAGTGTAACGTCACACAAACACCAACAACACCTGCACCTGTTCAAACATCAATGGTGGGTTCTAGCCTGCATTAATTGGCGATATTGCTGTAACCCTGATTGGAAAATTACATGATACCTGTTATGGCTGCATTGCAAGTTATTAATACTGTACTGTTATTGTGTTAATTAACACCATGATGACTAACTATTAGTAAACATTAGATAAGAAAAATTAGCTCATTTAAGTGAGGAATATCCCCAAACAGTCTGAAAACCAACAAAAGATCATAATTAAAAAGTTGCCCAGCAAAAAAGAAAGAAAGAAAGAAAGAAAGGAATCATCTCAGAGTATACAAAGGCCCCTTTAAAAACTCCAAAAAGGAGGTGGTTTGGCTTTTAATGCATAACATCCCACTTTCATTAACCTTTAACCTCTACTTATACGACTATTATAAGACTACCGGATGGTCCATCAAACCTATAACTTGTAGAAATAAAGTAACATATTATTGTTATTAAAATGGCATTTCATTGGCAAACAAAGACAAAGTGAACTTAATGTTGTCGTCGTAAGAAATTCCAGTTCATGGCCAAACATGAACACTGGTGACCCTGTTGTATCCTCAGTGTGTGTTTTTTTTTTGCTGTTGAAGGCTGGAACATGTTACAGTAATCGTGTGTGTTTCACCTGATCAAACAGGAAGACGAGGGTTGTTGTTTTTTATATCAGATGTACGATATTCACTTGTTCAGTGAGATCATTAATCTTCATCAAAAGACACATTGTGACTGAGCGTGCTCACATGACTGGCCAGTAAAAAAAAAAGCAAGCAGCGGAGGTAAATGTGCACACAGATAACAACCTGGTATCTTAATATCAGAAAAAATAACAGACTGGGCACAACAGGAAGCCATTATTTTATATATCAGGACACCTCAGAGTGGGTTATCATGCTTAAACCACGGTCCCACAAAAAGAGAAGCTGTGCTAAAATACTTTAACATGAAGCAGAAGTATTATTGCTGTGATTGCCTTCCGTTTAATTCACCTTTTGCACAGACGAGAAATATGTTTGAGGTGTCCTGATGTATGATTTCAATAGACTATATTTACGGTTGTATTATCCTGTATGGTGAGATTTCATTCATCAAAATATCATGAATAGTGTGACATCATTTTGTAGTCTACGTCAACATAACATACTATGTCAGATTTGATCCCAGGATTAAATATTTAAGCTGAAAATGATTTTCATATCAAATTTCATGCAGTCGGATATGATGAACACCAAACTAGACAACATGACATTTGATCTTCCAAACCTTTACAGATATTGTGATACATACGGATATCAGAAGGGCGTTATAGTTATTGTTGTCATCATTTATACTTTCACATTGTAGAGTATTCTTTTGTGCGTGCAGTATAGGCTGAGATGTTGGCTGATTAAGCTCGGAGGACGTGTGGGTGGCACCATCGCACACACAAAGATGGCAGCGTAGCTTGACAGGTGATCTGTTCTCTTCTCTCTGCTGTTGGCACCGTGAAAGGCAAGATGGGGTCCTCCTCTAGTCATCCTGGACGACACACAGTTCAGCAAAGACGGATTAGAGTATTAGCTTTACATTAATACCTTATTGGTCCCTACTGTCTCAGTATTTGATGTTAAAGGTTCAGTGTGTAGGATCTGGCGGCATCTAGCGGTGAGGTGAGGAGATTGCAACCAACTGAAGCTTCTCCTGTGTGCCAAGCGTGTTGGAGAGCTACGGTGGCTGACGTAAAAACACGAATGGCCCTATTTAGAGCCAGTTGATGTAAGTAGAGTAGCGTAGGTCATGTGGAGCAGAGCCAGTGCTTAAAGTGTGTGTGTGTGTATGTCGGAAGTGAGTTGTGAAGCAAGAGAGAGAGAGCAGCGGCGATGCGATTGAGTAATGTTATCGACTCTGACCCAGGCTGTTCTTCGGCTACTGTAGAAACATGGCGGTGCAGCATGGGGGACTACGTGGAGAGGAACCGCTCCCTATGTAGATATAAACGACTCATTAAAAAATGACTCATCGACTAAAGAAATCTTAGTCGACTGAGACCAAAACAACCGATTAGTTGACTAATCAACTAAGAGGGGGCAGCCCTATGAGAATCACAGTAGTAGCCTTTCCTGCTAATTTGCACGTGTTCATTACATGTGATTGGTATCATGGTAGCAGAGTGTTTAAATCAGAGTCGAGACTCCGCAGCTATTTCCATCACATTCACTCACCCACTCGTCCTCGTCGACCCCCTCGAAGGACTCCTGTGGCAGCGGGTCGTCCATGTTCCCCAGCTTAGCCACCATGGCGCTGAGCAGCTGGGCCACACAGACACACATTCAGTGTTAAAACGCCGCTGCATTTATTCAGCAACTACAACATGTACATGATGACTTTGACCTGGATAATACGCATCGTAGATGACAGACACACTAGAGTCAGCTCACCTCCTCTTTCTTCTGTTCATCAGTCTTGGCCTCCAGGTAAACAGATGAGGGCACGTATTTCCTAACGGGAGCCTCTTTGGGGGCCTCACTCACTGAAATAAAAACACACAGCGTCAAAAAAGCAAACATACCAGCACATATCCAATACTGGTGTCAAACATACGGCCAGAGGGCCAGAATCGGCCCGCCAAAGGGTCCAATCCGGTCCACTTGATGACTTTACAAAGTGTGAAAATTGCAAAGAAAGAAGTAAATTTTTTTCCAATTTTTCAATAAAACGTTATTCCTATTTGTCCACTGGAGGTTGCACTATCCTAATAAGAGTAGCAGGCACTATGCTTGAGACGCTATTATACTGTAGATCCCGCACGCTTACGTAGAAGCTACATGACACAAAACTGTCAAGCGTAGGGCTACTGTGCAGAAGCTGCCGGTGGAAAATGTCATACAGTGTCAGGTTTTCCAAGAAAAATGGAACCACTTCATATTTCTTCACAGAGGTAAATGGGAAGTCTACGAGGGGTGGACGCAACACAAATTAATTGTGAGGTGATGAAAATGCATGTGAATTGAATAATGGAGCGATAAATTATCAAGTCTTCTGATTAATTTGACTAAAACAGTCGTAATGTGATGAAAACAGAGCCACGTTTCATAATTTTCCCGTCTTACATTCATCATTCACAACAATGAATTACCATTTATCATCTAAGGAAAGTGGCCTCAAGGGTGGAAGTAACAAAAAAACGCTCTATCAAAAAAATAAAAAATAACATGCCCACTCTGTGAACTGCTCTACTCTTGACTTTGTGCAGACATTGACATGGTTTTTGATTTGTCATTTTGGGCAGAAGTAACATAAATTGCAAGCTGTATATGATAAATGTCAGCTGGGTGTTGTGAATGATGAATGGTCGACAGTTTATTATCAGATCAACACTGATTCAAATAAAACGTGAATCAAGTTTATCAAATAAATTGAAGATTTATCGCTCTATTTTTTAATTCACATTCATTTTCATCACTTCCCTTTTCTTCAGTTACTTTTTGTTACTTCCACCCTCGAGGAGGCAATTTTGTGTTGTGAATGATGAATGTAAAACGGGAGAAATGATGAAACATGGCTCTGTTTTCATCATGTCATGACTGTTTTAGTCAAAACGAGTTTAAGTTGATCAAATCGATTGGTAATTTATCGCTCCATTTTTCATTTAACATCCATTTTTCAATTCACATTGACTTTCATCACCTCCATTTTTATCAACTAATTTGTGTTGCTTCCACAGCGTGTGTTCACAGCACCTTTCAGCACACAAGGAATATAATATTCGGCGCCACTATCAGACTCATCGTAGCGAAAAACACAACAACTCGCAAGACCAACTGAGAACAGAGAATATGAATGAATTGTTGGCAGGTTTTAGGAAGCAGCAGTCTGTTCTTAGTCGCGTTCATCATCTGTTTTTAGTTGTAGCCGACAGATCAGAGAGACATCTCAGGCTGCTCATCATCTGTTTTGTAAATGGTTCATTAAATGTGAATGTTTTCAGAATGTACTTCTTTACACTACAAGAAAGGGGAAAAGCTTGAACGTGGTTTTACTCGTCCGACCCACTTGAGATCAAATTGGGCTGTATGTGGCACATGACCTAAAATGAGTTTGACAGAAAAGAGATGTGTTAGACACAGTCACATGGCGTGTATACATATATGAGCACCTGGCGTCATATCTTTTGGCTTCAGGCTGATCTTCTTGTGTTGTCCGTTGGAGCCAGACAGCCAGGCAGAGGCAGTCAGCGCCGCTTCCCAACAGACTGCGGTGTCGGTGTACACGTCGTCCTGGAAAAACTCTTTCTGGAGACACAGAGGCACACACATACTGTAGGGTTATTTATACTTCCTATAGTTAAAAAAAACATTTATTAGAAATAACCATCATGAAGGAAAGCATGCAGTGTTACGTCCGCTAGGTGGTGTAGTTGGCTCACCTTGACCCGCGGCACTCTGAAGGCCACCGGCTCTATGGTTGTCTTGTTGAGCAACAGTCCCACAGCGACCTCCACATCACGCACGTTGCACTCTGACTTGGGCAGGAAGGCCAAGCCCTGCAAACATGGAAACAATCAGCACACACAGCATCACAAACATGGCACAGTTTTAAGGGTATGGTGACTGACAATTGAAATATGACAAAAATGAATGAAAGCACGAGTGAGTTCAGCTCCGTACCTTGTGTGGCTCGGGAGAGTTGAAACTGCTGCACGCCATAAAGTAGGGATCTTCAGGGACTATCTCGTAAATGTGCACTCTGGTGTCACCCTGGATAAAACAAATTAAACACATGTAATTCTTCTCCGTTTTGACTTTCAAATGTACCTTACGTGCAACTATATTTAGTCTGCTTACTTTTGCAGTGAGAATGAGCACACTGGTGTCGGGGTCGTAGAAAGGGATGAGTGTAGACGGGGAGATGTCTATGGTGGTGCTGGCTATGGCTCCGGAGGACAGGGAGTCGGCAGAGTACAGGTAGAGTATTCTCTCACTGTGACTGCAGAGGGACAACAAGAGATTTTCCATCGACTGACCCAATGCTGCTCTGATAACACTGAATTATGATGCCTTTAAATACATGACTGATGACATGATGAAGTAGGGCTGGGCGACATGGCCAAAATCTTCTATCACGATACAGGTCATTTCATATCGCGATAACAATTGTGATATAGCATGTTTTGTGGTAATTCAATAATTAAATAGTCTATATGAAATAACCACATGGTAAAGCCTATATTTTGTATACTCCACTGTGAATTAAATACTTGACAAATGAAAAGTACAGAGTATTTTCTCATTTTAAGAACTTGACTGTAAAATGAACATAAATATAGACCTAGCCTAGATAGACATTTCTATATAGTTTTGATGATATATATCGTCATATTGCCCAGCCCTAGTCTGAACTGTTTTCAGTAGAAATAATAGAGTGGTTTAAATTCACATAATTCTGTGTAGTTAGAATAGTCATCTGAACACTGACATCACCCTGAAATATATATTATATCTATCTTTTGCTGGCTTTATAACACTTTAACAAACAAAAAAGTCAGTACCTGTCAAATCCTGACACCAACAGGTACTTTCCCTCACAGACCCACACCGCACGAGCTCCCCTGTGGCCCTCAGGACCTGGGCCCTCCTACAAAAAGAAATGTAAGAGAATTAATTAATGATTTTTTTTTTCTTTAACCTTTATTTAGCAAGATAATCTGATTGAGATTTTGAGTCTCATTTCCAAGCAAAAAAAGTTTCACACAAGCAACATATAAAAACACAAATAACAGACTCAAATCTCATCTATTTTTATTGCATCCTCCCATGTTCTCCGATGTGCTGTACATACCTGCACAGGTGCATCGGACTTGCGGGGGTCATAGATGCGAACTTTCCCGTCTTTGCACACTGTGGCCAGGAGCTTTCCATCTGGGCTCCACGCCATGCCAAAGATCTGAACATAATACGCAAAGAAGAAGGAGAAGGTCAGAGGACAGGTGGTGTATTTACTCCAGTATGTGTAAGCGAACATATCCAAATGTCCAAAAACTATCATGTATGCAGTCTGTGATGTTTTACTCTTGTATTTGATCAATGCGTGGATCTGGGTCACCCACCTGGTCCTGGTGTCCGGTGAGGACTTTGACCTGCTCTCCGCTCTCCACGTTGTACATTCTGACCGTGAGATCGTAGGATGAAGACACCAGGATCCCGCTGGCCAGAGGGTGGAACTTGATGGAGTAAATCTTCTCCGTGTGGCCTACGAGGGGTCACAGCAGCTGTCAACCAACTTGACTTTTACTGTTGTACGTCAGGTTTGTCACTCAACAATGAGGTCATTTTGGTAAGTGGACCCGGTCCTACCTTGCAAGATGACCTCAGGCTCAGTCAGGGTCTCTGTCAGCCCTCCCTCTGGTACCTGCCACACCCGGATCTTTGCATCATCACCAGCTAGCACGGACAGAGAGACGGAGATACGCATTTCAACTCACACTCACACACCTCCTGTATTGTTGGCTTTTTCATTCGTTACCTCAATGCAGAAAATGAGGAAGGGCATCCACCAGCATTTTAAATTATTTTTATATTATTTTATTTCATTTTTTATCATTATTTATTTAAAGGGCGACCAGCGCCCCGCTGAAGGTGGAGCCCTAGGTGACCGCCTATACTGCCTATCCCTAGGTGACGGTACGGTACACAGTACATGTATTCACTCACCCACAGCAAGCCGCTGCGTGTTAAAGGGGTCCCAACAGAGGTCGATCACATTGACAGAGTTTTGGATGGTGAACAGGGCGGTGTCTGGTAGCCTGCCAGGCTGAGAGCGCTGAGGAGAGGACAGGAGTAAAATCAGTCACTCACACACGTACAGTATGGAGTAGTCTCCCTTTACAAAGTAGCTGAAGTACAAGGGAAAAAAAGAGACACCCAACATGGAGACAAACAACAGTTTTTAACACTAGAACCGCCAGGGGTTGCTGTATACCTAAAACCGCACTTTTTGGAAAAGTCACAGACTGGGGGGACTTGGAATATTTTATTAAAACAAAGTTGCTGCCGTACCTCAAAAACGGCGACCTGGCCCCCGGAGATGGCGAGGGGCACTGCCATGCGTTGGCGGTTGACACAGAAGCCGTCAGACTCGCCTGGAGTCGTCAGGTTGATGCCACGCAGGTTGGTGAAGTGTGTGTCCCGGTGCATCACTGCACCCTGGATGTGACGGAACTTGGAGGTCGGCCCTGGATCAGAGATACATAATCCTAAATCAACAGCTTTGTCACTAAAGAAACATTATTATTATTATTAGGGCTGTCAAAGTTAACGCAAATCATTTTAATGCCACTAATGTCTTTAATGCTTTAACGCAATCAATCTTTCGGGAGCAGGCTCAGTTTTAAAGCTGCAGTGAAGATGCTGGTATCATGTGAAACTAGAAAACCTAAAGAATCCATTGGTACCAACCACGTAAGGAGGAGGTTAAATAACGCTCTGAACTTACACTAAATTTTGGAGAGGAAAAACTGTCATGGCCATTTTCAAAGGGGTCCCTTGACCTCTGACCTCAACATATGTGAATGTAAATGGGTTCTATGGGTACCCACGAGTCTCCCCTTTACAGACATGCCCACTTTATGATAATCACATGCAGTTTGGGGCAAGTCATAGTCAAGTCAGCACACTGACACACTGACAAGTGTTGGGCTTGAGTTTGCCATGTTATGATTTGAGCATATTTTTTATGCTAAATGCAGTACCTGTGAGGGTTTCTGGACAATATTTGTCATATTTTTGTGTTGTTAATTGATTTCCAATAATAAATATATACATACATTTGCATAAAGCAGCATATTTGCCCATTCCCATGTTGATAAGAGTATTAAATACTTGACAAATCTCCCTTTAAGGTACATTTTAAACAGATAAAAAAATAAATAAAGCCATTCAATATTTTAATCGGTTGACAGCCCTAATCATTATAAAAAGACAGATATCTTAATGAAGAAAGAGAGGTTTCAGGTGTGAGTTCATACCCATCAGGTTCTGGATGGCCTTGACGCTCTGGCTGGGGCTGGGGAGGAAGCCTGAGGAGAGGCCGGAGGTGGAGGAGGGAGAGCGGGACGGGGCAGCGCTGCTGCTGGGAGTGCTCAGAGGACTACTGGAGGTGGAGCAGCCACGTGCCGGGTCCTGTACAACAATAAATGTCAGATTTTTACTACCCCCAATTTTGGGAATATGAGAATCCACTAGTAGCATTATTTCTGATGGATGACCACGTAATACTAAAACATTTTCTACCTCCTTGCTCCCCCCACTGGGCAGCTCCTTCTTTACTGGTAGAGCCTTTGGTTTGGGATGTTTGTCTGGGTTGAGGTTGACTTTCTCCACCTGAGGACAAACAGATTGTTTGAGGCGTCCACACACTGTGAAGACTGGATAAACTTGTTGAGAGTGGAGAGTCTTTTACCTGCTTGTTCCCTCCCTCCCACCACTCCTCAGCAGACATGGCTGGAGTTGAGCCCACCGTATCTGGGAACAGATCTTCATGAAACTCCTGGAAGTTTGAACGCTGGAAGACAACGCCGCACAAATACAAAAATCACATGAATCTGATGTAAGTGTCAGCATGTCAGTAATTTCTGTGCGTATACTGTATACACACCTTGCGAGGGACTTGATAGCTGATTGGCACGATGCAGGTGTCGGTCAGCTGAAGCACACTCATCACTTCGCAGGACATAACATCCAACGCCAGCTTGGGTACCATGGCAACTCCTCGTGTTGAGGTGTCCGTCAGACAGTGGCTCACTACGGAGATAAAACAGAAAGAGAGGGATCAGATACCAGGAGGGAGAGCTGTTACACCTCTTCCTAACTGGAAGTGAATGAGAGAACATCAGATTGTTTCAGTTTTTCTCAGTGAAAAAACCCTCTGCCCTGGATCTATTTATGCAAAGAGGTGTCTGACCAGACAGATAAATGATGGAGCTTTACCTTGAGAGAGGAAAGGCTCAGACGTAGACACTTCAAAGCAATCAACCACGGTGTCCCCCTGTGCGAGAGAAAACATTATTAATCTTTATATTGTACTGCAAAGCATGACTGTCTCAGTAGTGAATCAGAAAAAAACCCACCTTATCATCAGCACAGAAGTATAATATTGCAGTAATGACAGTTGACCTTCAAAGTACACATGCTGCTGAATTCCTGATTTGGGATACAACTACACAGAACTTTTCAGGAATAAATATTTAATAATATCTAACTCATTCCTCAATGTTGTCACCTGCCGGAATGCATAATAAACGGGCATTAATCTACTGTATCTCACCATGCCAGCCAGTATGAGCAGACTAGTGTCCTCATCAAACAGAGGGATCGCCGTCCTGAAATCAAAGAGACAAGAGAGGAAAAGAGACATTCAAATGATGCTCAGAAACAGAGAACACTTACTATATTACATGTATCACTATATCACAGGGTCGCTTCTGTAGGTTGAAGTTTTACAAAGACGCCACTAGATGGAGCAGGATGCTCAATTTTAGGGCAAAAGTGGTCATACAGTACATCTCAGCTCAGAAGCTGTGCTGCCATTCTTTTCACTGATCTTTATCTACAGATTAGGTAAACAGTCGGGGCGAAAAACTCTGTTGAACATGTTAAGTTAAACAAATGCACAGTCAGACTCACTGATACTCACATTCACTGATTAATATTCCTCAGTGCTCTGCCTCCTCTTAGTCTTAAAACTTAAACTTTATTACATTTGTCATATACATACAGGTGCTTAGATGAAATTTGACCTCTGCATTTAACCCTTTGTGAGTATTTTTAGGAGCAGTGAGCTGCTGTGAAGCGCCCGCAGAGCAACTTGGTCAAGGACACTTCGACATGCAGACAGTAAGAGCCGGGGATTGAACTAGCAACCTTGTGGTTAAAGGATGACCCGACCTACCCACTGACCTACAGCCAGCCGTCGGTCCATAAGTGGACTATTCGGTCGTTTTGGTCTTAGTCAAGTCAATTTTATTTGTATAGCCCAAAATCTAAAATTTGCCTCAGGAGGCTTTACAATCTGTACAGGATCGTCAAACTCGTACGAGTGTTAGTCGACTAAGAATTTCTTTGGTTGAGGACAGCCGTACTGCACAATAAAGGTAAAAGAGCATTATCAAAGATAAATATAGCATAAAAACCCACGAGGAATATGTTTCAAGATAGATGCATTGTCAAATGAACAAAGAAAAACAGACTCAAGGTGACCTATAGGAAAAGAGCTGCGACTAATGATCAGGACAGACGATCGTGGAAAAAACATCATAGTTTCCTTAAGCCAAAAGTGGCGTCTTTAAACGTTGTTTTGTTTGACAAAAATGTCCAAAGATATTCAGTTTACTATCACACTGACTATGAAAAACAACAAATCTTCACATTTGGAAAGCTGCAACGAAACTCATAAGATTAATGATTAATAAAATAGCAAAATAGTAACAACAAACCCTTTCAGCTCTGCATGGAAACTCCACCCACACAGGCATGAACAAGGCCACAGTCACCTGCCTCCTCTCATGATTTGAAGTAAGAAGATTGAGGGATGAGGAAACTGAATGAGCTTTAAACTCAATGGGGGAAAGTACAACCGGGCTGTAGTAAATAAACCAAACAGGAAGCAAAGGCTTAGACGCATACGTGCACAAACACAGGCGAGGCTGACCACTCTGCCTCTTACTCTCCCTCATACTGTAAGTCTCTCAAGTTATCAATGAGAGCAACAGGCAGCGCGCCGTGTTGTTTTCCAGACAGGAAGAGAGGCCGAAGAGAGTGGTGGCTGATCTAACCACTCCACATCACAGGCCACAGATAGGCTCATTGAAGTGGAGAGGCAATTCCAGCGATTGGCTTATGATGACGACCTTGTGTGATGGTGCTATTCTAGTGGAACGCCGCTCGGCTGCCTCGGCATCGACCGAGAGTGACAGACTGGTGATGTAAGGCTCCAAGTATGACAATATAATGACAGACTTAGTTTGGGTATCTTAAGCAACTGCGCATGGTGACACGCAATGGTTTCTGTACTAAGTACAAGAGTCACAGAGAGAGAGAGACTGTATGTCAGCAGCTGTATGAAAACTAGGGGTGTAAGAAAATATCGAAACACTTGATTATCGCGATATTAGGTTTTGTGATACTGTATCGATTTGTAATTGATAGTTTACATGCAAAGATTCGTTGCAGACAGTGGTTCATTTTGTGTTTTGTTTAAACAATTCTTTATATACAGTCTATGCAAAAGACTAAGATGGTGATGGCCAAAATGCCGAAGTCGAGGCTTCAAAACGCCAGTCCATAAACCAATATAATCTATTTTCAGCCGTTTGACTCGTCCACTCCAACATAACAATCTAAACTGAGACAGGAAGTAGCGTAAGGGTGCACTGCTAACGGTAAAAATCACAATATATCTCCTTGTTTATAGTATTGCAATATATTGCAATATACTAAATCGGAACCCCTTGTATCATGATACGTATCGTACATAGATTATTGCCAATGCACAGCCCCAATAATGACAACAGAGGAAGACTTTCAACAAACCTACACTCACGTCATTAAAAGCTGGCTGAGTCTGTGGCTGTAATAGCTCACATCCTTTTGTTGCCTTTATAAATGTTTTCCAAACTACGATGACAAGAATCTCGGTATCATTTTCATTTGAGTCTTATGTTACATTTTTGGAGGTAATTTTGCTCTTGGCAGTTTATGCAGTAACAGCAGACGGAGAAACAACTGAATGCTGGTCATGACTGGCAAACTAACCTGCCAAGAGGAAATGGTCTAGAAAAATGAAATATTACCTTGTACTGTATACTGTGAGTGAAAGGTCTCTTTTACTGTTTTCTTTTTTTGGCAAGGTTCATAAGAGTCAGTCTTGATATAAAATTTAACGAGCCCACAGAGGGAAGAATAGATATATGTAGTATAGATACAGATATCTATATAGATGGGTAACTGGAATACTGTGATTGTGAATGTTGTGGTAATGTTTTACTCCAACCAAGGTATTTAACTAGAGGTGTGAATCACCAGAGGCCCCATGATACCATATTATCACGGTACTTAAGTCACAATACGATGTTATTGCAATTTTAAACATTTTGTGATATGCTATATCGTAACGAGTATTGCGATAAGATATTGAGATATATTGCAGTTTGTCAACATCTGTTTTATCTAAAAGTAAGATAAAGTTTTCACTCTGTTCATCTCAGAGTTTTCACTCACATATCTTGAGGTCAGAGGTCAAGGGACCCATTTGAAAATGGCCATGCCGGTTTTTCCCCACCAAAATTTAGCGTAACTTTGGAGCGTTGTTTAGCACTTTTCCCGATAAGCTAACATGACATGGTTGGTAGCAATCGATTCCTCAGGTTTTCTTGCTTCATATCTTCACTCTATCTTTAAGATTGAGTCCACTACAACCTCTGACAGACAGAATAGTGGCCAGGCTTGCCGGCGGGTCGTTGGATTATTAATCGTTTATATAATAAAAGTCAATACTTGATGATACAATATTGCCACGAAAAATATTGCGATACTATGCTCTATCGATTTTTTCCCCCACCCCTACACTTAACCCACGTTGTTATCAGAAGGTCTCTTTCCCTGTTTCCCCTACTCTACCTTTCCAGTGGTTATCTATATTTCATCCCGAGCATCTGTCAAAATGGACCAGACCTGTACCCCCCTCTTCTCTCTAATTTCCCTCCCTCTACCCTCGGCCTGTGAAGTCAGCGAGGGGCCGGCCACGCTTCGTTAGGGCGACTGTGTGTTCCCATGTCGGAGTCAGTCCACAGGGAGTCCCTAAACACCTCCATTCCCACACCCCTCTCTCCGCTGCCTGTCTTCCTCTCCCTCCCTCACTCTCTCCTTTCCTATTCAACATCACTACCACCACCTTGCACCCCGCCGTCTCTTCCTGCCTCCTAGATCCTAAATCGGTGCCTCCAAATTGCCTTCACCCTCTCTGCGGCCTTATCTCTGTTTTTCTCACAGTAAACGTACAACAAGTCAAACAGCCACATAATAGGAGTGGAGCTTTATCACTGATAATGGCCTCTGTTTACTATCGCTTTCATGCTCCACCTCACCGCCAGCCCATTTTCCCACACAGGGAAACACATACAGGCATGCATGTGCATATTTATGCCCATAGATGCACCATCATACACATGCATTAATGTGCACATGCATTAATAAGAGCGTGCAGCTACAGTCATGTTGGGTTGGAGCGTGTTGTGCAGATCTCGATCACATGGGCTGATTATGAATGAAAAGAAAAACTATTACGGGCCTCATTCATGCTCTTAGGGGAGAGGCTGTAAACAAAAGAGTGTGTGTGTGTAGTACCGAATCCAACCTGACACACTAATCCAGACATAAGCCCTTTTCTGGGTAGGGTGTGTGACTAGGACAGGTTTAGCCACACACACATGCTAATTAGTCACCAAATAATATAGTATTATATAATGACGAAGGAAAGACGCCCACAATATCAGCTGAAAAGCGAAGAAGACTTTGACTAGCGCGGCCCAGGCCTCACACTCTCAGGGCTATCTGCACCCACTAACGTCTCAACACCTTTCCAGCTCTTCCAACGCTCTGCGATGAGCTCTAAAAATCCCCCTGGCTTCAGTCTGTCACTGGCACTCTGCTCCTATCGGAGTTTACACAAAACAGAGAGCGGCGAGAACCCCGCCTTCCGCCTCGTCTGCCATCGCCTCACACCGCCTCTCTCTCGCGCAGACCCCAAACGCACATCATAAAATGACCTTCTGCCCATGACAGCAGCCTTCAGCACCAGCAGATATGATGGGTATATTACTCTACGCTAATGTGCATCTGTGTGTGTGTGTATGAAAGAGTCTGAGTCAGCCCAGGTATATTATGATTATGAGAACTTGCTGTTGTTTGATAATGTAAGCGATAGTGTAAATCAGTGGAATAACTGACTAATGGAGGGCCAGACGAATGGATATGCGGATGACAGACAAATGCAGAAATGGTGCGTGTGTGTTTGAAGTGAGGAGTGCACGGGATTTGGGCATCTGCAGCTGGGGTTGTGGTGGAGAGAAACCTCAGAGTTGGTAGAGTTCAACTGCAGCAAAAATGTCCAGTCATCGGACAATCAAATTATGGATATACACACACTAGGGCTGGGTATCGGTTCTCGATACCTTTAAGCTACCGAAATAACCCAGTACCAAGAAGTATTGAAACTTCTCCAGTCAAACGATGCCTGCAATTGATCCTTTTTGTGCCCAGATCTGGAAAAAATTTACTATTTGAATGGTTTTCCTCGTAGCCAATCACCGCCTTCATTCTTCGATTTAACGCAACGTGCAATTGGCCCGTTACCACAGCAGCTACAACCCATACGGCCGGGATTGCCTGCTGGCTTTATCACTTTAAGGGTACTATTATCGTAATTTTTAAAATGATACCCAGCCCTAGTACACACAAAATCCTTCCAGAGACACAGTCAGATGCAAAGATAAATACTTTGTCTGTGCATTTACGTGCTTACAAGCGCGACCAAATATGTAAAAGTATGAAAAATGCACACACACCAACACACTCCGTAGTACGCTTGTGTGAGCACATATAGACTCGTCCCGATAGCATCTGACGCACACAGTAGTGTATTATATACAGTATATAGGGGGAGCTAATGAAAGCAGCCTGCAGAGGTATAAGGTTATGGGTTGACCAGATCGGTATCAGTCAAAGGGACCTTTCTCTGTCGTATGAGATCACTGCCTTTTAGCTACAGGCCAGACTTTGCTGCTAAAAACACACATTAGAGAGCACAATAAGCTCCAGTCGACAGGTAGGAGCTGGCCAGAGAGTAGGGAAGAAAGAGAGGAGGCCTTTGGGGAATATGAAACCAAAACAAAGCAGCTGGTTGTCTACGTCTCAATTTTAGAGTTTTTTTTCACTCTCACTCACTTTATTGCTCTTCTAAGATGGACACACACTAGACCAGTGGTTCCCAACCTTTTTCCTTAAGGAACCCTTTTTCTATCATTGATTTAACTGACGAGCCCTGATTATATTATATCATATTATATTCAATGCATAACAATAACAGTACAGAATAACTATACAATTAACCCAAATAGTGAACGCAATACCTGCAAGAGGTTTGTGTAAAACTTTGAGCAGATTATTTCCAGTGAATATTGCATACTTAAAGCTACAGTGGGTAGAAATGGAGCAAATGCAATCTCAGTTGAGGAAATACCAAGCACCGCCCACCAACCAGATCACAGCCAATAGGAACGCCGTCATGGACTAGATTTTCTAAAGTCTGAAAACAGAGTCATGAGGAGGTGCAGAAGTCTAGTTTTCTCTCAGAACACTTGAATTACAATATGCTGAAAGGTTATTATGGAATTTTTGCCCAATGATGTCAAAAACATACTGCCTACTGAAGCTTTAATAGGCTTCTTTTTTGACAAAATCAGTATTTTCTTCCCTTATTTTGTGAGACTTGTTTTAAGTTTATATTTTAAATAATAATCCAGACTTTAAAAATAATAATTCATTTAGTTTTCTTCACAGAATGAGTATGAGTATGTTTTTTTTAAAATGTTGTCTTACACCCCTTAAAATCAAGAAGGCCTCACGAACCCCTGAAAGCTTTGGCGACCCCCAGTAGGGGTCGGGACCCCCAGGTTGGGAACCAGTGCACTAGAAGACTTTCAACATCCTCACAAGCTATGAACAGATCAACAAAAATGACTTTTGCAGATTACAGTCTGCAATCATTTGTTGTCTGCAATTAACTGCATCATCCTCCCAAGTTAAATAGAGTTATTTCTGTCTATTCTGTGTAGACGGTAGCTGCTCCTGAGGTTTCACCCCCATTTAAGTATTTTTTCATATGATTGAGGGTCTACTTATAGAGGATGTCGCATGTTGTTCAGACTGTAAAGCCCTCTCGTCACGTTCAGATTTGAAACTCGAACATTTGTTCAAATCACAACCGTAATCTGATTCGTTTTAACCTCAATCTGAAGGTGAGAGATTTGAATCATAAATTTCATTATGTGGAGACTGTCCACAGTATTGGAAACCAGTCCTTCATGGCCAAATTTGAGCTCATAATCTGGCTTTAAATTATGTGGTGTGATCTCAGCTTAATTTACTGTTCATTCTATTTTCATTTCATCCTTTTCCCCTCCGTCATCCACTCCGCCCTCCTTCTTTTATCGGTCCCCTGGTTATGTCATCCCGGTCAGTGGGAGTGAGTGAGTGGCGAAGCAGTATCGCTGAGGGTGAAGGGTCTGCTGAACTGTGAACTCCAACAGTCCACTTTATCAGCCCTCCTGCCGCCAAGGACTGTGGGCCTGCAGCTTGTCCAGCTGTCCCGGCGGGCCTCTGCTGTCCCGACAGGCCTCTGCTGTCCCTCTGGTCAGTGGTGACTTAGTGTTTTAGACTGAAACTAGAGCCGTCTCAGCCATAAAATAATGTTTGGATTATCACACGGGGTCATGAGGACACTCGGGGTGGGTCACAGTAAGAAAAGCAGACACGTTGTTGGGAGCCTGGAGTCACTGGTTTACCCCATAAACATTAGATCAATACACTGTTCCCACACTCACTCAAATTCAGACCAAGCTAAGGTCTTTTATTGGTGAAATGCAATGTCTTCAAGTAAGAATATTGTGGGTTACGATATTATACAGCTCAAAATTTAACATCTGGGACCATAGTCCAGAATCCTGGTGACATAATATAATAATATATATTGACACAAATATTCATCACAGCGAGGGATGTGAAGAAATGTTGGTGCTATATTTATTCCCTGACTTTTTGAATCTATCTACCTTTTCTTGGCTATACATGTGTTTTCATAGTAATAAAAAACAGGACTAAGAGTCTACAGTCCTGCAGTCGGCTCTGTGATTTTAGCTAAATGCTATTGTCAACATGCAAACATGCTCACAATGACAATGTTTACATGCCGACGTTTATCAGGTGTAATGTTTATATGATCACCATCTGCTTATATGGCTGAGGCCGATGGGAATGTCATTAGTTTTGCAGATGTTTGGTATAGATGGATAATGGATACGCTGCCGCTGCTCAGCCTTGCTTCCCATTTTTTTCCAGTGGCCACTTGCAGTACTGCATCGACCCCCTTTGGCCCAAAAAGCATTTTCCCCATACAGTAGACCACCATTGTAAAAGAGACGCTGCTGACAGGACTCCTCGAACTGCAAACAAGGCCGATTATGACTCCTTCTATTATGAATTTTTGATCCGTGGAGGTTTTATATTTGTAAAACTTTCCTCAAGCCGAGAAAAGTGATTTAAACATCTGTGATGTCATCAAAATGTAAAGTCTATGGGCCGAGTGGGAGCTCATCGGCAGGGCTAGCGGGAGACACACTACTGCGCATATTCAGTGGGCCGCATACCCCGGAAGTAAACCCCGAAGCTAGAAAACTTTTCCAGCATATGCGCCAGGCGAGAAATTGGTACCATCTTGGAGTCCGGTATACAGTTCTTATAACACCTCCATGGTATTTGGTCATAAACCAAAATATTTGGTAGAATTCTGGCCTTATGATGGCGCTAGATTAAAGGTGTTATTGATAACATATTTATGTAGACAAATATATAAAAAAAAAAAAAATGATACAACCACAGAGCTTTTAGAAAGGTGCTGAATAACAGTATGGCTTTTCCTTAAAAAAATAATAATATTATGAATATGAATGAAATATTTTATAAATTTTGACAGGTCCAAAATGAATATTTTGTTTATCTCTGTGGAAGATATCTGACGTTTTGTTCCCACTTCTAACAAGGCCTGTGAGCCAATACTATAACGACGTTGGTATCGCGTAGTATCTCTAGGTCGTGAGTTAGTGTGGAAACAAACGGATAAATGGCTGAGATTGAAAGTAAGTGCCTGGCAACGACTTGTTGTGAAGTGAATGCAATGGAACAGGAGAGGGATGCGACATCTAGTGGCTGAATGTTATCAATGTTATCAATAGCACCTTTAAACGTTAAGGTTCTTACAATGCATCCTGATGGAGACATGATGTCCGTAACAATTTTCATGACAATTCATCCAATTGTTGTCAAGACATTTCACTAAAAACTAAAAATGTCAGCCTCACCGTGACACTGGAGGAATTTGGGATTTATTCTCTGGAGACCAAGAATGTCAAAATGTAATGACAATCTATTCAATAGTTGTTGAGATAATTCAGTCTGGACCAAAGTGGTTGACCGACCAACAGAACGACATTGCCATCCCTATGAGCCACACCACTGCCGGCTGGTTAAAAGGGGAACGACCAGTATGAGAGCATGAGGAGGACTGTTGAAACCTTCCATTTTAGGCCTTTCTTTGTCTCCCCCACATATAAACACAATCAGCGGCAGATTAATAATGTGGCAGATCAGTTGTAGTATGAAATTAATCAGTAAAAATATGCGGTATGATGAACAGTTGACTGTAACTAAACAACTGTATCTCCCATTTAAAAGGATGACCATATAAGCACATGCTTTTTTGATTATTTTCATTATCGCTATCTGATGATGGCAGTTCATATGACCAGCAGATTATTTATTTATTTATTCTTATGATAACCCTGCCCTCTTCCTGTCTTTATTGTTTGCCGTGACAGAACACACTCTCTCTGTTCCAGCGTTATTACTCTTGTGTGAGGGAGTTAGACACAGCTAATGGTTTTATGCACACTTACGCTGCAGGCCCATGGCTGTTCACATTACCCCGACAATGGAAGGATTGATGCGGAATAATCCACTGGTGATTAAATGGGATTCATAACGGAACAACACTAGACCTGTAACGCCGTCTCTAGGATGGTATATCCTGGGTTGGTTTCTAGTGTTCTGCAAATATGTGAAGTAAAAAAAAATCCTTTCCATATGAGAGAGAATATTTCAGAAGATTATGGAAAAGGTCATCTAAACAGCAAACAAATGGTTTGGCAATGATTAATCTTTCCAAACGCTGAACTATAACAATCCACCAGAAATGAAACAAAAGAGTGCCATAAGCAAATAAACAATAAATCACAGCCGATGAACTTTGTCACCTTTGTAAACTCACAAGCTCACAGATCAATCAGACGTCTGCACTTGTGCTGTCTGAATGTGTACAAATGTTTCCATTAGCAGCATCGGAGCTCCAAAAGAACCGCACCACAAAAGCTAAACCACAGGGTCACAGCGGGGGCGAGTCTTCAATAAGACTCAAACTCACAGTGGTTGAATGCAGCTGCAGCGCCTTGAATTCAAATTCAATTGACTGTCCTCATTTAACGCTGTGCCAGTTCATTTTATCCACACGAGAGGACCAAAACCTGGACCAGGAACCTGATATGGCTCTTTCTCTTGTTTATTTCTGGACATGAGGAATAGGGCTGTGTATCGGCAAGAATCTTGCGATACGATACGTATCATGATACAGGGGTTAGGATTCAATATATTGCGATATAGGAAACTGTCATAATATAAAGAACACAGCGCCATATACATAAAATCTGAGTTATAAAAGTGTATTTTTGTATGCAATCAGATCAGTGGGATCTGCATTTGCATTTATCACAGTCTCTGTAACATCCAATATCTTAGCACTACTTTTTGTGCAATCTGAGCCACTAATCTTTGCATGTAACTATTAATTAAAAGTCGATATAGTATCCCAAAACATATTGTGATACTCAAGAGTATCGATATTTTCTTACACCCCTAATGAAGAAACAGAAAGAACGACATCTAATAAGCCCCTTGTTTGTACCTCTCATGTATTATCATTATATTCCAGTAAAGGCCATGACACACCAAGCCGACGGGTGCCCAGTTTGGGGCCGTCGGTGAGCGTCTGTCGAATACAGACTACCGCTATCTGCTGGTAGAGAGGGTTATTTCCTCTCAGGCAGGCGCAGAACATACGTGTTCGACTCAACACCCTGATGAAGACTTGTTGAGTCGAAATGCCTTGGTGTTATCCATGTCTTAATAAAGGATTTCTAATTCATAAACACTTTATTTTGTCTTTATTAGTGTATATATAAAAAGAATGATTTCTTATCCAGATAGTCTTTGAGGATTACCCTCAAGACAGGTGGCTCTATTGCAATGATAGTAGATAAGAGGCCCACACTGGGGTTACTGTAGGTTCTCATATGGTCTTAAAGGCTAAAACACAGCTGTGGTTGGGGTGCTCCTGAATGCAGCTTCTAAGTCACGACGAGTTCAAGGATCCTCAGCAGGCGTTAAGCTGCACAGTCGCCCTGCGGAGCAGTGAAATGTACTTAAGTGCGACATACTTTCTGCACTGAGTCTGTGTGTTTTGTTGCCAGTGTGTGTGGGTATTTTAATAAATGTGCTGGGTTTCGCCTGCCTCGCTACCTTCAGGAGCCAGTTCATTAGAAGGGAATTAGAGTTGACGCGCTGCGTTCCTGAGAGGGGGAAGAAAAGCCGGGATTGTTGGTGGAGGGGCCAGCTGTGGCCCCTCTGAGCACCAGTGACGAGGCTCTCAGATAGGCTGCCAAGCGGCTGCTCTGCCCTCTCTCCTCGCTTCACCGGGCCCCGTCCTCTGGCCCCTGACTACCGGCACACACACACACACACACATGTTGTGGCACACATGCATGCATGCTCAGGATTTAATTAAACTCACTGAGTCCCGTGTCAACAGGTCTGCAGTGACCCCTCTGACACCCAGCGTACACACTCCCAATTCCACATACAACCACATGCAAAGTTGGCAAAAAAATGCAGCAGCTTCAGCACTTATGTCCTCAAGAAACACAATAACGCTTCATTACCGTTCCAGCTTGTCAGTGCATCTCAACCTTCACACAAGCATCAACGCTGCACATCTCTCAGTTAATCCTTCTTTGAAGGGGGAAACAATGAGCCCACAACAAGACGGTCCTACTGTGTCAGGCATGTGTAGAAAAACAACCCCTCACACTATAATAGACACTTAGAGACATCTCAAGACGACTTGAGCTGTCTGACCACATGACCGTCTGAAAAATGAAAACCCCCCAATCTTTATTTTTACAAGAGGAGACAGAGCGGGAGAAAACCAGTGATACAGATGATTACACCGATTAAACACACACGGTTCTACTTATCCCAGATAAATGAGAAAAGCTCATCTTCAAAATGACACACACATACACTCAGAGACACTATATAAGTGCGTGGTAAACTGATCCAGACTGGCTGAGCTATAAAGCAGCCAGGTCAGTGGTCATAAAGAGACCTCAGCGCTGCTCTATGGACTGGGAGGGCTGAAGGGCAGACATGGGTGGGGGTGGAGGGTTGTTGTAGGATGTGGGTGGGCATGAGGGCGTCACGGTGTACAGACTGAAGGGGAGGTAAGGGTGTGAAAGTGGGAAATGATAGAAGGTAGACAGCTTTGAGGTTGCTGAGAGAACTAAATAGCGTGTGTACTGTATATCAGCATGTTGAAGTGTGTGTTTACATCCGTAATGCGTCTCTGAAGTGCCGGTGGCTGCTTGTCGACGGCTGCCGAGCAACCCGGAAGAGAAGCGTTCCGCGTTAACCCCGTGGTTCAGCATCAAGGGCCCGGGCTAGATGACCATTAAATGACCTGTCGGCGGGGGCCTGGGAACCGAATCAGCAGCCGCGACCGCCTCGGAGGAGAGGAGAGAGAGGAAGCGTTGGCACAGAGGACAGAAAGAGGAAAGGTGAGGGTCACGACCGCGGCAACCCTCTCTGCTGTCAGGTCACCGGAGGACTTCCCCGTCACAGTTGCATTTTTAAACGCTGAACCCAGACGGAGGTACACATGTTTGAGAGGAAGTGTGAACCTGTTTTGCACTCTCAACTAGCAGTTGATGGATTATCCACCAATATTAGTGCTTCACAGATGTAAAATCTCTGCCAACGAGGCCCAAATAAATTCTGCAAATGAAACAATCCCTGAAAGTCTGGAGGCTTCTCTCGTTTGACAGCACACAAAATACGATCTTGGCAACACAGAGCTGCCAAAAACATCCCTCTCTTTACGTGACTTTCGCATCGAGGACAACCCTAGCTTAGTTTGCAAGTCAAAATGCAGGAGAAAATGTTCAACTTTTCCGTTCAGTCATCCCCTTTCATTAACAAATATCTGTCTCTTCAGGTTAAGTGCTTCATTAGTAGTCCCATTAAAGTCTTTCTCTTTCACATTGCAAGCCAATACTAATGGCAAAGACCGAAATACAAGCCTTTTTTTACAAATAACATGAAGCCAGGTGGGAAATCCCGATAATAAATCTGAACATGAGATCAAACCAATGATGAACGAATAAAACCACAATGAGACTAATGGAAAAGACTATTCATGACGTGATTTATATCAGCAGATATAGCGGCTAGTGGACTTTTGGATTACACATAATCTGTACGAGTATCTGACCTTAAAATACCTCCGTATAAATCCACTTATATTCAGTGAATAAACCACAAAATGTCAGGCTCGAGATCAGCCGTGGATATAATGCATTGCACAGTAATTATTCTGCATACCAGAGGCACAAGTTAAAAGTAATGATCATAAGTTCGGCTTTGTCTTGGCTCCACTGGGTCAGTCACATCATTATAGGAGACGATGTCAGTCTTTAGGTGCACTCTTAGTCTATTTTTCCTACCGTGGAAAAAAAAAGCCACAACTGTTGCCGATCTGATGCGCACACACTGAACCACTCTATAAAGTCTACTTTAAAAACATAACCCAGCAGCAACAGGATCGATGAATGACTTACTGCCACGTTCAAACCCTGTCCAACAGACCGTGGACGCTCTTGAACGGACACTCGGCTGCTAAAGCATACTGTATACCTGCCAACCTTGAGACCTCAAAAAAAAAGCGGGATTTCAAAACAAAAGCGGGAGGGTTTGGAAGTCCTCCCCCAGAAAAATTTGAGTTTCAGAGACTTTGTTTCCTGTTGAGAATGAAAATAACAAAATAATAAGTGCACTGGAACAGTATTTTTTGTTAAATAGGCCAACTTTTAATTTTACTTTTAATTCTCAGGAAAGAAAACTGGATAATTCTCCCCTCTGGTGTGAACTTATGCGAATCTCTGGTATAAACTAGGCTAATATTCTTCATCATCCAGATGATACGGGTAATTTATGCAGAAGATCGCCAGATTATATGAGTACTTTATGCAGAAGATCATTGGATGATACGAGTACTTTATGCAGAAAATCGCCAGATGATTCGGATACTTTATCCGGAAGATCGCCGGATGATAAAAGTACTTTATGCGAAAATTTTGCCGGATGATCCGGGTACTTCATCGCTCGGCAGTCGAGCCATTTTGGCTTCATGCACCACTGAGCAACTTTCATAGGAATGAACGGGAGCCCTCCTCCAACGCTGTATCCAATTCTCTTTATACATCCATGACTTATACACGCTTTACAGCACCAGGAACACATGTTGAGATAACGAAAATGGAAAAAAAAATGTGTTAAAATTGCCATAAATCAGGAGAAATGCGGGAGGATTTTGACCCCGGGAGGAAACGGGGAGAGGGCAATGAAAAACGGGAGTCTCCCGGTAAAATCGGGAGGGTTGGCAAGTATGTACAAAAGAGCAACAGCACGGCCCGACAATTTGGAGTACACCACAACGCTGTGATAGCACATGATTTGATCATTTATCGATGAATATTTTCTAGAATCTTCAGCCACAGTTCCCTCAAACGATGGTAGAGCTTGACCTCGTACCAAAGCTCACATTGGACGATCCAAACCATTTCCAGACCATTCTTGCCCTAATGTGTATGACTGACTGTGTGTGTGTGTCTTTTCCTTCATGGAAAGCCAAGACAGAGTTATTGGAAATGCTAGAACCATAAAACCCAGTAATTTATGGACACAAAACATCACTGTTTAATATTTGTTTTTCCTTCAAGCCTGAGTACGTGTGTGCAAATGAGTGAGAGGGTCGACTCGAGAGACGGGACGAGAAAAATAAAGAGAGAAATATAAACCCTAAAACAACTTCTTCTTCAGACCTTTTTTTTTTCCACTAGAGCTACAAAAACATTCTTCAACAGAGCGCCTTTCATCGATGGTCATTCGCGTGTGTTTTGACTCCGTGGTGTCTTCCAGTTGGGCTTTATCAGAGTCAGTTAACAGAGTTTATCAGTCCCGCTGTCTGCCAGCCTGTGGATCTCTGGAGCCAAAGCCATCTGACTCATCTCACTCTGTGACACACACACCTCGTCGGCGGCGACTATGTGTCCATACTTGCTCTTTCTGGTCCATTTAAAATGCCACTTTATCACCCCTCCACTGTTCTCTCTCATATCTCAAAAAGCAGAAATTCCTCTCCTGCTGTGTGAAAATCTAGCATCTCCAAAAAGACAACATTTGGAAACACACACACACACACACACACACACACACACAAAAGGATTGTAATCTTTTGAAAAACTGACTTTCAGGGCTGATAAAGTTGTTCTGTTCAAGTATAGACATACAAATCAAGGTTTGCATTAAAAGAAAATCCCTTTTATGCATCATGATTTAGGCCGAACAACCTAAAAGTTATTTCAGCATCGTACCCTCAGCCTGCCTGTGGCCCCAGGCCTCGGCCTCACCTCTCCCCCCTCGTCCCGGGTGGACCGCCTGTGCACGAACCTCCGTGTTTTACTGCAAGTGGGTCCAACACACCCACCCTAAATCATCTGCTTTAATGACCGAAGCAGGGATTTGTCCAGTGAAAACCAATAAAACCCTCACAGAACCGAGCAGATTTACTGTAACAGAGATGGTGAAAGACTTATAGAGGGAGGGGAGAGAAAGAAAGATACGCTGAGCGAGACAGAGAGTAGTAAGAGATAAGATCGCTATCACGTTCATGTAGTAAATCACAACAGCTATATGCGTGTCCTCATACAGTACATGTGTGTGTGTGCTTATAAGAATGCTTTGAGCTTTATCACGCTGCATCTGGGAGAGTTATTGGACAGAAAAAGAGAAAGTAAGACGTTGTTACAGAGGACACCAGAGCCTTGACGAGCTGCATCTCTGTCTGTATCTCGCTCAGGAGAGAAACCGCGTTTTTGTGACCACCCATACGGAGTAACCATCGCTAATGCACAGTTCAGTATTCCAGTCACACAAAAGGAAAAAAACTAGACGCAGTGATGAACACACACACACACTTCTAGCGTCGTCTATGGACTAGCCATCTCTTTAACAATAAGCAGTGCTGACCAAACGTTTACAAGGCCACATCCAGCCCCCCTTTCCACCGCGGCATGACGAGGCAGCTTCGAGCAATTTGTTAACACAGCAGATGAGTATTCCTCTGGAGGATAAAGCTAAGTGGCGCACTGAATAACACACAGATGGGCCTTAACTTTGAAAACACAGAGGAGGCCGGACGGTCATGGATGAAAAAAGACACCGCAGTCATAGCTTCTAAACAATAGAAACAAAACGCTCTTTCTTTTCATTTAATCAACTTCTACTTGACCTCTCCGCCATGTCAAGGCCGCCACATCCATCTCTTATGGCTATCAGCGCTGTTCGTCACAGCTGAAGGAAGGCTCCTTATCTGCGTGTTTGTTTTTATTTAACCTCCTTTATTTAACTAGGTAGGCAGGTCAGAGCCAAATTGCTCAATGATCGTCTGGCGAAACCCAAAAGAGGCTTTTAAAAAAGAGGGCGAATGAGAAGGAATAAATTCTAAGTGCAGGAGAATCAGCGCCACGGCAGTTTGGAAACAATGCATCAAGGCAAGACCACACAGTTTGCACGATGGGCGGTTGGGATAAAAAAATGTAGTGTACAATATTGAAAGACAGGAAATCAAACCGCAGGAGAGGAAAGAATAACCGTTAAGGAGAGTACCTGTATTACTGTTTGTGATACGTTTAACAGTCATTTATTAAACTTTCCTTTGTGTATAATCTTCCTCCACACATAACGACATGCTCCTACCACATCACATGACAGACTGACCAATCTTTCTGTCTGGCAGTTGGCTGAATAGGATGTGACTGACTGTGAGTCACAGCGGTGGAAATCTTTATTTTACTCCTTACAGATAGGAATTTACATTTTAGAGAAAAGGCTGCACTCTGAAAGTTCAACTGTATCTATTATAATTAGAAATAAATGAAAAAGTTGACAAAAAATATATATATAATGAGTAAAAAAGTTCATTAAAATGTGCAAAAGATGCTTGCACATTTAACACACAGCCTTCCCAGACGCTATTTACCACAATATGTAAATTACCCGTCTGCGAGCAGCGGTCTGACCTGATGTGACCTGATCCGCATAGTTGCTCTCATCCCTCTGATAGAGTTTCTGTAATAGTACTAATACAGCAGTGCAATCATAGTGAACATACTGCAGCTAAGCTGCTGTCACTTTGCCTCCAGCATTAAACCACAGGCATGCTGCTGTTACTCAATACCTGACATACCGGAGAGGTGAGGAAGGAGGGAGCACAACGAGGGGGGAAGGTAGGAAAGGAGGAAATGAAGGAAGAGGGGATGAGTGAAGGCAACTAGTGTTTATACTTATACGAATTTTGTTATGTGATTTTTTTATTTTCCGTGCATGTCGTATTTAAGGTGAGAACACAGAGAGAAACGTTCCTCCTTCAGCAGAAGAATGTAAAAAACCTCCTACTGTCAAACTCACATAGATCACTCTGCACAGAGAAGCTCAAACGTCCAAGTGAAGAAACAATGAGCACACAAACACATTTTAGTTTGGAGCCATAGACTGTATATAAGAAGTGGACATAGTCACTGTGAGGTCACCCATTGGTTTGTCGACCGACAGTTTGAAGCCTCGAGTTCGGCATTTTGGCTGTCGCCATCTTGGTTTTTGCAACCAGAAGAGGGTGGAGCTAAGTACAACCGAATGCTGATTAAGACATTTTTAGGTGATCAAAAAGGTTATGAGTAACTTTCATGAACTGAAAACACACTGTGAAAGGGTTAAAGCTGTAAGACGAAAAAACGGACAACTCCCCAGACCGGACAACACCGTGGTAGCGACCTGTCAATCACACTCGCCCTAAAGCATCCCCTGCTTTATGGTCTATTTGACTCTAAATGGGACCATAATTTACTAAATGAACATCATGCTGTATTGAAGAAGACTTGAAACTAGCGATTGAGACCATAAACTCATGTTTACAATGTTTACTGAGGTAATAAATCAAGTGAGAAGTAGGCTCATTTTCTCATAGACTTCTATACAATCAGACTTCTTTTTGCAACCAGAGGAGTCGCCCCCTGCTGGCTGTTAGAGAGAATGCAAGTTTAAGGCACTTCAGCATTGGTTGCCCACTGTAAATGTTACAACAACATTAATAATTGAAAAAAGAGGCTTAAATAAAGGAATAAACAAGAAAGAAAGAACAAATGCAAAAAAAGAAAGAATGAGGATCATGGAAAAATGCCACTTCTGGATCACCCCCCTTAGTAACCGGGGGATGGGAGGTCACCAATACGCTCCCACAACCCAACCTCCTCTCCTTCAGGCTTCTCTGCACTCTCTCCTCTTCTATCAGTCTTATCAGAGCCTCGGTGATAAGCAGAGATCTCTCTCTTTTACCTCAAGAGAGAAGCTTCAACCAGACGCAAACTGCTCCATCCACAAATGCAGGACAGCACAGCTGACGCAGCACCCACATGTGTCTAGTTTAAAAGACTTTGAAGGCTAAATGGCAAATCATACAGTTAAAGAGAAACATGTTCTCAATGAGCTCGATAATGTAAGTTGGTGAATTGTTTTCATTATTCTTCATCCTTTTCAACAATAAAAATGTGCACTAATGGCTTGTCCTGCTCCGTGGCATGCGCGGCCCAGCTGTGCTATCCGTCTGCGTCTCTCTCCTTAATGAGAAGTGCCAGTGTGCGCAGAGTCAACAGACTAGTAAACCTTAAAGTGAACCGTGCTCTGACCTCTCCGGGGTCTCCGTGTGCTCGCCCCCCCGTCTCGCCCTCCTCTGCGTGAAGCAAACAGCTCCCTGCAATCATTGGAAGTTTGAAGCGAACAGATTTTTGAGGTCTTTGTGTTGAGGGCCTTTTCATGTTGTTCTCTGGGATATTGAGAAGCTCACATCTCAGCTTGAGGCCCGAATGTCACAACAGAATAAATGAGGAAATAAAAAAAAGCATAAAAACAAAACAATAAACAAAGCAACAAACAGGAGCCAGATTTATTTTGTCATACGTTATGTGACGACAGCCTCTCTTTTCCTTGACCTCGATGGAAAACGTCATGAGGTCAAGGAAAGATGTGAAGGAGAATTCAGAAGGATTTAGGAAAAGACAACTGCGGTGTTAAGAGAATCTGATTACTCTCTTATACTAGGCTCCGTAATTGTGATGCGACGGCGGCGGATGAAACTACAATGTTCCAAAGATGGACTACAAAAGGCGCTGCTTCCCCCCGTGCGTTCTTAAATAGCTCCTTCAGTGACAGCCTGCTTCACCCGCGGTGTTAAAGAGAGATACCGCAGGTCCTTCTGCTGCTGTAACACTTTACATCAACATATATAAAGGATTATCTGACCTAACGTGGACAACCGGTGAAAAATATCACTTCATTACCATGGTTGGAATATAAATAAAAAAGGAATAACCTATAGGCTACCACAAAAGTTTATACGTTAAATATTGAGTTATTGTTTGAGTTATGGTGAAGGAGTAGAACCATTAAATGTATATTTCTTCCTACTCCTTTTCGGACGTAATATTTAATAATTTGTTATTCTTGTTATTCTTGTTTTGTTTTTTTACTTATTTGTTACTTGCTTGAAATAAATAAATAGAAATAAAGTGAAACAAATTGGTTGTCCGTTCATATTTATCAACATGAATTAGTATATGACTGTATGAAAATAATATTTAAGATAAGCATATTGTTTGTTTTCATGAACGGCCGAATGGTGCGTCGCTTTAAATGTTGCGGCCGCAAAGAATTGTGGGGCGTAATATCTCTTTCCTTTGGTAGATAAGAAAGGAAGCATTGAAGCACCTTTCCTTAACATTTAGAGGATTCAAACAGCTCTTATCATGACTGCTACTCAGATACTTACGGGGCATTTCACTCTGTCAGGAACCTTCCTAAGAGAAAAAGTCTTTTGGACCGCAGCCTCTGTGTTTCCCAAAGCGAGGTTTGTTAACACAGCCTGTCTAACACGCCCTCTCACTGACAAATGGTGAGAAAGGGCAACATGATATGATTCGGGTGAGCACCCCTCTGGTGCCCTCTTCACCTTCAAAACTGCAGTTCAATGTGGGACACATATTCCCCACTTTGGGTCCAATCAGCATAAGACCAACTACAGGACGTAAACAAGATAATAAAATGTGTTTTAATAGTGTTAAATAGGAAGGTTCCTCTACAGAAGACAGCTTTACGAGGAACAGATTGACTTATAATGGGTGAAGCTGGCATGAGAGGACAGGTGGGAAGAGTCAACATTTCACTTTTATCTGATCTAGAGCATCATGTGTTTGTTCTCACACAAACAGTGACAACTTCTGCTTCATTATTCCCCTTTCCAGGTTCCCATAGCAGCCGCTAATTAACCCGTGGACGTCCCGAGCATCTCTCCTCTCCCTTCCCAGGTTTCTCCTTCCCACGGATGGTTTTTTTCCTACCTACCGGGCACTGAGGCGCTGTGGGAAGAAAGGCAGACCGGGCCCCGCGAGTAAAGCGATCGGTCGTGTCTCACGGCAGCCCACACATACTGCCGTCAGAGCACATTTACGTGTGACGGGTTTTGTTGTGGATAGAGGAGGGGGGGTGGCATGCATCTTTACAAAACACACATGAACACAGATGCATGTCATGCATATGCAGATATAATAAACAAAGAACACGATCACACCTCAGCCTCTAAAAGCTGAGAGAATAATGAGCAGAAGAAACAACCCAGGATGATCATTCCCAGGCTGTCCTTATGGGAACGCATGATTCCCAAAACCGCTCCCCATGCTAATTGTGCTGAATATTACAAACATTCCTATATAAGTAATGTCAATGGAACAGCCCACTGCTAAATTAAAATGTAATCATTATCTACGCCCATGAAGTTTATAGGACCACCAAACATAAAGCTGTTCCGCCCACAAACTTCCAGCTCAGTCTTTCCAAATCAGGTTAGAGCTTCCAGAAAAAGCAAAAAAAGTCAATCATCTTTCTCAATTGAGCGCAAGTAATAATTATTTTGCATTCCACAGCATCGACTTCTAGGATTAAAGTTTTGTCGGTGAGGATAAAATAGAACATTATGACAAATATTTAGGATTAAAAAGTGGCTTTATTTGTCTACAAAATGTGCTGCACAAGCTGTTTTTAGATTGATGGACACTTCATTCTGTTTGCGGAGCTGTAAAAAGATCACCCCGCTAACTTCAATTTCTCAAACGACAGCATGTTTGTTGTTTCAACTGACAATCTGGGGAGTAAGTGAATGAGTGAAAGGTCCATTTGTGGTGAACTGCTCTCAGCTTCACTGACTCTCTTCCTATATCTTCTCCTGCAGGGACACTTTCCTTGTTTGTTTCCTACTTTTCAAAAAAGTAAAAAAAAAAAAAGCCCACAGGCATGTTGTGAACAACAAAAACAGGAACACCTCAAACCAAGACACGTGCTCGTGTCTCTGAACGGATCTACAGATGTGATTATGGAAGGTACAGCTGTGTGTAGTGTGAATATAGTTTGTGTCTTCACGGTGGTCTGCGTTCGCTCCACGACCGGGCGTCTGCTTGGCGAGAAGGTAACGGTGGTAACAGGTCACAGGGTCAAGGACAACCCTAAAGCCCTTACTGTATACTCACTGTATATACGGCACAATAATATTATTACAAATTATAATAAACAAAGATTTTTCTTTAAACATCTGTCTTCAACGTCCACTTCTGTAAATTTGTAAATACCTTTGTGAATTCAAATTTAAGTTTCTATATTTCTATTTTTTGCTGCTATTTCTGCTTTTATTTATTTATTTGTTTTAATCCTAACTCCAACGAGGGAAGCCTACGATAAAGATCACTCTGAATCAATAATGCAAGCATAGACTAAATAATAATTGAGTTTACAGCAAATGATTAGGGACACAAAACTCAGGAGAAAAGAGTAAGAAATTAACTAATGTTGTACATCCAGAAACAAACCTATCCAAAAATCAAAGAACAAATTGTCACTGTAAAGTGAAAAAAAAGTCATGGTTGGTCTTAAACTAAGTACTAAGTGCTAAGTAAAATACGTACAGAAACAACGTTAAATAAGTACGGAAAACACGTCACAAACATCACTAAAAAACACGTCACTGATGTCGCTTACAAAACAAAACAAAACAAAACAGCGGCCTCCTGGTTGAAAGTCCTGTGTTTGTTGGACCCATCCACCATAAGCAGCCTTTCCCTCTTCTTATTCTACATCACTAGCTCGGATTGTAGCTTATTCACGCTGATGCATTTACATTACAGTCAGTCCAAACTACACGGCGTACAAATGAAGCGAGAACTGCGTTCTTATTGCATGTTTTTGCCTTGTGCATTATCGCGTCATTTATATGCCTTTTTTTGTGCGACCAGGCTGAATAGAAACGAGACTCTACCACTTCAAAATGTATGAATAAGCATACCAGACTGTGGCAACTCCACAAGGACACAAGGACAAAGACAGTTTAGTCTGTTTAGAGTCAGTTTAGCCTTTCTGATAAGCTCTTTGTCTCTGTGTGGACTGGGAGATAAAACCAATCCATCAACGCTTTTGTGAGTCGCAAATACAAATGTTTCTATCCCTGCATGGAGTTAAAATACAAACTGATGTTCACAATCATTTTCATTTGACAATCCCACTGCTACTCTGCATCTTTGACTTTTTATTTTCTTGAAGTGTACCTAATTCCAAACGTAAATCACGTGACAGGTGAGATCTACAGTGAGTGACGCACGCAAGCTCCCTAAAGCTGAAGTTGAAGTAAAGTTTAGCCACGGTATAAAAGTCACCATAAATCACAGAGGCAAGAAAATGAAGTCATGAAGTCCGATAATGGTGAAGCAAATGTGAGAGAAAGGGAAGCAGCCAGAAACAAAAAGGGGATTAGGGCCTAACCAGGGTGGGGAAAGAGAAAGTGGTGACAGACTGCTGGTTGACGAAACACTTGAGCATTTTGAGTTTGCTCAAACATATAAAACAAATTTGCACACTAGTGAATGCAATAAAATGTGAAAGAACAGGAGAGAAAATGTGAGAAGTTAAGAAATGATTTCTATAGAAAACTGACTGAGAGGAAGAAGAAATCCCTGTCACCTCCCAAACACACCCATCGTGGTGCTGTGTGGCCGACTGCCGTTAGCAGGCTGCGGTTGGCTCAGCAGCAAACCAGTGTTTTACTGGTTCCCCTGGGCAGCGTTACGGAGCGGGCTGTACGCCGCCTCGCCATCTTTTACTGAGCCAGGGTGATTAGGAGCCCGACGTGCTGACGGCACATGTTACAGCCACTAGGACTGTGATTTACACCACTGACCAAGCGCCCGCTGTCCCGTATTGTACAAATATGTGGAACGGATTACACAAACTTTCCTGTTGTGGTCGTTTAACTGGAGAACAGAGCGGTCACGACTTCAAACGTGATGAGTAGCGGGAGGATTAAAGTAGAATGTTTAATGTTTTTTTAATGTAACTGAATAAAGTGCTGTCAATTCCTTCACATGATGAGAGGAACAATTCTCTACGCATATTTTTTAATTAGTTTAACAATAGTCTGCTGTGTTTGCTGAGCTGTGTCTTGTTTTCTGGTTGTCTTTATGATATTTCATGTACGGACTTCATAATCTGTTTCTTTACTGATTGTTGTTGACATCTTTCGGTTTTACAATGCTGGCTAATTTTTAGGGCTGTGTATTGGCAGGAATCATAATTTGAATGTTGTAATAAATTGTGAGCTGAAATGTAGAAATATTCTCAGAATTGAGGGAAAGTTTATATTCTATAATTACACACAGAAGGCTGATTCTGGTAAACAGCCTTAAATATGACTGTTTTCAGGCAAAAAATATCAAATGAAATGAACAAATAATCAATAAATCTAATATCTCCCCACCATGATTATATCCTGGAAGTGCGGAGAAGGTATTGTTATAGCATTTAAACCATTACACAGGCGGGAAAAGAGTACAGAAAATATAACAGAACAGTTATATGAATTCATAAAAAGAGAAAAAAGTAATATAATCAGAAAAAAAATCAGGCTTTTGGTGGCTGGTCAAATATCTCGAATCAATCTATGTCTTGTTTTGTAAAAGAAATTATGCCTGATGAGGTAGAGATTAAATTCTATTAAATATTTATTTTAATTTACAAATCCATCTTAGGAAATATTGAGCCTTTTATTATTAAATTAAATTGCAAGTTTCAGCCCTTTTGTTTACCCTGAGTTAACACTGACATTACTACAATATGCACGTTGGCATGGCAACACTGTTTTTTACACTGGATAAACTTATTTATTTATTTGTTCTAATGTGACAACCAGTTGTTGCAACATCAGATCACGCTGATTTTGATTTTTTTCGCAGCAGTTTTCGCTGTAAAACTCAAACAACAAATGCACTTCTGCAGAAAAATAACAGGCAGGCGCCAGTCTGGAGGTGAGTCCTTGAGTACCTGCAGCTCTGGAGACGCTGGTCCTCCTCACCGTCCAACACATACAGGCTGAACGACTAAGATAAATAACTCACCGTCAGTGTTACCTGGATAACCTCAGCTCTCTGCCGTTGTAGGTTTATGTTTATGAGGGGGAGAAACAGAGATGGACAGAGCACGAGCGCTGCTTTTGTGAGCCTGTGTGTGATTGAGTGCAACAGGCGAAGATTTATTTCCTCCTTTATTTCTCCTGAACACGTAAAAAATGCAGTTGTGGCTACGTCTGAGGAGCCACATCTGGACCCCGCGGGACGTGCGTGAAATCATTTCTCTATTCCTGCAATTTACTGTAATGCCTTGCAGATGGCACGGTGCGTGTGTTAACATGCGACGACTCCTACAGTAGGAGCAGAAGGAGAAAGGCACGAGACTTTGTGGAGGCTGCTATCAAAAAGTAAACTGTACATAAAAAAGCTCGACAAGTGGAACTAAAGTGTCCCCTGTCCAGAGGACACCGAGGGGTGGGGGAGGTTTCAAGGAGACACGTGCGACGCCCTCGGGGGGCCTGTTTGTTGGATATTTGTCTTCTTGGGAGTTTCTCCGCCTTCAGCACGAGGAGGAGTGACATCATCACACAGGAGAAATTTGTCCTGGTTTCAATTTAAATTTTTTTTTTTACAATTTCTTGTCAACATGTGGAGAGAAAACAGAAGCTCTGCCGTGAAGGTCAAACTTATACAAACATTATAAAGCGCTGTACACACGAGGCTTCAGGTTTCCGGTTAATTCGGTGACATGTGGCTAAAAGTACACATCGGAGGTGACACGGGTTCCTGAGAGCTATCGCCTTACTGCACCTCGTTGGGACCGGCTGACATTGAGACAGGCTGCCAGCTGCCAACGGCCAGTTTGTGACTGGCGTTAGGAAGCATTCAATAGCTTGAAGATGGCTCTATGAATGAAGCAACCATGTGTGCTAAAGTACGCTGCACGTACACTGGAGAGATAAAGTGTGAGAACAGATAATATTCATGCAGAAACTGATAGCTTTTTTTTTAATTTATCATATTATTTAACCACTAATGTTTACTATGACAGAGCTGTAGAGCTGCAATGATTAGTCGACTAATAGTCGATTGACAGAAAAATAATTGATAACTATTTTGAGAATCAATTAAAGTGGCAGTAGGCAGTATATTTTTTGGCATCACTACGACATGATTCTGAGAACATTTGAGGAGAGAAATAGGCATTAACGTAACATAATATTGATTCATCTTTGATCAGCGCTGCCTAGTTTGACCGTTTGGTCGGAGTTCATGAGCTCAGATCAGCTCTTACTGCTTGTTTTCCTCCAGTGTGTGAAATCTTACAGATGCCGTTAGGAGCATCGCACAATACACTACAAAGATGGAAATACAATAAAAAACACATCACACAATACACCAGTACACCTTGGTAATTTACAGTACAATTAGCTAAAAATGAATACAGCTGTGGTTTGCTTTTAACCAGCACTTAACCTTTGTTCTAAAGGACTTTATATCTGGAATTAATTTGATTTCAGTTGGTAATAATGTGTTCCAGAGTTGAAAGCCCGTTATATGAGAACGCTGATTGTCCAAATATAGTTCTACGATGAGGTAATTTACAGTTCACCATGCTCTACTCTACTCTACTCTGCTCTGCTCTGCTCCGCTCTGCTCTAGTCTGCTCTACTCTGCTCTACTCTGCTCTACTCTGCTCCGCTCTGCTCTAGTCTGCTCTACTCTGCTCCGCTCTGCTCTAGTCTGCTCTACTCTGCTCCTCTCTGCTCTACTCCTCTCTACTCTACTCTGCTCTGCTCTGCTCCGCTCTACTCTACTCTGCTCTACTCCTCTCTACTCTACTCTGCTCTGCTCCGCTCTACTCTACTCTGCTCCGCTCTGCTCCGCTCTGCTCTAGTCTGCTCTACTCTGCTCCTCTCTGCTCTACTCTACTCTGCTCTACTCCTCTCTACTCTACTCTGCTCTGCTCTGCTCCGCTCTACTCTACTCTGCTCTACTCCTCTCTACTCTACTCTGCTCTGCTCCGCTCTACTCTACTCTACTCTACTCTACTCTGCTCTGCTCTGCTCCGCTCTGCTCCGCTCTGCTCTAGTCTGCTCTACTCTGCTCCTCTCTGCTCCTCTCTACTCTACTCTGCTCTGCTCTGCTCCGCTCTACTCTACTCTACTCTACTCTGCTCTACTCTGCTCCTCTCTACTCTACTCTGCTCTACTCTGCTATGCTCCGCTCTACTCCACTCTACTCCGCTCTACTCTGCTCCTCTCTACTCTACTCTGCTCCACTCTGCTCTGCTCTGCTCTACTCTGCTCCACTCTGCTCTACTCTGCTCTACTCTGCTCCGCTCTACTCTACTCTGCTCTACTCTGCTCTACTCCATTCTGCTCCTCTCTACTCTACTCTGCTCCACTCTGCTCTACTCTACTCTACTCTGCTCCTCTCTACTCTACTCTGCTCTACTCTACTCTACTCTGCTCTACTCTGCTCCTCTCTACTCTACTCTGCTCTACTCTGCTATGCTCCGCTCTACTCCACTCTACTCCGCTCTACTCTGCTCCTCTCTACTCTACTCTGCTCCACTCTGCTCTGCTCTGCTCTACTCTGCTCCACTCTGCTCTACTCTGCTCTACTCTGCTCCGCTCTACTCTACTCTGCTCTACTCTGCTCTACTCCATTCTGCTCCTCTCTACTCTACTCTGCTCCACTCTGCTCTACTCTACTCTACTCTGCTCCTCTCTACTCTACTCTGCTCTACTCTACTCTACTCTGCTCTACTCTACTCTGCTCTACTCTACTCTACTCTACTCTACTCTACTCTACTCTGCTCTACTCTACTCTGCTCTGCTCTACTCTACTCTACTCTACTCTACTCTACTCTACTCTGCTCTACTCTACTCTACTCTGCTCTACTCTACTCTGCTCTACTCTGCTATACTCTACTCTGCTCTACTCTACTCTGCTATACTCTACTCTGCTCTACTCTGCTCTACTCTACTCTGCTCTACTCTGCTATACTCTACTCTGCTCTACTCTACTCTGCTCTGCTCTACTCTACTCTACTCTACTCTGCTCTACTCTGCTCCTCTCTACTCTACTCTGCTCTACTCTACTCTGCTATACTCTACTCTGCTCTACTCTGCTCTACTCTACTCTACTCTACTCTGCTCTACTCTGCTCCTCTCTACTCTACTCTGCTCTACTCTAGTCTGCTCTACTCTACTCTGCTTTACTCTACTCTACTCTGCTCCTCACTGCTCCTCTCTACTCTACTTTACTCATCTCTGCTCCTCTATACTCTGATCCTCTCTGCTCTGCTCTGTTCTCCTCCTCTCTGTTCAGCTCAGCTCAGCTCAGCTCAGCTCCTCCCATCCCTCCACTCTCTCCTCTGCTCACCAATAAAGCGCTTTTTGTCCAGGGGAGTCGGCACTTGAGCGCATTCCTTGACGTGGAGGTCGGTGTACCTCTCCAAGGATTTTGATGAAGACAGTTCCTTATAAGTTTAACACTCTCACACAAACTTTTTCTTTTAAAAAAAAAAACTTTTTTTAAACTTAGACGCACATGGAAAACTACTAAAGTCTTTGGAGTTATACTTTATATCGGTGAGCTGCTCAGCTTGGATAAAGACACAAGCGCAGACTGAGCTCGCAACTTTACTTTTCTTCGGAGTTCAGGGTAAGAGTTTCCTGCTTTAACTAAATAAGAAATAAGGTTAAAAAACATTTCATGTGTTTTTGAGCTTTGACGCTTGGAGCTGGATCAAGACGTGCGTAAAGACGCGCGTTGACAAATGGATTAACTTTAAAAAACATCTCGATAAACTACATTAAGTGAATCCTCTCTCAGTGTAAACTCTTTGTCAGCTTTATGTCCCCTTTTTTAAAATATAAGCCATCTGATCGGTGCCTATATCTGTGCGACAACTCCCTTTAAGAAAACTCACCAGAGGAATTCAACACCGTGTTTCTGTTCTGCTCAAGTCGATCATATTATAAACACATGCTTTTTACGCACAGTGCGTTACTGCAATAATAATTATATAGATGCATATCTTGTAAGATGAAAAAACAACCTAAATCAACATGATCACTGCGGTGACTCTATGGATGCAACAGGTTTTTATTGGCGCCACTAAAGCTGCAGATCTCTAAAACAATAAAGTAGTATTTGGTTAAAGGGAGCGTGTGCGCGGAGCAGAAGGAGCCCTCGAGGCGGTGATGAGTTGGGCTGGTGTTGGACCGCAGGACGCCGTGCAGCCTGCAGCATGCAGCATGCAGGAGCCGAACCGAGCCGAGCGTCTAGACCGCAGAGGAAGAGCTGTTTTGGGACCCACACAGCAGGGGCAACGTCCCAAAGCAACACAGTTTAATAGGAGACTCAAATGGTTTCGATATGCAAGCGGTCAGATAATGCAAAGTCAGCAGCATGGAGGTTTAAATCCATGATGATCTTGACAACATTGCATATCTGGAGACAAGTGGAGGGTGATATTGTCTAAGTTGATATACCACCAAATCATTACTGCAGCATGTAGATCCCAGCTTCTATTTTTCAGAGACTTTCCTTGCACTTTTGGTGCAGCACTGTACAAAAAACTTTCCCAAAAGAATTTCCCAGTAAAATAACAGTAAAGAACTGTCTTTATGTTACTGTAAAATTAACATTATTATACTGTCTGCTGCTGAAATTTACAGCTTTGTACTGTTAATAAAAAATACAGTTTGAACTTTATTAATTTCACAGTATTTTACAGTTAATTTACTGTTTAAAGATACATTATATAGCTGTTTTTACAGTGAATTAATTTAATTTTTTACATAATAAACATTATTTTTTGCCTAGATAAATAGATTTAGCAGGTTACAGACATAGGAATAGTCACACTAAATACAATTAAAGGCACTTGTTAGGAAAAAGGCTATAATAAGACTTGTTGACACTTTTCCCAAAAATGTATGTCTATAGCTGAGTACAGAATGCAAACCAGAACAACATGTGAGTGAAGAACAATAAAGCTAATTCACTGATTTTACAATCATGTACAATGTACAAGCCTCACATGTGCAGATCAGGTCCCAGAATTAAACAATACTGCATGAAACAGTTACTGATGATACTTTAGACAGTTGATCAGCAGTAAAGTGCTGTTTTTTTAAGAATGCATTATAGTTCAGTTAAAAAACGGCCTATGAGCGTAATTTAACAGGTTTTCTTTTGTATTAACAGTAAAGCACTGTTTTGAGCAATAACAGGTTAATACTGTTGAAATCCTGCTGTAAATTAACAGCAAGTGTTTACAGTGAAGGTTGGGGAAAGAGTGCCAATGCTAAGTCTGATAAGAACAAAAACAAATCTTGAGGAATTCATTAAGCTACTAAATAATCTGTGACCTCATCTGATGGATGGTAGACAAGAAAAATGTCTGTCATACAGCGTTGGTGGCCAAGTTTCAGTCATGATTGGTGCCACCCTACAATATTTAAGATGTCTATCAACAGCTGCTACTGTTATAAAGATGACTTCATTATAAAAAACAAAATTTGGCGTTTGATTTTTTAGCTTAAGGCGGTGCAGCGGAGAGACAGGTGAATGAGGCTCAGATGGGAAGAAGCAGAAATTAGAGAGACATCACTTTGCTTGAGCGTGTGTGCAGCAGAGCAACGAGGTCAAATTCCTGAAAGATTAAATCTCCCGAGTGACCCACTCCACTCAATAAACTAACATCAAATAAAGTGGCAGGACTCAACACGTTGACATAAATCACTTCCAAAAGAAGAAGAAGAGTTATATAAAGAACTGCAAAGTGCATCTGTTTCCTCCAGATGACATCATCTCATCTTTTCCAAATTGATTCTCTTGAGAGGGATCTTTAAAAAAGGAGTTTTATCTTTTACAGTTATGCAAGTGTTTGTGCTCTGTTGCTGGGGTGATAACCACAGAAAGGTGATCCAATCAGTCCTTGTTTAAACCTCACTGTGTCAACACTGAGACATTTAATGATTCTTTACTATATGAAAGACCAGAACCAACCAGGAGACCAATCAGTGATCAAAATGTGTTAAAAAATGCAACATATGTCTTTAGTTTGAGATGCTTAATTCATGTAAGAACAGTCTTCTGACCACGATCCCTCCAGCTTTCAGCCAGATTACCATCTATTACACAACCCCCCACAACAAACAGGCACGGAAAATCGCCTAACCTTTCCCGGGGGCAAAAACAGGCAACATAAACTATACCCCAATAGCCCCACTATTAACCCCTGCACCGGTGTGTGTACCGCTTGTTTCCTCGCCATGTGTTCCCTCACAGGCTGTCATTATGCTATAAGAGAAGCTACTGTGTCATTGACAGCATATAATGGTTGTAATTGGTTTATATTAGGGCTACCAGACACAGCAGAGCGGGCCGCAGGAGGCCAATTATGCTTCACTAATGTGGGGAACTTTCAGGCTGCTGTATGATGCCCAGACTGTAACACTTTACAAGAGAGAGAGAGAGCGGTTGTGCCAGCGTAGTTGTTCTCTGCTCCACACAGCAGACTGTTGTGTTTGTACAGTCGCTTGTTGACACACTGAAAGAAGTCCGAGAGAAGGAACAAATGAGGTAGAGTTCAATCTCACAAAGTCAAAATATTAGTTGCATAACATATGGCGATAAAAGTGTGCAATTGTGTGTGCCGGTGTGAGCATTAACTGAGACGCATTGTGCTCACTGGGTGGATTATCCCGGCCCCCACGGGACTTTTCTTTGCCCTTAAATGTCGGTCTGTGGACGGGAAGCATGACTAAGACGAAGGAGTCCTCGGTCATACAACCCAATTTAAGCAATTAAGCGCAGGCCTGCTGTCACACACCACTGTGACAGTGATGTCCAAACCACGCTACCCATCCAGGATCTGGTTACCAACATTGTGTCAGCCTGTATTTTTATCTGTTTTGTTTTTTACAAAATCAAGGCTGCCATTTCATTATCTGTGCCAGAGAGCACTGATGTCTAAATCTTCCTGGTGACAATGATTGGCAGTTGTTTTTCTTTCATTTGATGTGTTGAGACACGACTAAAAAAGATCGGCCTGTAGATGTACAGTTCTTTACGTTGAGTGTCGCCACTCTTCTTTCTACTTCTTTCACATCGTGCTACATAGGGCTGCAGGATTACGGCCAAAATGCTATTCACGATTATTTTGATCAATATTGAGATCACGATTATTTATCACGATTATTCTTTGATTTTAGTGACAACATATTTTTATTGCACTTTCACATAAACACTTCCATGTTGTGCTACATTCCTGCTAATGTACAAATTAGGGCTGCACGATGTCGGTAAAAAGTGACATTGCAATATGTTTTTTTCTGCTATATCTATTGCAATGTGTTTGTTAGCTACATTTTAAAGTTAAATGCTTCAATCTGGTGCACTTCGAGAGCAAAATTAGCAACGTTAAGAGCTAGATAAACAATTTTAAGCTTTAAATTTAATCATAAACTCATTGGTTGTATCTATACCTAAGCCAAAACATGTCGATAATCGGCTGGTGGCTGGCTGTTTAGGAAGCGCTTGATTTGATATGCTGCAGCGTTTTCTTTTAGCCGAACGCGCATTTTAAACGTCAATATCGCAGTCGATCATGTTCATTTAATTTTGGGAAGCCACAATTGTGATTGCGATTTAATATTCGATTAATTGTGCAGCCCTACGTCGTGCCTTGTATCGCCAGAGCTCTGTTTTACGCCAATTAGGGGCAGTGCCTGAAGCATCTTACCCTCAGCATCAAAGGGGATTAGAGGGTTAAAAGTCAGGTGCTGAGGCGAGGAGGCCTGGTGAAGGGAGGAGAGGAGGGATACGGGGGAGGTGGAGGTAGAGGAGGACTGGAGTGGGGCACTCACGCAGCAGGAAGAGAGAGGGAAGTCGACAAGGCAGAAAGTTGGAATATGTGTGTGTGTGTTTGTTTTTCCCAAGGCCATGTGAAAGGGAGGGCTCGTCACAATTAGGAAGCAGGATTCAAGATGTCCAAACTCTTCCTCCGTCAGAGTTAAATGCTCGTCAGGTGGAGGGTGGGCGTTCCCCCGGGTTGACAGCCGAGAGCCGCTCTCTCAAACAAAACCCCTGGCTTCAAGGGCCTCAGCCTCTCTCTCTCACACATCAATGCTGACCCAGCGGTATGCGGAGGCAAACCCCAGCCTGTACGCCCGCCAAGCTAAATTGAAGAAGAGCTCGCCGATGCAGCCAAATGATGCGTTCAGAAGAACCACTTCAAAACCTTGCATAAATATACACGCACATGCGAAGGGATCTGAGGGCTTCGGAGTGCCCCAGCTTGAGCGCAAACCCCAAATAACTGCTGTCCTCCGCGTCCACAGACGCACAAATGCTCACTGTCGTTTTACAAGATCGTCTGTATCTTCTAAAGCAGATGAGACAAATAAACTCTCGTGCTTTACATTAAATGCTGCTATTTTTTAGATTGGATCATCTGCAAAAAGCCCCCCCCAAAAAATCCCCCAAATTCCTAAAGCAACTCCAGGGAAGTATTGAGGGAGAGGAGAGACAGATGGAGGCTGAGAGAGAGGATGAGAGGGAGGATGCTCATCCCAGAAAGCCACCACAAATTGCTGCATTTCAGTGGGTCCGTAAAAAAAAAAAGAGAAACAGCTCCTAATCTAAGGTTGTAATTACCTCTGGTCAGCACTGTAATTAGGAAATGAGCCTTGAACCAGATCTTGCTAGAAGAGCAAAGCAAAGACGCACACACACACACACGCAGTGTTTGAACAAAACCAGAAGTGGGAAAGACAGATCTCACTTTAAGTCAAATATTTAACCGCTGAGATGAACATTAACGTTTTACTGAATATGGATTGAAAGATAAGACGACATGTGACGGAGGTGTGTGCACCTTTGGGTTACTGTGTTTCTGCTCGCCATCAGAAACATTCACACACACTCGCATGCAGGCACGTCGTACATACGAGCCGTCACGTACGCTCCGAGCCGCTCTCTCTCTCTCGCGTTACATCAGTCGACGTCGGAGTTCTCTGGTCCCCCTTCAGCCGGGGACACAAATAGTGTTGTTATCTGCTGTGAGAGAGCGAGAGGCGGCCTGAGGGAGGAAATCAGTGCATGTATACGTGCGAATGCCTGCATGCGGATATCCGAATGCCACCGCCGTGCATCAGCCCAAAATCTAAATCACTCAACGCTGCAATCAACAGCGGAGCGGTTGGGACAGCGCCACAAGTCACAGCTTGTCACTGGTGTACATGTACAACATACAAGAAGAACACACCTGCAGCAAAACAGGAACCGTCTCTCTGCAGGTTTAGGGTTCAATTTGGTTCAAATTGTTGGCAGTTTTTAGATGATGCCACCACAAAGTGGTTCCAACATTAACTGCCCAGCTTCGTTCTGCTTTGGGAGAGATTAAACCAGATTTGGGGGGAAGAGAAAGGGAGTGACACACAGAGAGAAAAAGGAGAAACAGACGAGGAGGAGGAGGAGGAGGAGGAGGCGATATTTATGTTTAACAGATGAACACAGAGGAAGAAAGAAAATTATAGTGGACAGAAAAAGGCTGAAAAGTATCTAAAAAAAAAGGGAACGACAAAAATAGCTCCTTCAAAAGAGAATACATACGAGAGTAAACCGATAATGGTGGAAAAAAAAGAGAGAAAATAAGAGGCAGGTTAAAAGATACTACCGATGATTTGGCAGCGCGCAGTCGGCACAAATTAAAGGCCGAACGTCTCGTGGGCAGATGTGGAGAAGGCGGACGGCGTACCGAGACAGCAATATTGTTGTCGACAGTTTTGTTTTTTTAAAAAGTCATTCATGAAGCTTAGTGGTGAAGATGATTTGCATCTATTCTGAGTACCGGGTTCCACTTTTGAAAGCTAAATATTTACAGTGCAGCCGAGGGATTGTCTGCAGGGAGACACGGTGATCTCGGGGGGAAACTGACCACACCGGAGTCCCCCGCACGGTAGCTACACACAAACAAGACTGCACCCACTAGTGAGCATGAATCACCTGTACAGATTAGTGAAATGCATGCAAACAACCCCAAAACTGGGCACACACACGCAAACACTCAAGCTTCTGTGCAGCAGAGCAAAAACACTCCCACAGACAAATAAATAAACAGAGAGGATGCAGAGAGCACGCGAAGGGCCTCGCAGCAGGTCAGCGAGCCAAGTGGATGATTTTCAGATGTAAACGCGGCGCTCTGCGTGTGGAAGCGAGCGTGAGCTGCAGGATGATGGTATATAAGCACAGTGGAGTGAGTTTCAGGTGTTGCACAATCGGGTGAAACACGTGGTTTGATTCCGCCTCCACAGACTGTTTGACTCAGAGCTTAGGTATATGAAATATGGCTTAAAAACACTGCTTAGCGGAAACATACCGGAAGAGTGAGTCCAGTGTATTCAGTGTCGTTAGAAAACGGCACGGATACAGCGTGCATCTCAGCTACTTATCTCTGAACCCGTTTTATGATCATGCCTTGAATCAATTTAATGAAAACTCTGCTAAATATCTCCCGCTAATAAAACATCTATCGAGCGTTAGCTTTCCCCCAAAACCAACTCGTATTTATGACCTCATAACCGCGCTCACAAATAACTCTCGATACTCGTTAATACTGAATTCAATCAAAGCGACAAACATATGGACGTACGCACAAACCGCTCCGTGGTCATGGATAATGAGACGCTAATCAATAAAAACACACAAACAGTGTGGTCAATTTGGGGCCAGCCAGCTGATGCCACATAAAATTAAAGCTGCTCTTGGCTTTAATTAAAAAACTGAGTGCCGTTAAACACAGTAAAAAAAACATCAAAACACTAACTGAGGAAAAGCACAGGGACACGTCCCTTTATTGAGAACTCCATAAAGGAAATCAGTGAAGTAAAAACTTTAAGAGTACACACGTATTAGGAGGTAATTAAAGACATAGTGTGGACCACTCTGAGATGCTTTTCACTTCGGCATACATCCAAAACACAGAGCAGCACATGTTTCATTTAAAATGACAACTTTTATAACGGGTTGGCCCGATGATCTGAGTCCACCCACCGAAATCCAGCGGGATGGCCGACTGAGATTAAATGGAAAATAACTGCAGATTCGGGAGACATCTTTTCGCCGAATTCATCAGAAAGGCACACTATTAATGATAGATTACGTTCTAATTTGTACTAATCTCTCATTAAGTGGCGTCCAATTAAATCAGCAGAGTTTTGAAAGGAGTTTGGTGTAGTGTTTCTTCAAACTGCACGTTGCCAGGGCAGCTGCATTATATTAATTTGTCCACCGCTGTTTTCTGTCTCTGTTCTTCACAATATGCCACAAAAGTAACCAAATAAACATCCATTTAAGCACACGCCAAATGCATCCCTCTTTGCCTCCTTTAACTTTATATCAATAAAACTGTCAAATGTTAGTCTTTCTTAGGAAACGTCAATCTATATCACTTTAACATTTGATGCCCTCCTGAGGCAACACCTCGTTCATGAGCAGCTCGAGAGGGTGAAACTTGATCAATCTAGCAGATCACACCAGAAACTGTGCTATAAACACAGAGCAACATATAGGGGCTTGTGTCATGCTTAAATCAACACTCTACACACACGTACACAGAGACACTCTCGGGCCACGGCTGATGTGCTGATACCACAGGACGAGGAGCTGACAGAGTGGAGAGTGGTCGGCCTGCATTCTTCCTCTCCAGCTCCGTCACTCTCTTGTGCTGCCACACGGCCCGCCAGCGCTCAGCACGCTCCCGCACTCAGCTGGAATCCAACCAATTAACAGGCCAAAAACTTCCTGTTTTTGCATGTGGACCTTTAACAATGCATGACGGGGGTGCTGGATTCCAAATAAGCGTAGAGAGAGAGGAAAAAAAAACTATATATTTGGCTAACAGGTACAACTTGTTGTTGTTTCCAGGGAACGAAGAACTGAAAGCAAGGAAAGTGGAGGAACAGTAGAGGAGGACGCTTCTTCACTGGGTGAGTTTAGCAATAAATTAAAATCTGATGAATAAGATGTGGCCGGTTACCAAAAAAAGAACTGTTGTTTAGCGTCAGATAGATTAGAGAAGCGTGATAATAATACACTCCTTTGAATATTTGTATCCAGAAACCCAAATGGCACACGCTGTTGGCGGTCCTTGTTGTGTTAACCGTAACACCCTGCTTCCTCAATAGGCTCCTTTCACGCAACTCTGAGCCTCTTAACAAGACTGGCAGGAGAACAAGAGCAGCTCTCTTAACACACAACACACACACACACACACACAGACACACACACGGCATTTAATAGATACAGTGAGGCTGTGTAGGGTTACAGACAGAGGGAAAAGGAAAAAGAGAGAATGGAGGAAGTTTGGAGTTTACCGTGCCCGTCTGGTTGCTGAAGTTGTGGAAGAAGCGGGTAGCTACATGTAGACGTCTCGGTACATGTAACCTTGTAAACATCTCTAGTAATTGCATCGCTCATATTGTGTTTATAGAACTACTTTTCAAGTCTGGTAATATGTATTCATGTGTGATGATGTTAGTCCTCATAGTAGCCATTTCATTGTAGTGAGACCATTTTTTGAAACTTGCTCTCACTGTATAAAATGACCTGTGGTGACCTCTAGGATAATCACAGCCTCATGAAACTTTAAAATCACAAACTAGAGACCTAGAGCATTCAGAGGATGGATGGCTTTCCTAGCTAGATTGACAATAAGGGGGTTTCTGAGCAGTTTACACAACAGAAGCGCTTGCAATTCAATCGCCGAAAAATGCAATTCTTGCAGAAACCTCAAAATGTCAAAAGTTTTTGATACCAAATCACAGCATGGCTTTTTTTTATTGTGTTCCTCAAGGTCTTGGTGTCTTAATGTGGTATTTTGGAGGGATTATTGATCATTTTTAATCAATTCTCGAGGGGAAATGTATTTTTAAATTTAGCACCAAATGTGTGTCAACCCAAAAATTGCTGCAACAACTTATTAGACATAGTAGAGCATGCGGATGGCCATCATATACTTCTATTATAATGTTCTAAACCCTTATACACTTTCACAATTTATTTTATTTTTCCAATTTTTCACTAGAACAACTTGACACACAGTGCTTCTATGTGACATCTACTGTTGACCTGCTATCTCCCCCTAAAGACCCCCTGTACCCCCCTTTAAAAAACAGGTCTGTTGTGGATCTCAAGAGGGTTACAAACTCATCAATGAGCCGCACGGTTGCACTGGCTGATAGATTCCTTCATTGCGATGAACGTGGGCACTGTTTATGTGTATGATCCGCTCAGTATGAGGTCCCTCAAAGAAAAACAAACCCAGAACTTTGTTAGAACAATAAAAAAACAGAACTAATAAACCGCCTATATGTGCTGGGGGTTACGGCCTATCATTGCGTCACTGGTGAAAACCAATCTGATTTTCTTTTCTACTTTACACACCCCTCCTGACGACCTCTTCGCCCTCTGTCCTGCCTCATTCCTGTGTTGTGCTAGCTGCCAATGAGCTGTGACAGGAACTGTGTGGGCTTGTAAAGACACTCACATACATACACAGGACAAGACCGTAGCCTCGGGGGCCTCTGGACGCACACCGCTACTCTCGCTAATTGCCTCGCAGCTCCTGCCTCTTTGAGCGGCCCGGTCGTCCTCAGGGAAAACAAACAGAGTAGAAGAAGAAGAGAGAGCAGCGGTGGTGCAGAGCTCTTCTTCTTCTGGGGTTTACTCTCGGCCGTAACGCATGCAAACATTCCTCAGGTCAAGGAATTTGTGTATAGTGTATCTGCTTGCCTGCTGTAAATTATTTGCTATACAGGCAATTCTTCAACGCCAGTTTCTGCCTTAATCTTGAGCTTTTAACATCAAAGCCGGCGCACGCTACGATGAATTACAGCACATCCCGTGTGTGTGTGTTTTACCTGCCTTTTATCCTGTGTGCCGACTACCACACCTAATGTCATACCTAATTTATACATTTGAATTTGCAGTAAAATATGAGTGCGTGCACGTGTTGCAGGCTCCGAATCCGAACCAAATGTATGTCTGAGCCGTCTGTGTTTCCCATTAATGCGACCTGTAGCTGTGTGTGTTAAACGTCTAGACATAAAGGTGGAGAACACAACTTCCCGCTCTCAGTCCGTTGCTCATTAATGTCCCGACGCCATGGCGACCGTGCATAATTGTCGATTAATAATGTTAATAATTCTACCCAAGAGCAAACATGGAAGAGCAAACAAGGGTGCTCCTTCATGATATGCAGATACTCAAACACACACACACACACAGGTAGATCACACGTGTGAGCGAACACACACAGGTACGCATTGTTCTGCATGTCACAGGTCAGCTCAGGAATCTACTGTACTCATTTAATGACGTGTAGGGACGGATGTGAAAGCAAAAAGGCTGCTCTTTATACAGACAAATTGCTATTCACCGCTACAATAACAAAGCATCATTCATCCCTCCCTTCACTTCACCCCCTTCTCTCTGTGGCAGTCTGACAGGTTGTCTCAGGTTATCTGTTTATGACAGTGTGACTCACCCATAGGGCGCAGACACACAGACCCTGGAGGCATAGAGCTCCCTCGTTACCACACCAAAGGACCCTCTTTCGCTTTATTCAATAATGTTAAGCAGGCGTCAGGGTCAAGGCTTCCTTTTAAGGATCATACCAGTCAAAGTATGATATCTTAGGAAAAGTTATTCCTCATTTTTCACGCGAATGTTCAGCAACAGGTGACGCACATATCAATTTCCTTTTCAAAATAAACTTCCATCTTAAATCAACACTGACTTCTGGTTTTACACGAGATAAGAGCACCGGTCTCCTGGGCGAAAGTTTGGTGTTTTCCACCCCAACCTCTTCCCTATGTGACGTTTGCTGCTCTTTATACTTCCTGGTTCACAACAAGGCCTACTGAAAGAGGCTGGGTAACGCGTCATATTTTTGGGGTACAACAAAAATCTGGTCAGCACTCGCCGAAATTGAGCCAATCGCAACGCACGACCGCAGCTTCAGTTACACTGCGCATGTGTCATACCCCGTACCCCAAGACCCGTGTCCGCCCGTGTCCCAGCCTCCTTCAATAGGCCTCGGTTCACAACTATGTGGATGACATACAATTTTTTTGTGGGATATAAATGGGTTCCAAAAAGTTATTCCTCATTTTTCGTGCGTTTTCCTACGAATGTCCAGCAACACGTGTCAATTTCTGCTCGTTACATGCATACAGTCTTTTCAAGGAAACAACTTGGTTAGGTTTAGGCAACGAAACTACTAAGTTAGGTTTATGAAAAGATTGTGGTTTGGGTCACATAACTTAATTACGTAACATGATGATTGTTGCTCGTTATACTTCCTGATTCACAGTTACGTGGATTACATATGATTTGATTTTGTGGGATATAAACAAATTACAGTGCATTACTTTTCTTAGGTATAGCTACGAAGGGTGTATGAGAACAGCCTGTACCACGGGTTTTTATGTTTCATCCCGTTTACTACAAATCACATGTACTTTACATCACAGTTAATTATTCTGCAAACCACGCTAAAAATTTGAATATGTTTTTTTCCATCATTCCAGACATCCGTTGGTTTCCGTTCATTTCCATACCGTATGGAAATCTGCTAGCAGACTGTTGAAACTTGCTTGAGTTGTAAACACAAAGTCTGCATTGATTTCTGTCCAAGTCAAACCACATTACCAAACAGTAACAATGTGACAAATATTAATCCAAAACCTGTTCTGTGTGACAGACGTGGTCTGAAATTAGCACCCGCTGACAGGGAATAGATAACCGGTTCCCGTTAAGAGCGGGTTCTGAGTTGTCCCCATAGACAATGACACATACGCACGCCGTATCATGTTTCAGTTTGTTTGTGACCGCGTTCCACGGCGACTAGAAAACAAAAACGCTCAACAACAGCGTGGCGCTACTAAACCTGAGGGGATGCACCCTATTTGTTCTCTGATAACGCCGCACTGTGCACAACAAACCTGTGTTGAAATCAAGAACGGCATTTTCAGTGAACACTTTTGCCCGGTGCATTATTGTGTCATTCACATGCCTTTTTTTAAGTGACTGGCAGATCATACATCATAAGCAGATCATGCTGCTAAGTGGTGGAATTTGGAAGAAATTCATATTGACTTCTACGACATGCACCATGAATTCCTTTAGGCAGTGCGCTGGATTGTTGCATTCAGCAGATTTAAACAGTCCCGTGTACCGACAGCCTGAAGGGAAAAGGAGGCTACAGAGGGCTCATTTGTTTGTTCCTCCACTTCTGTCACTACCCTCCTCCCCTTTCTGCCCTCTCTCACCTTGTTTTTGCTGTACGAGGAATCTTCTGGTAGCGCACACCTGCTGCAGGCAAATTGGGGAGTTGCGGGTCAACGTTGATGTCTTAATAGACTGTTGCTGACGGATGTCTTTACACTCGCTGAGATAGGGCTCACCTGTTTAATCACTGGAGTATGCATGTCAATGTGATAATCAAACCAGGGATTAAAGACTGATGTTGGCCCCCGGGGCGCTGTCATTTATCTGTGAGATTTTACGATAACATCGAGAGGCATTTAATGTCAGACTCACTTCACAGTGAAACTTTAATTCAATCTAATAGGAAGGAGAACCTCTTAAAGGTTCAAGTGGATGACAGTTAAATCGGATTTGTGTCTAAGAAGCCATTGTGGTAGCAATAAACAAGTCAACAGTGTTGGCAGAGGAGGTAAAGGCAGGGCACCCGAGGCCATGGAGGAGAGGCATGTCAGTTGCCAGCCAGCCTCCCCAACGCTGGCGCAACACCAGCACAGGCAGCAGTTTCACAATAAATTCCTTTGTGACATCCTAATCGGCAACAGTGATCTCCATTTCACATTTATCTTGCGTGTGTGTGTGTAGGGCACATGTCTAAGGTGTTTCTTTTTTTTTTTATTAGGGAGGGAAAAGCCTGCGGGCCAGAATGACAAGAAAAATCACAAACGGTAACTCGTAGAAAAGGAGGGGGGGTGAGGTTTGGGGGCCTGAAAAACAGGTAACACTGCACAATGCCAGCCTTTAAATGAAGGTACAGAACAAAATGAGGGAGGTTTGTGTACGTATATGACATTATTTAATGTCACTTAAATGTCAACATGAGTAATCTTAATGTCAACCACTCAATTAGAAAACGACCGACGGTGGATCTTTTAAAGGCCGATATAATAACGATAGTTTGGAGCAGGAAAAAGACGATAGTCGACTTTACCTCTGCTGCAGCCTAGTTTTTTAATAAATCTGATTTTTGTCACTCTGAATTTACTAATTTGGAAGCAAATATCCTGAAGTGTGATTTGGTGGATTACATCGTTGGAATATGTTCTATTTATCTGCAATTGGCGATGTGCTGTTCTGTGGTTTACAGTATGACTGGCCAGGATTACTTCTGTCGCGTGCCTCGTATATTGTTAAATGCCACTCTTGCAAACCATTCACATTCGTGCATATTCCCGGAGTAAGGAGGATCCTTAAGTGTGTGATTTCATTTCATGAATGGATGGATACGTGGCTGGATTATTTGGAAGATAGAATGCCAAATTGGTAATCAAGTTAAAGTAACAGTTGAATGATTTCTTTTCCTCCCTGTCTGCCTGTCTTGTATCGGGGACCAAAAGCTGATAGTGTTGCATTATATGTTCGAGAGATCACTTTTTATTCTCCCCCTCTACCTTGACTTTGTGTACGGAGCCTCCATGCAAAAAAGTGATGTACTTTCCTGCGTGACTGGTGCAGCCATCGGCCACTATCGGAACCCAGTTCCGTCGATAATCAAAGTTTGTAAAACCTTGGTGCCAATTAATAGGCCAAACTGATAAACATGTCATGAGTAATAGTGAACAACAACAAATAAATCACTCATTTCACAATCAGCTCATCTATAAATAACTTGCCTCCTTCCCCTACCTGCCAAAGCAATTATCTTTTCAATCATCTTTGTTGACATAAATCAATCAAAATGTCACACAAAGAGGAGGCGCTCTGTAAGATGCAAATATCTTCTTTCACTCTTTCTTGAGTTTGCAAAGTGAGACATGGCTGGATGTATGTTGTACTGAACTGCATTTTAACAAGTTAAATAGGTTGTATGTTTACTTTAATTTCTGTTTACCATCCCATTACTTTGGCCTTGAGGCCTCACAATGTCCTCAGTCTAATGAACACTTTGGCGGCAACATAGTTGCCACGAGGCCCTGCATTGCTGCTCATCAGATTCCAGTCATACTCTTGCCAGCTACATGAACAAACCTGAGGGAAGGAAAAGAGGTGAGCAGAGGAGCAAGGGGAGGGCAGCGTGACAAAGGCGAAGAGGGGAGATATTTGTGCAATGTGTCAAACAAGAGTGGCGGCTGTCAGCTGCCCGACGCGCGAGGCGTTTGTGTGCATGTTTTAAAATTGGCGCTTTGACAGAAATGCAGTCTGACAGTCGAGACCTATTTAAGTTCCATGAAAGCCAGAGGAGACACTCAGATAAGTATGCTCAAAGAGTAAGTGGAAAGATGATCCAGAGGCACAGACAAGACGAGCAGACGAACAATGCGCGAGGGCTTCCTCTGCGATGTACGTGTGTCACTGTTTGTCTAACGAGGATAGTCGGCCTGCCAGTCAGCCGGTCCTACTGTCAGTCAGCGTGCTGCCTGACTCATACACACCCTCGGATTTAGTTGTGCTGCAATTTGAACTCTTTACACGGCTCTGTTGCAACAAAGGACAAAGGTAAAAACATCCAGCGTGATCCATCAATAAAAGAAAATAAGAAAGACAGTTTAGGCACTAAGATGTCCTGACAATGAGAGAACGACTCCCACATTCTTTTCTTTTTATCAGTGATAGAATAAACATTTGGAGAAATAAACAGTCTGTATTACACATCAGGTAGATAAAGATCAGGTGGCCAGGAGACAAACTGCACATCACTCCGGGCTTGTGGCTGACTGATAAAACTGGTCCGTCCAGCCACTACTAACCTCAAGCACACACACACACGCACAGCACAAATATCGCCCTGTCCCCGCTCGAGGCCAGGTTAGTCTCAGGTACTTTGAAGACTTGAAGTCAAAAGTAGTCTTTTTGAGGCCAGTTGGCTTTGGGATCAGTAGGACAAAAGCTCACTGCTCCCAGGAGTCGGTGAGCCACACAGTACAATGAAGTTTTGATCCTGGGAGGAGGCGTGAACACAGGATGTAAAGGCCTGAAGAGCGTCCAGCTTTGTGACACTACGATGTCGTATTTACCGTTTCCTGGTGATGTAGTCAGACTGTCACTAACTACTGCAGTGGTAAAGAGAGCGAGAGGGAGTCAGAGAAGGTGCTGTTTGTGTCTCTGTTTGTGCCACTCTGCTGTGACTGACTCAAGCCAGGTCAAAGGTAGGCTGTTCAGGTCACCGACAGCATAAAGGAGGCACAAGTTTGAGAAAAGCTGTAGGTGCAATTTCACAGAGAAGTAAGAAAACAGATGACGGCCCATGTTGTCTAGCGGTGCACTGGAATCCTTTGTGTCTGTGTAATGTGAGAGGTCTGTGGTGAAGATCTCAGACAGATTGCGATGTGATTGTGACCTCAGTGACCATCTGTCCCGAGAGGCCACAGGGCAGGGTGCAGCGATAAAAGATGTGTGTCAGTGTTAAGACATCGCTCACTGGGCAAAACAACCAAACACTGTGTGTAAACTGGGAGAGAGAAAGAGAGAAGATGAGAGACTCTGCATCATGTGTCTCCCCCTTTGTGTGTGCTTTTATTAAAAACAATATCAGTTCTAGCATCTAGAGCACCGTCCGTCATATCCTTCAGCAATAAAACAAAAGGAAATGTGGACCATTTCCTTTTTGGAACTCATAGAGTCTGACCTCTTTGCTCGAAAGCTCAGAGGAGGCAGAGCTAGACAGCAGACTCGCCGGTCTAGTTTGGCTGCTCGGCCGCCCACCTCGGGCCTGCCTCCGTTCCCCTCTCGCCTGCTCCGAGGCACAAGTGTGCAGCCGGCTAAGGAGCTGGAGCTTCAGCGCAAGTCGCATCATTTACTCAGACACACTCCAGAGGGTTTTGGGTTTCACGTTGCCCCGGAGGAGCGGAGAAAGCACCTGTTGTGGAGACGAGGACCCGGCGAGCTTCAGGTGTGTGTGTGTAACCGGAGCTGGGTGTGTGCCCGTGTCGAACAGGGCCTGTTATCTGTGTTGTCTGGGCCACGGCTACAACAGAGGACACAGAATACTGAGCAGCAGTGGAAACATTAATCCGAGCATGACCTCTGACCTCGAGGAGTCGCTCTCTGCCTCACTGGTTCACAGGCTTTGTTGTCCTTTGGACTGATTTTATCTGACCACATGAACTCAGCAGAGGTTTCAGATTTCTTTCTTCTCTCTTTTGTGTGAATATTAATGTTGTATTTTTACAATCAAACGTAGTCCTTTAGCACAAACGGATACGCAAGACTTGGATCAGAAAACCAAACACAGAGTTGCCCCGTGTCCCTCCCATAGTGCTTGCTGTTTTTGAGAGTTTTACTATTTCACTACCCTCCCATTCACCCCTGGACTGTATATTATGCTTCTCTTTCAAGTCCTCCAGCTGCAGGCTCTAATGGTAAAGGCTTAACACTGTCCTGGTTAAAACCATAAATCCTGAGATGAAAAAAAGGACAATAATAAGCTGTTTTACAACTCATTTAGCAGAACGTATGGAGCGAAAAGCGCAGAATGAGGGAAGGCATAAGAAAAGAAAAGTCTGTAGGAACCTGCCTGTTGGTTAAGTGTCGCTAATTAAAACAACAAGCCTTTGACATCAATCAGCACTGGCAGCGCTGCTGCACGATGGACGTGACTATTACAGGGTCTTTTTCTTGTGGTCGATGCGGAAATCAGTTGGAAAGCTTTGTTTGTGCAGTACATTGTAAAACTATCACGGCCCCCTAATCTCCCTTCATACCACTACAAAGCATAGCAATGATATTGTGGCTTCAAGATGAGTATTGCCAGTGACAGACATAAAACTATCATCCTTCTTTCATTCCACATATCCGCCTCTCCCCCGTCTGTGTTTGTAATCTGACCTTGATGCAAGTGCACAGTTAGTACAGCATGTTTTGGGATGTTGTCTCTCTTTTAGAAAGGCTACTACTGGCTTTATATAGGTTTTTATGCAGCCCAGCCTCGATGTTCGGACACCTAATATGTCACAAATTTGTGCATCTTCGTAACGTTTTATATTAAGAATCCGTAATAAGTGTTACTTAATAGGTAATAAGGCCCGTATAAGATGCTTATTAACATTAATATGTGTTAATAAGACTATACAAGTGTTAATAATAGCATTATAAACACATTTATTGTTAGATTATAAGACATTTATAAGCACCTAATAAGAAACTTGTTAAGAGTTTATATACTGCTTAAGATCATTAATAAAAGCCTTATGAGTTTATTATAATTGTTTATAATAGCATTACAAACACATTTATTGAGTTTAACATTCTTAAGCAGTCTATAAACTCTTAAGTTTCTTAGTAAGTGCTTATAATAAACATGTTTATAATGCTATTATTAATACTTATATAGTTTTATTAAAACATATTAATGTTAATAAGCATCCCATAAGGACTTATAAGGGCCTTATTACCTATTAACTTATGCTTATTATTATAAAGCGTTACCACAGCGTACCTTGATAGGACAAAATTACAAAAGAAAACCATTAGCTTTCATGTGATTTGATTTATTATCAGTATAAATAAAAAGGAAAATAAATCTACTTTCCTACTATGCTGCCAAAACCCCCCGAGCACCCTAAGAGGGAAATCTTCAGCGAAGATGACGCCAACACGTTTCTGCCTTCCTTTATAATCAGTACATATTCTGTTTGTTGATCTTGCATAGTTTGTTTAACAGGTACAACAGCAATAAAGCACCACAACAGAGAGGCATAGCACATACCTTAGACAAATACTTTGCAGCATTGCATGCGTACCAACCGCCTTGCATCAACATAGCTGACATTTTCAAACTCATAGTTGTGTTGCGTGCTTCTGCACAGACATGCTACTCGCTCTCCCGCGCCGCTTCTTAAGTAATCTTCTCATCCTCAGATATTCTACACACAAATCTTTTTTGTTTCTCCGTCTCAGCTCTCTCTTGACCCCCTTTGTCATGTTGACGGATAACCCCCCACTGGATTGTGGATAACGGGGTCCAGCTGTGGCAAGGACGTTGCTGACAGTAGATAGGGGATGGGAATATGGGAGTGTGTGTTTTGGAGGAGTGGTCCTTTGTCTTCTCATCGGATCAGGGGATGGAAAAAGGGGCAAAAATAAAGAGGGGACATGGGAAATAGGGGGGGAGGTCACACCAGCCTTCATCATCAGGGTGCCTAAGTTATCATTTACAGCCAATGTGAATTAATGTCCCTGTGCTACTGTAGTAAATCCACACAAGGAGCTGCTTTCGTAGTATATTTTATTAGTGCACTGCAGTGAACTGAACCCCCAGACCTTCAACACTGTAGATCATACTCTAATGCACATACCGAAAGTATTGTTCCTTTAATAGATAAAGTCCCAGAAGAGAAGGGGGCCTCTTTAATGGGAGTATGCACTCTGTAGTGTGCAGCCTTATCCCCTTACTGTGACTTGGCGTGGTGCCCCCCTGTAGTCTCTGGCCCGGCCTGCTGAATTATGCAAGTGCACAGTGACCTGCAGCTCCTCCACACCCACACACACACCGTGATTTTCTTCCCCCTCTTGTACCCTTCATTGCCCCTCAGTGTTGGCCTTCAGCTCTGAAGATAAGGGCTCTTGACGCTTGGCCTGCCGGGATTTAATTGCCGAAGACCACTTCACCCTCCCAAAGCCGGGGCCTTATCCACCTCTCCACCCCGGTGCCCCTGCTGACAGAAACCTGCTTTTGTCTCCGCTGTTCTCTCCCTGCTTTTGTTTTCTTTTCCTACTCATCTTGAAAAGAAAGAAAAAGCGGGATAAGAAGTGAGCCCATGGAGAAATGCTTTTCTTCCTTTTTGCCCCTTCTTATTGCCTCTTTAATTTTTCTTTTTTTCAGTGGACTGACCGTGTATTTCACTTGGTGTTGCGCAAAGACGTTCCCATGCTTCTTTCTCAGTATTTCCTCTTCACCGTTTCCCCCTCGGGTGATTCCTCATACTCATCAGCCAACACGTTTTATTTTAATACAACCCATAAACCATAGAGCACAAACACAGATGCAAGAACAATTGATCTGGTAACAAAGATTTTTTCCCATTCATATGAGCAGCACCGTAATTGATCCAATCTATCGTCTGTTTATAAACCTCTAAAAGACTCCCGGTTAATCTCTGAATGCCAAGCCAGTGAGAGAGACAAGCTCACTTTTTCAAACTCAGCTGCTGCCTGTCTCAGGAATGTCTCAACAAGGAAAGGAAATTACAACTCAAGAGAGGAGGAGGAGGAGGAGGAGGAGGAGGAGGAGGAGGAGGAAGGGACGAAGGGAGGGGGCATTCCTCCTTGTGCAGGATGACAAGCCTGTCTTTCTACTATCTCTCTCTGGGCCCTCCACCTGCGATCACTTCAAAACACTCGAGTTAAAGCAAACAGGAGTCACTCAGCACGACGGTATACTGTGGATTCATACTGTAGTGACGCCACAATTTCGCCTTATCTTACCCACCGATAAGACCTGCACAAGTCACTCGTATCCAGAAAGAAAAACAGGAGAATCTAACCGATGTTTTTTATCTGTGATCTGGCAGTATCCACGAACTGAACGCCCTCCCCCATCCACATCCACCACAGTTTCTCCTCCATCGGGTTATCAGATGTGCTTAGCCCAGTTTTGGAACGAGGCACACTCAAATAAACATTCTGCCCCGGGGAGCTACATTACAATCACCACGTTGAGTTTCTAAGAATAATATTCTCAGTTTTATCTCGCTCTCCTCTCATAGCTGCCTTGATGTCGTTGTATGTTCTGGCACTGGACCCGTAAAGCCGTCTGATTTAATGTACCAAAGTCAAGTTTCTCCATCTCCGGAAGGAATGAGATTGGATTTTTTTTGGGACAGCTTCAGACACACACAAACAGTAAAGTTAGACAGTATCATGTGTAGTTGTTCGGTAGATACACGTTTTGTGTATTGGATTAGAGTTTAGCGAATATCTCCGCTGGCTGTCCGTTCTGTGTGCGCGCTGCAAAAAAAAAGCCGGTTTTCATACACAGAAACAAACAAAGTGGCTCGGCCCAAACCGCCACATTCAGTACGATTGTCATTTCTTTATACAATCAAGGCTTCTATTGAGGTTTTCAAATGAAGCTTTGAATGTCTGTCGCCATATGACATTTTTTGACCGCAATGAAAATGTAGTTTTTTAAAGGCTAAACGCCAACAAATATAGATTAAAGAAGAATATTTCGTTCGATAAAAACATGTTGTGAATTTTTTTTTTTTTTTTTTACAAGGAGCGCCGTAGTGCAAGTGTGTGTGTGTTTGAGAGAGAGAGAGACACAATTAAATGCAATGTTTCGGTAAGGTTTTAATAATAATAATTGTAATGTCAACATTTTGAATGAAGCTTCAAACTATTCGATAGGCTACAGTCCTACGAGCCAAACGCGGAATTTGGACCGACCAGGCTATTATTTAAATTTTTAGACTGCTTCTTCATTTAACTTATTTTCAAGTTATATCATATGTAGGCTGTTATACGACTATTTAAAACATGTGTCCGGTAGTTGGTCTATATGGCCGGAATATCGGAATATTAACCGTCATATTGGCCACCAAAAAAGAGTCTAGCATAAATCCTGGTGCGTGCAGTGTTGGTTTGAGTATATAGTATGAGTGCACTCTCTTTGACACAGACACATCAGTATCCTGAAACTGAAACGCAGCACCCTACACACAGTGACGATATGAAAACCTGAGACCATCTGCGTACGCTCCAGCTGTTGCTCGATTCTCCCTAACCCCTTCATCTCCTGTTTATCTTCCCAAATCCTTTTGTTTTCCCTTGTTCTGTACACATACGCAGCACGGCAGCCACTCTTTCTCTCTCTTCATCATCATCATTTCTGAGCCCTGTAATGAAACCTGTCTTTTTCTCTTTGACTTTTATTGAAAGGCTTTAGCCATCCTATGGGTTTATGACTCTAGTTATTGATTACTACAATTATCTTACTAACATGGGACTTCTCTCCAGCCCCTGAGTCATGACCCCCAAATTCTTTACATCTCTGTAAATGTAATTACTCACCTGTTAAAGTAAATACCCCCAGGCGCTGGGTGTAAAGGCGATTAAAGGATAGCTGCAACCTTTCACCTCTGCTGCCCATTCAGCTATAGCCAACAGCAAACTGTCGCAGATGTTATCGTTACTTTCCGGACAACATTTTCCATAAACAAATTGCAACACTAAGCTGGTTTTCTGCATGGCTGGCAAAGTTCAGGTAGTTTTTCTGTGTTGTTAGCAGGTGCTGACTCTGAAAACTAGTTAGCTGCTTTGTTCAATCAAGCCTCGAGGTTTGAGTAGAGTCGTGTTATTGACGTCTGGCTGCACAGAGTAACATTTCTGCCCTGTCTGAAAGAGTTATCCGAATAATAAGAGGAACGCGTTGGCAGCGGGGTTCGGGCGAATGCCATGATTGCTTTTTGTTCATACACTGGAGAAGGAAAAATAAGACATCAGGGAATCTTTCCAAAGAGGGGTTGCAATTTCAAGGAGGAGCGGAAAGAAAAGTATGCTGAAAGAGAAGGAAAATAAATGCCATAGCTGTGGTGTGATGAGATGATACCCTCCCCCCCAAAAAAAACCCTTGATCTCCTCTCCAAGTTCTGACATTTTTTTTGGAAAGAAAATGTTTCATTAAACAGACAGAGTGAAAGGAAAGAGCAGTAAATGAATATCAAAAAGAAGAAATTATTTACGTTGGCATCAGCTCTGATGCTACTGTAACACACACTTAGATTAAGTTTAATGTTTTCTATTAACAGAAAGCTGTTTTCAGAAGTGGGATTGACACCAACAAGTAAATGAAACCAAACTGCAGCGATTTTGCACATAGGAAAGACAATTAGACAGACGGAGATTAAAAAAATATGCCTGCCTGGTTCAATGACCATTGTGCAAAAAAAAAAAAATCTATTAATGCTGTAACTTTAGGAGGAAAAGAACATCCAAGATAGAAAAAGGAAATGAGGAAAATAAAACGTCCGAAGCAATTTCTTTGACATTTCTTGTGCAACGGGCCACAACCCTAGGTAAAGCAGTGTGAGAACAGAATGTTCTCTGTTATATGTGTGTGCGCTCCATCTGTGTAAGACTATAAGTCACACATACTTGGCTTCTCATTCAGGTATTTGCGCAGTGAAGACATCAACAACTGCGCCATTTAAGGCCCTAAAGTAAGCTCCCTCAGGCATTCAAGTCGACCAACACATACAGTGCTTGTTGTGGGTGTCATAAATGTTCAAGGCTTGGAGATATCAACTACTCACTACCCTCGCCCCCAATCAATAAGCTTAGATCACGACATTAACTAAAGTAATCCCAGGTGAATATTGAATGTATTCGATAAGGCTGCCCCATCTTAGTCGATTAGTCGACTAATTGGTCGTTTTTGGTCGATTTCTTTAGTCGACTAGTTGTTTTTTTATGCTTTATCATGCTGACTGACTCATTTCCAAGAAACTCATGAGCCCATCTCTGGTAAACACCAGATTTAAAGTGGTGCTCTTGTGTGATTCTTTGTGGAGAAACTCAAAATCGTATGAGTGTTAGTCGACTAAGAATTTCTTTGGTCGAGGACAGCCCTAGTGTATTAGCAGATCAGGCCAAGGTGCCTCTGGTTTAGGGTTACGGACAAAGAAGTGCTTTCTTTTGACTGCCTGAAGAGTTAAAAAAAAAAAAAAAAGAGAGAAGACAAACAGCTGTCTCAAGAAGAGAAATGGTTAACAGATAGAGATGTTGCCTCTTCCCCCCAAGGCCGTCTCACTCGATAGCAGAGGATGATAAACTGCCACACAGACTAATTGTCTGCAACTAGTTTCTTCTTTATCTCCCCCCTAATTCCTCTCTCTGTCCTTTCCATCATCCCTTCCCTCCTTTTAAGCCCTTTCAAATACTGTGTTGACGCTCTACCAGGGCGTTTGTTTTTGGAAGGCTCAGGTGAAGTGGACTTAAATCACAGCAATTGGTGATCTACAGCACTCTTTTCAGTATCTGTATATTTCATCCAGTATTAGAGACCCTTGTCTGGCAAGCAGCAACACTGGCCGTCAATCTGCGCAATGATAACATAGAAAGCGTGTGTTATTTATATTACGTCTATGGTCAGGGAAGCAGCTCCGGCCTATCAGTGGAGCTCCTCTCCAAGTTTACAACGCCGCAGAGTAAATCATCCACAGATGCATGGCCACGTGCAGCATGGCAGACATACAGCCAAACAAAGTTGACACGGTATGGTTATATGAAACTGGAGAGACCAGAGCAGTGTTTATGGTGAATCATTGAGAGGGCGTGTGTGAAGCTTTTTCACTGTTTCAGTGGCTCTGGAGAGGCAGAAGAACGTTCAAAGTCACTCTGTGTTTTCACTTTGATACATCATCTCAGAAACAAAACAAGTCGGATTTGTTCATTGCTGCCGTGCGTCTGTGTGTTTCATAGGCTATGAAGTCTGTCGTAAACATAGGGAGAACGGTTAACTGCGACCCTACTACGACCACAGTGTGTGCAGTACAGTAAATAGCAGTGGGTGGGTGGCTTACAACACATATTATCATACATGTGTGGCTGTGCATGTACTCATGCATGTGCACATAGCCATCATTAGAAACAACGGTTTTGGCATCCCGCAATACTATCTATTACACAGATCATTGCAGGAAGAATGTGGCACTCCTTCAGCCAGAAAAGCGTGGCAAGACGCCACTATGTCAATTTTTTCCCAGAGTTTAGCAGAAAACTCCCTCTGAAGCCTGAGGTCACGGCTACAGCCCTATTGTTTGAGAGACCTTGTGACAAAAGACTGCCTTTGATCACTGGCTATGCATAGTTAAACCTTTGATAGTAATCTCGCTCTTTGAAACACATTAAAGAACCACGCACTGAATCAATAGCTGACCCAAGCTGGTTTAGAAAACTAGACGATATAGGGAGAAAATATGCTTTGTTAAAGAAATCCAACATTATGCTGCAACCCTCCCACATTTATTTTCTTAGCCCTAGTAATATTATGTGTACTACTGTTGTATCACGTTTACAACCTGTCAGCATTTACTGTATATTTCTCTGCAGATCACTGACGGTTTATATGTTCTCTTGTTTTAGGCTGAGCATGGAGAGAGAAAGAGTCTGCACCATGAAGGTCTTTCTCACTCCGCTGATGCCCTTCCTGCTCTTCCTCATCCTCCCCGATGGCACCTTGTCCAGCGACTGCCCGAAGGACTGCTCCTGTTCCACACCAGAATCCATCTTGTGTTTCCAGAGACGCTCCTCTACCATTCCCGAGGGAGTGCCCCCATACACAAAAAGTCTCTACCTCTTTGCCAACGGCATTGAGGGCTTGAGAACTGAGGATTTTGATGGTATGGAGAACCTGGAGATGCTGGACCTCAGTCAAAACAAATTGACTGAACTTACTGATCGGGTGTTTGAACCTTTGACCTCTTTGAGAAACCTGGACTTGTCATCCAACCAGATCACCCACATTTCAGAGGAATGCTTCCAGGGTATGGCCCTGCTTGAGCGCCTTTATTTGTATAGTAATCATATCGAGACCATCCACCCTGCGGCCTTTAACGGCTTGGAGCACCTGCTGGAACTCAAACTGCAGGGCAACCAGTTGACATCCCTACCTGCTCTCTCAATGCCCCAACTACTGCTGCTGGACCTTCGCTTTAATGTCTTTCCAACCTTGGGTCCTTCAGACCTCCATACCCCAAACCTAGAGTCGCTCAAACTGGGTGGTGTGGGGCTCACCAGCCTGAATAAGGAGCTCATAGGTAGTCTAAAGAACCTCCACGAACTGGACATCTCAGGAAACCAACTGGAGTCCTTCCCCTCAGCACTACAGGAGACCCAGGGGCTGATTCACCTCAGCCTGGCTGGGAACCCGATGGGTCCTCTAAAGGTGCAGGACCTGCAGAACCTTGGAGAGCTGCAGGAGTTGGACATTAGCAGCCTCAGTTTGCAGGGCCTCCCTGAAGAGTTCTCCCAGCTCTTACCCCACCTCAGGAAGCTCACAGTGGCAGAGAACCCCTTCAACTGTCTCTGCACCTTAGCATGGTTCCCAAGGTGGCTGAGAGCCCAGAGCATCACCCTGGTGAGAACAGAGGAGACCCGCTGCCATTTCCCACCGATCAATGCTGCAAAGGTATTGGAAAGACTGGAGCACAGGGATTTTGGCTGTCCCACTACAACTACAGTCACCACTAGTACTGTCAAAACTACTACTACCCTGCCTGTTCCTGTCACTACCTTCTCGAGTACTACTAGAGCTATTCCAGTCCCCAGGGCAAGTGACAACCCCACAGAAAACGTTGATGACATTCCCCTGCCCCCTGTCCCTGCATCCCCAAGTAGCAGCAGCATGGACCCCGGTGAAGAGCCGCATTTCTGTCCCCCTCACACCTGTCTGAATGGGGGTACTTGTCGTTTGGACCAGCACGGTCAGGTAGAATGTACCTGTCCACATGGCACCTCTGGCATGTATTGTGAAGTCCAAAACCAACACCCGCCTTCACCACCTGAAGATGCCATCCCCATGGCAACTGTCAGCGCCGATGCACCAGACATCAGCTCGCATCAAGCAACCGCAACCTCAATCCTGCTGGACCTGCACCGCTACATTGAAATGCGGCCTTACATCCGTGGAATCCGCCTAACCTACCGCAATCTCTCTGGGCCGGACCGCAGGCCGATTCAACTCAGCCTGCCGGCATCCTTCCCAGAGTATAGACTCAGAGGCCTGAAGCCCAACTCCACCTACACTGTGTGCGCCAGTCCACTAGGTGCACCTAGTGGCATGGACAGTGTCTGCACTGAGGCCCATACGGTTGCAGAAAGCAAGGGCCCTGACGCACAGTTTGACGACAAGAGGCTGACTACTATGCTGGTGCCTGCGATTGCCATCTTGCTACTGCTGATACTGATAGCAGTAGCAGTGGGAGTGGTATGCTATCTTCGCAGGAAGAGGGCCAAGGGCCACCTGGATCTGGACTGTGAGCCCTCCCAGCTAGAGCTGGATGGAGTGAAGGCTGGTTTGGACAATGGGGCACTGCCTCAAAAACAGCCCCAAATTTTGATCCCTGAACCTGCTGTTCAGAATGGCAATCTGGAATATGAGGTGTTGCTACTACAGGACCACTGTACATCAAATAACAATATGACTTCACACAAGCCGTCCTACTTTTGACACCTGGCTTTGACTACTCAGAACTAAAGGAGGATTTTAATTCTTCAACTCTGTTGTGAAAGACAGAGATTGCTGTTGTGAAAATGGAGGACACAGTATCAGCCAGAGAGACTGGACATATATTGAACTCAATGCCCTCCTGTTGTCTAAGCAGACATTAAACAAGTTCAAAAGCATTTGTTTTGACTTTAAAAAGCATCGAAAGTGCCTCTACTCCATTCACATGCTGCATCCTGCTTCAATAATACTTCCTCACTCACATTGCTGGAATGGCAACCTCTCAGCTCCCAAGCTGTGATGGTGGGACTATGTTGTCATTGGCTGAAACCTACAGTATAGGGTTAAGGGACATGGTGACCTCAGGCCCTCCTTTATCTGCTCATAAAGGAGAGTGCACTGAAATGGGGTTGTGCTGCCCTTTCTCCATCACAACAGCCCAACTAAACACTATCAGCAATTGTCTTTGCTGCATGTTGTAACTCCTCAGTGCTGCCCCAAAGAGATCAGTGCTTGCTTTGAATGACCGTTAAGACACCAAAATGAAGTCGTGCAGAGAAAATAGCTGATGCTTGTATTGCTTTATTTGGCTCTTGTAATTTTTGTTTTGTTTTGTATATATGTTTTTTTATACCTGTGTCTTTATGTTATTTTTTTTACTGTGCAACATTGTGACTGTTAACAGCTCTGTAAACCCCCCCCCCCCACCTCTTGTGACTAACAGACAAAACAGCAGATTAAAATCTTTGAAGATTAAAACTCGTTTGGTACCAGCAAAGTCAATCAAAGGGCTTTGCCCCCAGAATGTCAGACAGTCTAAGTAGATGTGAGTCTGGACAGACTCGAGGCTAAATCCCCCCCTTCTCGATTCTGAAGCCCTCAGCCTGCTTTGCCACCACAAAGCGAGAAGGTAAGCAGGATTACAAAAAGGTACAGAGGGAAGCAGTTGAATGAACCCCTTCTGTTTCATTGCTGCGCCGTGTTTCATACAGTTTAGAGCTCGCCTCGATTACAGTAAGCACTCACATGACTATACCACAGCACAAGAGAACTTCAGAGACGTTATTTATTATTTATATTCTCTGCAAACTCTATCTTATCCCTAAACCACAATTCATACAACATACTACTTAGCCTGGCCCACAACAAGCAAAGCAAATAGTGGTTGTGTATTGTGTTTCCCTTGAGTAAAAATAGCCTGCTCGGTGTAATGCTGTGCACATTTTCTCCTTGGCAAGGAGGGCCCCGGTTTTGCTCACTTGCACCTAACAAGACTTTGGAAAGGCCAGATGCACAAGAGAAGCAAACTTCTTCATATTGTTGTGTAGAGCACAATGACAATTGCAAAGTGGGAGATCCACAGGAAGGTTATTATGCCGACACAATGTGCTGAGATCCAAATCTGTGAACATAGGGCAAAGAAGGACTCAAGGTAACCTTTTGTGTGCATGTGTGAGCATGTGTGTGTGTGTGTGAGAGTGTGTGTGTGTGTATGTGTGTAGATCTGTCAACCTCAGTGATAATGCAAGTACGTGTTCTGTCTTGTGCAAAGACCTGCAGACGTCAAGTTACTATCAGTTACCCCCCTCTATCTGCCCTCATGCCTAGGAGTACATTAAACCCCAAACACACCAAAGACACATCTGTGATCACATCTGTAAAGTTACCTACAGTACCCACAGTGTTCCCAGCGCACAATTAACAGTTCCCTGCCAACAAGATGCCTTGACAACCCACACAAACAAACAATCAAGCAATGCAACTGGAATATTTGTCTGTAAAATAGAATACATTGAAGATAACCCCAAACTATTTTCGATGTGATTGTTAATTTTTCCCTGTTTATTTTGGGAAGCTCTTTGTTGTCATTCGTTGTTTTGTTTTTTTTTATTTTGTGAACTTATTTGTACAAGTGGAAAAAGTGATATTATCATTAAATGAATATCCAAAAATATAAACGGATCGAGTTGTCTTTTTTTGTTGTTAGTTTCCACCTTTTGCTTGTAAGAGGAAGGATTAGATTGACAGGCAAAGTGGGGGGATTATATTTGTCATTAACTTCCCTTTCCTTTTAAGCCATCACTCAACAGGGCGAGGGGAGAGATCCCAGGAGGGGGAGTCCAGGAAAGAGAAGGGAACAAAGGTACAAGTGCAGGTGTGATTATGCTGGATAAAAGATAATCATCCACACATTAGTCAACTTGTCTATGTGTACATGTACTTGTGCAAATTAATTTCAATAGTGGTGCAGTGCCAAACATCTACATAGACATTTACATTCATGTGAGAGTATGTCAGACTCTCGCTCCCTCTTTAAAGAGGACCTATTATGCTTTTGTGGTTTTTCCATTTCCTTTAGTGTGTTGTATAGTTTTTTGTGCATGTAAAAGGTCTACAAAGTAATAAAGCCCAAAGTCTATACCAAAAGGGGGTTACTCTCCCCCACAGAAACACTGCTCCTGTACTGCCTTAAAAACCTTGCTTGAAGTCCCGCCTTTTTTTCCGTAACGTGGTGATGTCATCAAGTAAGACATTTGCATAACGGCTAGTTTGGCACACCCTCAAACAAAGCTAGTTAGAGCAGAGCTGGTATGAGAAAAGTAAAGTGTTTTTTTAACATTAAAGCATGCAAACATGTTCCCAAAATTGAATGTACATAGAAATTTTCATGGCAAGCCATCCACAAATGCCATCAAAGTCATTAGGATTCATCTTCTGGGAACCTTGAATGTCCATCCATCTGACAGCTGTCAAGATATTTCAGTAAAAGCCAACCAACACTGCCATCCTTAGAGTCATGCCGCTAGCATGGGTACAAATTGTTAAATCATTCATCTCCAATTTACAATAATAATTAATGTGTAAGTGTTCTATAAAAGTAAGTGTTTCTCTTTGCTACAATCAACAGTGCACCACCCCTAAATCTTTTTTTTTTTTACAATACTGTTTAATGTGTGCTTTCAATTTGTAATTCTTCCTTACCAGCAGTGAGCTGGAGGCAACATGGAAATAAAGATTATGATTGAAAACACTCCGGTTAAGGTTGTAATTGGACTTAACCATTGTGAGTGACTCACTGGTCTAAGCCTAATGAGTGAGCATTGTTTGCAAACCCACACAATAAACAGGCTGACCACCCATGTGTTTTATAGGTAGGATGCTGGTAGGGGATTGATGCAGCATGCACGCACAAACACGCCCACGCCTACAAACAAACGCACGCACGCATGCATATACTGGTCCATAGCTGGGGGGCTGTTGTGCAAGGTCCCATGCTAACAACACAAACACATAAAACAGCACCACTCCTGTCATGGAGGCCCTATTATGTCAATTTGCCCAGAGAGCAAACTTCCTAGAGGAATATCCGGACAAACAACGCACCCCTTGGAGATCTTCTTTGTCCTTCATCAAGTGTTTTAACCTCCAAGTGTCCTGATTTTGAAGTTGTAAAGAAGTTTAGCCTGTTTTAGCCTAATCTGTTGATTATTTTCTTGATTAATTGATTAGTTGTTTGGTCTATAAAATGTCAGAAAATGCTGAAAAAATGACGATCAGTGTTTCCCAAAGCCCAAGATGACGTCCTCAAATGTCTCGTTTTGTCCACAACTCAAAGATATTCAGTTTTCTGTCATAGAGGAGTAAAGAAACCAGAAAATATTCACATTTAAGAAGCTGGAATCTGAGAATTTAGACTTTTTGTTTATCAAAAAATGACTCAACCCAATTAATCGATTATCAAAATAGTTGGCGATAAATTCAATAGTTAATAACTAATCGATTATTGTTGCAGCTCTAATGTATGTATGTCTGTCCTTCGAGTTACTCGACAACCGTTCATCCGATCGATTTCACGCTTGGCGGGTGTATTGCTGAGGACCGGAGGAAGTGCGGTGTCGAGTGTGAGGTTGTTTGGAAGAGCGGTTCTCAATAAAAGATGCAAGCAGGCCGATAGAGTAAGATAGAGAGAGTACAATGGATGGGGCTTAATTGTGAGCACATGTGTGTATACTAGAGGGACTCCATGTAAAAGGACAGATAGGATACTGCACGTAGATGATGTCAGATAAGAACAATACTTACAGCTGAAAGCATGCATGCATGTTTCTGCCCTTCTCCTCTGTACAGGCATCTGCAAATGTTCATGTAGGTGAGTAAGAAGAGGAGAGGGGGAACAGTGTGTGTGTGTGTGTGTGTATGTGTGTGTGCGTGTGTGTGTGCGTGTGTGTGTGTGTGTGTGTGTGTGTGTGTGTGTCTCCTTTCCTTCCATAAAACAGTCCCTCTTTTCTTCCCCCGGCTTTAAGAGAAACCTGGTCCCTGGATGGGGTCCAACTTTGACGCTCACACTCCCAGCCTGCGCTGCTCAATGGCCCCTATTGTAGTTTCAAGGGACCCTTTTTCACTATCATTAACCCCAAAAAATTCCACACGGAATTACTTCCGAGGAACCATTTTTTCTCTTCCCTCCTCCCCGTTTCTCTCTCACTTGTTATTTTTTTTTGTCTCTAATTTGTTTCCAAATTCAGGGCTGCGAGAAAGCAGCCGAATGTGTTAAAAGCACCGAGTCACGTGGCTGCAAGTAGCGTTTGTATTTCCTCTACGCTTCTCAATCTTTTATTCAAATAACTTTTTTTATGTCTCTTTCTGCCTCTCTGTTTTCCATCTTCCAAATATCCCTCCGGCCCACACAGCACAGCTGACCTCCCAGTAACCTCAAACCATCTCTCCAAACTCGGTCAACAGTATTTACAGTCAGCAGTTGGGGGCATGAAATTAACTCCACAAAAATCACAAGATGAAGCGTTGAACTCATCGTAAACTACAGAAAAAAAGATGGCAAACAAATGACATTTTCCATGATACAAAAAAGGTTGATGCAAGTAGCAGAAAACGTTGACTGCTTTATCAAATCTGGCAGTTTTAAAATTTCTCCCAACACAAATTTGAAGCTCTTGAGTTGCATTCAGTTTCTGAGATGTTCCTACGTGCTAATCAACGAGCGCCAAGGATTTTTAAAAAAAAGGGAATTGAAGCAGCAGAGAGTAAAAGAGTTGAGAAGGCAAAGAAGAGCTGAGTAGTGAAAACACACCACCACTTTGTTTTTGGAACCTGGTTCTCTGGCTCCAGTTTTTGGCCCTCTATTTTTCCCTACAGTACTCGCTCCAGCTCTCCTGCCCCACATCCCACCTTCCCTCCCTCCACATCTTTCTGAAGTACTAATAACAGACGAAGGGTGGTGTGCCACCGGTTCCTCTCCATGGCATACAGCTGCCAGTCTGTGCCAGCAGATGGCCCAGATGCTGCTCTGACACAAAAAAAAAGCAGCGAGGGGAAAGATGAGAAGTGAGAAAAGAAGAAGAAGAAAAACAGGCAAAGAAAGCAAAAAGGAAGAATTTGACTTTGGTTAGTTTTTGGCAACATACATCAGCAGGCACACATGCAATTCATTTCACGTGCTGTTTAGTGTATTATTAGATATAAAAACAAATTGCAGTGTGATTTCCCCAGTGCAAATATTTTCTTCCATCCTAGGCTTGTCATTTGTGTCTTTTTCAGTGATTGTCTCTCCCCTCAGCTGACATATAGACTGAAGCGTCTCATTATCATTTCATACTGGAAGTGCACAATGCAAGCTGGCAGGTAAGTAATGTATAATAGGAGTAGGTCTGTGCTGGGCCAGCCTGTGGCCGAAACAAAATACAGTAAGCAACTGCCTTCGAAGGGCCACGTCCATTCCTGGGGGGCGCCGTATTTTTGCGTTTATGAGGCTCCGAGGATATCAGTTTAGTGTTTAACACTAACCAGCTGCAGAGAAACCTGGACACCTTATCCTAGAGGCTGATCTATTATTATTATTATTCAGTTATGACAATAATTACATAATAATAATAAACCTGTAAATGTTTTCACTTTATCTTACTTATAATACTTTAAAAATAATGGAAAAAAAATACCCAGCACAAAGTGATGTCTTCACATGTCTTGCTGTTGTTGTCTTGTTCATCCAAAAGTGCAAAACTCAAAGATTTATTATGATATATGACAAAGAAAAGCAGCAAATCCTCACATTTAAGGAGCTGGAACCAGAGAATTATTATTATTTTTTGCTTGAAAAATGACTGAAATAATTAATCAATTATCAAAAAAGTGTCAGATTTTTCGGTCGATCGGTTAATTTGAATTATCAGCTCTTCTTGAGTAGGTAGAACTGGGCGACAATTCAATTTGATAATTTATCGTCTTTCACTGGAATTGTATCGTGATGAAATCATCGAGATAACACAAACTAACTCAAATTTCTCAGAAAATCTGAATTGGTGCAGAAGTGTAGTTTTCTCTCAGAACACTTGAATTTCAATATGCTGAAAGGTTATTATAGAATTTTTGCCCAATGATGCCAAAAACTAGTTGCCTACTGAAGCTTTAATTAAGATGTAGAGAGAGGCCAAAGCTAAATCTGAGTTAGGCTGGTCCTACTGTACTGCAGGTTTATAGAAGTAAGAAAGACAGTTAAGCTTCATGAGCACAAGGTGTTGAAAGACTCAAAGCAAAATATAAACACGAATGAGGAAACTAGTAATGAAGAATGATTATCCAACCAATGCTGTAAGATAAGAAGGGGAGGATGGAAAGAATTAGATGAAATTAAAGAGGTGGAGCGATGATGAAATGTGAGGGGAGAGAGAGGCGGAGGGATGCCGTCCAAGCACGGCCACATGCAGTGAAAAGCTTATCCGTCTTTGGAAATGTACTGACGAGAGGAACTGAGAGGTGGAGGGGGCGGCAGTTGTGGAGGTGTTGAGTGTGTGTGTGTGTGTGTGTGTGTGTGTGTGTGTGCGTCCAACAGACAGCAGTGGAATTAAAGAGCACCTAAACAGAACAGCCTGTCACTGCTGGAAAGCAACCCAAGTGTGCTTCTCATTTCAGAGGAATGGAGGGACGTTGGGTGGGGGAACTCTATTTATTCAGAAAAAGAAATAAGCAAATGAGTAATGGTATTAACGACGAGAGGAAAGGCGAGGAGTGGACAGAGAGGAGGTCATCGAGGGTGAAAGGGGGTGCAGGATGGGGGTGAAATACGAGCACATATTGGTTAAAAACCATGTTCCATAATCAAACATGCCAGAAGAGTCCAAATAAGCTTCCTAAGACCGGCAGATGAAGCTCGCAGCTCAAGCGTGGCGCTATCGTTTAAACTAATCAGATCCAGTTATTCAAGAGTAAGCACTTGTAAATAGCTTTTAGCTCCCTCCAATTTTACTGGCAGGAGGACACCACTTCTTGGCCTCTCCTTTTTTTCTGAATTAAAACTAACTATAACCACTTGGATGCAAATGCACAATCCATTGACGAGAAGAATTAAACTCCCCTTTGAGGTTAAACAATTCCCAGGTCTTTCTGGGATGAGTGCAGAGAGGTCAGGATGTCAGGGGAAGGTCGCTTGCCTCATGTCCTTCGTAAGAAAAACAGCTGTGATGAGAAGTGACGGAGGTCTGAGCAGCTGTTCACGGAGCTAGTAGTTTAGAAACACCAGAGGCAAGTGAGGGGCCCCAATGTTAAAACTCAGCGGTGAACGATTGTCACCAACGGTTACAGTTGCCACACACTGGCGTCTGTTAGGCCTCAGGCCTCAGACAATGCGTTCTTGTTTGTCGTCGGGGGTCCAAAACCTCAACACGTCCAACCAAAACCATGTCCAGACAAAAGAAAGAGGATCACAAGACGAGCGACAATAACAGAGCTGTCATCATTTCTGGGATGCCTAAGAATCCTCCTCTGGTTACAGCTCTGTTTGTTATTTGAAAGCATCTTTCATCACGTACACGGACACATCAGAACTGCTGGAACTCGGTTGAGGAGGCAAAAAATTGCAGCTTACTGTACAACAAAGCATCTCTGTCTGATGGATTGTGTGTTTGCACATTTGAGAGAGGACAGAAAGAAAGGATAAACAATCATTAACCTCCTGTGACTGGACACAGCGACGCATTAAAATGACCATGGGGTTTGTGATCTAATAAAGTCACTGTGAGGAGCCACATGAAGGTGGGGGGCATCAGCAGGAGTCTTGACACAGCCTGCTCGGCAGAGTCCCCCGGTACTGATTAAAACAATATTACTCAGCGCATTATTTCATCTCACCAGATCAGCAGAGCAAACATTCATACACACACAATGACTTTTAAGGTTAAACCACAGACTGTATATAAAGACAGAAGACATGACAGCTCCCGAAAAGTGAAACCAAAACATGTCGATCGCCCCCTGGTGGCTGGTTGCAATATAGATCATAATGCCCACCCCCTCCATGTTAGTGGATGGGACATGGGCCAAACTAAAAAGACAAAGTACACGTCAAATAACTTTTTCCCAAAGATGATTTCGGTCATTTTAGGAAGTTCTTATCACGCGGATATATGTTCAGGTGTTCATTTTTCTGATAAGTTTTGTTTTAATTAGTTATTTGATGCTATAAAAAGAGGGTGAGACGTCATGATTGACAGCTGCTCTGAGTGAAGTAGTCGCGCAGCTGTAGGCTCGGGAAATGTACGAGAGAGGAGATGCAACTTTAACTTTACATAACTGCACAAGTCTGTGTAATAGAACATGTGTCAATTTGATCATAAATGTAGTTATAGAGATATTATGGTTAGTTGTTGTGTCTTTCTAGCCAAACAGCTACCCTGGTGCTAACGTAGCAGCTAGGTATCTCTCGCTAACAAGCTGCGGCCATGCTCAGCTCGTTATTGGCTCGGGTGGATGTGTGGGCGATACCTCGATACTGCGACGCAGCTCCCGTATCCACGATATTTTGGCTTCACTTTTATACAGTGGGAGGAAGTGGAGACGCGTCGTCCATATATATATACAGTCTATGTTTTAAACAGAGATGATTGTTTGTGATATGCTGTAAAAAGTAATGCAGTACTGAGTTCAGGTCAGGTAAAAGCAGATGCTGAGTCTGGCGTGCTATTAAGGCATCATTTCCTGTTTATTTATTTAAGTGCAGCTGCTCCCTGCTGTTGGAGCTATATATTGAAGACAAAAATCCAAAATGCCATTAAAAAACTATAGTTGCAATTACAGCTTTTAAATCCTGATGTAAATATTTTAATAAGAGCCATACGAGGCATCTGGAGCTGATCTCAACAACTAAAACAAGACAAAACAATCTCTCGTGCACTTCTTCTTTCAACGGGAGGCAAATTATCTGGACATAGAAACCATCATCTACTATTTCCTCTCTCCCTCTCCCAGTTATTCCTCCATTTCTCATTGTTCCCCAGATGTACAGCAACATTTAAGAGTCAAAAACCCGCAGCACAAACAAAACAGCAGAAGCGTGACGTCTACAACTTAAGAGCAGCGCACTGACGAGGGGAGAAAGCCAGCCGAGGCCTCGGGGGCCAAGCATCTATCCCCCCTTAAGACACCAGCAGACATTCATCAAACATTGCTGTGTACACATCCTGCGCTAACTTCCAAACTCTACTTGCATCACGACTGGCTGCGCTGCTGCGGTGTATATACACATCTGCAGATTCCACGTTGTTTGTGGCTGGAGCTCCTGTGTAATCTCAAACTGAGCTGAGCTACGCTGTAAGGTGGGTGGGCACGTTACGGGTACGGGCAAGCGAGGAGAAAAGAAACATTCCACTCATTTCATTAGCTCTACCAACACCAATGCAAATAGTTATACCTCACATATTGGGAAATAAAGTAACACCAAGTATTGTATAGGTTGGTACTTAGGTGTGGGATACTGTATATTATTCAAATGATTCCTTTCTACACCGTTGGAGCACTGTGTGTGAGTGTGTGTGTGTGGTGAGTGGAGGGTGGCGACAGGCACGGATTATGTGCCTGTAATCCTTTTCATCACAGTAGGTGCTCATGGTGTGTATGTTGTAGACAGCATGATTTACATACGTCTCTAACAGGATGGGAAACCCTCCCCCACGTGTCAACGGGTGGATTAGATGCTACAAATAAGTTTTTGTAAGCTTTCCTGCAGTGTTTCCATGCACAAAAGTTGGAATAATATCACAAAAAGCTTTGAAATGATGACGTAACGGACTAACAGACGTGTTAAATGATCACATTAAACTATGTGTGTGCGTATGTGCGTGCCGTCCTAATGTGTTCTGGCACAAAGGTTGACTTCAGTAATCCACGTCCGTCACACTAATTCCATTTCCCCCCCAAACACACATCCACATCCAGCCCAAACACAAGCGTCCACTGGCAGATCGTAATAATGGCCGTCTCAAACATCCTGCTGCCACAGGGCGGAGGCCACCTGACCTCTGACCCCTGCGCGTGAACTCTAACTCTACACAAATGGACCGTCAACTTCCGGCCAACAAACACCTGTTTGTTTCTAACTGCTAATAACACTCAGAGGGAGGGATGTGAGTCATTACGCTCAAACACGCTAAATGTTGATCTGCTAATCCCGTCCGTTGGGAGGGTCTGGACAGTCACAAGTGTCTGGCTGCTGATTAGTAGTGAGCTGGTGAATGAGTAGCAGACCAGGATAAGGCTGATTTTTACAGACTGTTGTCTGGTAATTAGAGTGCTGGTTTACATATCCTGAGCAGTCGGGGCAGAACAGGGACAAAGACATACAGACGCCCCCTTTAGAGATCTGAAGTCAACAGTGTTATAAGCCTTTTTACAAGAACATTTGTCTTTGAGGTAAACTTTGACACGTCAACTTCTGCAAACTCAAACATGCTTGAAATAAACAGTTTTTATGAACAAGGTAGATCCTGTTGATGATGGAGATTACAGAACACTGAAAGTTTGAAATATTGCCAAAATAAGAATATAGAAAATTTCCGACAACAACATGCAAAGAAAAAAAGTAGTGGACTTTAAAGCCGTTTTTCCCCTGTGCGATGCGAAAATACGGTAATTCGCATTCGAATTTTCCATTGCGAAATTATCCGCATTGCCTTGTTCCATTTTCGTCAATGAGGCTCAATTACTTTCCTCCGATATAATGCCGTGTCCACTCCACTCCACACAACAAAAAAACAGAGAGTGTCTAAGAGGCTAATGTTAACCTCACAATACGTAAACTAATCGGACCCCAAATGTGATGCTAACACTGACGCTAGCTGTTGTGGCTAGCCCCGTTCTGTGACCAACACATAACATTAGCAAAGTAAATATCAGCTACATTACTATCTTCATCGTATCCCAGCTGCTGGGCGATCTCAAGCCATATATTGTCCTTTATTTGGTTGTTGAGGTAGTAGTGTTTGTTGTACATTATTGGATGTTGAGAAGGGGACCAATAGACACCAGTAGTCCGAAAAATGTCCCGTTGGACCGAAAAAAAAAGCCCATTTGTCCGACAGTTCGTTACCCCGAAAACAAACGTGCATTGTTCCAAGGCCCCGAAAATACTCACTCTCCATGCAACAAACAGAAGCACATGGCTAATTATTATGCAGAATGACAACGATCAGTTGAAATAAAAGGATTTCCTCAGTCAAGCATTGTGTTTCCACAGGCAGAAATCCGCTGAAATCGAGGTCCGTCCGAATATTTTTCCCCCAGTACAAATGTTCCGTGAGGGTGTGCAAGCATTCATAAGAACCCACAAAATAAATTTATGTGCAACTTTTTTGGATGAAAATCTGTGCTTAGTGTGAAACAGCTTTTATTGTGTAATTCTTGTAGTTCTGTGTGATTTCATTTTGTTGTTCTCATTATGTCAAATAAACTCTACTAATTATGCATGTTTGCTTTTTGTTTATCTCCCCCGCAGCTCAGCTCACGAGTCGAATGCTTTTCGATAACCGAAACCGTTTTCAGAAGTGTAACTGTTTGCAGCTGCATTGCCAAGCAAGAACACCACATCTGTCACATAAAAAGTAAGAAAGGGTCATTGCAAAGGATTTGCTATCTGACGCAAGTCCACGCAAGTTGATTTTCACGCTGGACTGATCGACTCAATGCTATGTTTTGGTAAATGATAGGCGGTAATTTAAAGTATACACAATTTGTATTTCATGAGCTAAAACATGCAAAACCACCAGTATGGTCCTATAAGTATACGGCCTTAGCTCTTCACTGCCTCAGTATGTGGACCCGAAACCACAGTCGACCTCTGTCTGGTCCAGTTGCAGTGACGGAGGCAAACGGCCACTTACAGCCCACAGCTCTCCGGGGCCTGGCCAGGGTCGGAGAGGGCATTCCTTGGAGAGACAGAGGGTGCTGCGCCGGGCTGGGTGGTGCTATGGTCACAACAGCGCAGTGAGAAACTAGCCACCGCACAAGACAAACATAAACAGGGACACCCGCTGGGCAGGCTGACGCCGCGTGCCTGTGTGGGTGCCGGCCAGCCCAGGCTGTGGCCTAGGGGGGGGGTGTGGGCATGGCGGCTGCGCACCCCGGTGGGCACCCCGAGTCGATGGGTTCACCCCAGTGGAAAGTCTGCATCAGCCCGCACAGAGACCGCTGTGGCGGAGAGAAGGTAGCGATTCACCAGAACCCCCCCTCACTAATGTAGCCATCACTTCCCAAGCGACCACAAGCTAAATGTATCCTCCATGCACAGCAGAAAATAGCATAGCTGTGGGGAGGGCGAGAGGCGAGAGGCGAGGGAGAGGAGTGGGGGGGAGGCTGATACAAAGACATAAAAGTAGAGGGTTGAGATGGAGGACGGAGAAGTGATGAATGGACAAAATAGGAGTTATTATGGTGTGACCAAAGAGGGAAACAACTTCATAAAACAAAGGAATGTATATCGAAAGCAAGATAAGACGTGAAGACAAGTGAAGGGGGATCTAAAAGATGGATGGAGCACTCCTGAAAAAGAGTAAACGACAGCAGACAGATGAAGAGAAGAGGGAGGGGGGGGTCTCCAGTTCAACCACCACATATTTTCCCTCGAAAAGGGATATAATTTACACAAACCCACTAAAAGGTCAGGAGCAGAACACGCGGTGCCAGCTCCATCCCGGCAGCCAACACATTTTTTTCTTCCTCTTTCCTTTTCTGTCCGTCTCTCTTTCACTCTCTCTGTCGGTCGGTCTCTCTTTCTGTCTCTCTTTCCATCTATTTTTATGGGCTCCAATCACTGTGGACTTTATGTTGGGAGATGCTCGTGTGTGTTTGTTATTCAATGGCCGTGTGTCTTTTAGCAGTCTTGGTTTCTGCAGCGTGTGGTTGGCAGGAAGTGGTGTTCCACTCCAATTTCAACGTCGTCTCGCATCCCCCCATCGCCGTTACGGTCAAAACACAGAGAGAGGAAGGGAAGGGAAAAAAAAAAACAGCAAAGGTGGAATGGGCACGGCATATAGGCCGGAGAAAGGAAGGATTTAAGACATAAAGGCTTTGGGACCAGGGGTGCAGGTAAAAGTGGTCATCAGTGTTCTTCACTCAGATACCACTTGCCTGTTAACGTTATCTCTAGTATAGCTGTGTTTTCATTCACATATTTTTATGCGTATTTTTAAGTATTGCATTAGAAAAGCTCGATGGAAACAGCTAAATTTCCTTATTTGTGAAAATATGGTTTTATGCTCGCTTGAGGTGTTTTTTGCCTTTACTGAAAAAGAGTTGATGAGCTACATGGGTTATGGAAACGCCTTTACCGAATAAATTCTGACTTAGCGAACATGACCGATCCGCTGTTTCCGCTGTCGGCATCTTCTCGGATCCCATAACGTGAGAATGATTGTCTTCCTCTCCGGACAACAGGAAACATGACCAATACTAGCTGACGTGACAGGAGAATTACAACTTGCCTAATTGAAAGAAATTCCTGAAAGACCGCTCTCCATTTTTTTCCCGTAGATGGTTAGATGGACAAGCTGACTTGTTTTGTTTCCGGTTCGCTACCTCTGCTTCTTCTACTCTGTTTACTGGCGGAGCCATGCGGGGCCTATAGATCCAACTTTGGATCAAACTACACTGTAGCCGAATTTATTCGCTCCAAACCAGTTGATGATAAACGGACAAATTTCTTTTTTTGCGACGTTTCAAAAGATCGCTTAAAATCAGCTTGACAATTGTATGGAAACATGGCTGTTGACAGCAATCACATTTTTTTCACTGGGAAAGGAGAAAGCTGGGTGTGAAAAATAAAAACCTGGAGACCAACACTATCCCAGGACGAAGACAGATGCTGCTCAAGAAAACACTGTGGAGACACGACCTCTTCCTCTAACCAAGACTGAACAGAGCAGCGCAGTGTCATTTCTGAAGGTTGGACGAGGTCAGATTTTCACCACTCAGTTCAAAGTGTACAGACATCTGTTGACCAAAGACTGGTGTTGATGTTCAGAAGACACAAATGACTGAATTTGCAGCATGTGTTTATGCGCGTGTCTTAGTTTGCACAGTAGTTGACCGCGGAGACAGTGCGCAGCCTGCCAGCTCGCAGCTGCGAGTCCCCGCAGCGGCGGTGGACCGTGGAAGCACCACGATGTGTGGGGAACAGTTAAGAATAATACAGGCCACCTTACCAGCGCACGTGCGTATGAATTTCTATCGCCATCCGTCCATCGAGCCAGCAGTCCAGTGCTAATGAAAGGTTTGCTCCTCTAGAGCGCCACCCAGGCAGGTCGGAGTGAAAGACCCAGCAGCTCTCCAGCTTTGTCCCTTTGGCCTCTGAGGAACAAGTGGTCCCTTAAATATTTCCCTGCAACTGGGCCTCCCTCTTTTCTCCGGCTGGCCTTTTGGTCAAACATGTTTGTCTAAAGGTGCTTTGTGAAGGAGTTGCTCTTTCAGTCTCACTCCAAGACCCAATCCACACAGCTGGCTTAGAAAGAAACCCACTGCAAAGGAAAAACAGCAGGATACAGTAAACATGTAGGTAGAAAACTGAGCAGGCTTTACAATGCCTGCTTTTCAGTTTCAAAACACTCCCTCTACTTCCTGGTTTGGAAGGAAACTAGAAGCTAAAGCGAGAAACTGAACTGAACTGAAGAACAACAGAAGAAGTGGAATACACACTATTTGTTTTAAAGTTTACTATCTTGTTAAAGTATCACCTGCACCGTGCCTGAACGCATGGCTAAACAGAGACACGGGTGATTAAGTTCATGTCACTCCACCTGTCACATCCTGCTGAGTGATGATGAATACTGTTTGGCGATGGTCTGCGTGTGCTGAAAAAGGTAAAGAAAATGGCAGACCCGTCGAGGCATGTATGCGTGTACGACAACGTGGCACATACTATGAGAATGCATGTATGTGTGTGTGTGTGTGTGTGACTGACCTATCCAGCTTGCTGGTAGGAATGCAGCCTCTCCAGCTCATGGTTGGGCAGCTGTGTGAGAGACACCTGTGCCCCAAATGCCCTCAACACACACACAGTCAAAGTAAATTGGAAGAGTGCCCCTATTAGGGTTAATGGCGTTGCCAAATCTCTCCCTGTGTCCCCCATACACACATTTCAATGGACAATGCAGGACAGGAACCACTTTAAGGTGGCTTTCACAATGGAATCAATGGATGAGGAAATGCACAGACTTCATGGGAGATGGCACACCACATCATCCATGTAGGTCTGTTTGCCTGCACCAGTGATTGCAGAAACAAACACACAATTTAAGGTTAACATGCTACCTAGGGCTGTGCAATTAATCAAATTTCAATTATGAAAACAAGATAATCAACATAAAACCAATATTGTGCAGCATTCCGTTTCGCAATTACGCTCTCGTTTTGTCTTGGGTTATAAATCCAGCGCCCCCTTTTCCTTTACAGCGGTGTCTACCCGACGCTGGCCCTCGTATTTCCTCCGTGGTGGTGCTCCGTGACCGGCTCTAGGTTGGCTTGGAAGGGCCTGGGGTGAAGGTGGCACTTTACAGCACTTGTCACCCGGACCTCGCCGCCTAGTACTCGACGTGCCCTCTCCCCCTGCTGCTCCCAGCGCGACTGTCAACCAGTACAGACTGACCTCAGCGCGGCGATGTCGCCAACCCACTATACCCGTCTTGAAACACGGAATCCGTCTTGTTTACCATGCTTTCTGGCTGTGACTTTTTTTGGTGTCATCACCATTCATATCTAAACAACCAATGTAGTTACGATTAAATAGTTTAATAAAGCACGAACTTGTCATATAAAATTCTTCTACCCTTTTAATTTAGCTCTCAAAGTGCACCAGATTGATGCATTTAACTTTCTTTTTAAATGCATGTTTCCAAAAGTCATTGAGTAATCGTGTTAAACAAGGCAAAAGTGAGCATGGCTCACAAACCCCCGCTCACTGCTTGACCCCTACTGAAGTAGGGGGGTAGTGAAATGCTCAATGTGCAGCTATAAGTCGAAAAAAAATCACAGTTTTTGGCCAGAATTTCAAAAGATTTGGGCACCCTGGACTTCTAATCCCCAAAAGGCACAACTAGACCACACTGTCAACCATCATACCAAATTTGCAGTTCCTAAGTTAAATAGTTTCCGAGTTCTACTCCGGAAACGAAAGTGTGACTCATGAACGGACAGAAGGACAAACACTGAGCGCTATATACCCCCGACTATGTCGTCGGATTCTTCTTGTTATGATTCTTGCCGTGATCGAACAGCACTAATGCTAAAAGAGTCTTGTAGTGTACCAAGGAAGTTTCTCTAAATCAACAATCATGATGACGTCTGCTTTCCTCATCTTTTGTGGCCGGATGAAAAAAGTATCAGACAAAAGAGGCACAATAGAGGTCTCCCAACTCTTACAAGACTCTACCTCCCACTTGTCCCCCCCCAACTCTCCAGTCCCCTGCCACCGCAGCCTCGCACAAAGCTTTCATACAATAGCTGACTGACTAATTGACCTCGGTGAAATAACGTTAGCCGGCTTCAAACAGAGCGCATTCAGTTGATGTTAGAGCAGGAAAGTCCACAGAGGTCTCCTCAAGAGCACACGGACTAAAGACCGACTGGTGTTCCCCCTGAGGGTCCTCCACCTTTTCTTCTCTTCTCCCACTCTAACTTGCTTTGCACAATGGAGAAATTATTTCCCTGGCCACCATCACCTCCCCAACTCTCCCACCAATTACATTTTGATGAAATGTTTTTAATCTGCTTAGGCCGAGTGCACTTATACACACAACCTTTGGCAGAGAAAACAGGGAGGCCGTGCAGGTGCAGAGCAGCTTTTGTTGTCATAACATTTCCATAGAGACGAGAGAAATCTCCTCTCTGTTGTCCACACACTGTGCAGCACATAGACACATCTAGTACATACAAGTACAACACACCAACCTGCGTGTCTCAACCTCTGGTGTATCAACACAATTGAAACACAGTGAGGCTGTAGAGCATCCAGTCATATGACCAGTTATGTAATGAAAACACTTGTACACACATACACACACACACACACACACACACACACCGACGGCATGCCTCAGCACTTTTCCCATTAAACTAAGCGTGGCATATTACTGCCGCCTCACTGACACTGACATGTTTCCACAGTGCGGGCAGACAAATGGGGCCACATGGGAAGTGACATCAGCCAGGAGCACATGTGGCCCACCTGCCACCGACCAATCACAGGAGCCTCTTCGTTGAAGACTTTCCTTCTGTTTTCTCGAGTTTCCTTTTCAGACAGCTGACCTGGTCTGCCCATGACGGCCAAGATCACTGGTTTCTATCATGGAAACATGATCATAAAAGAGAATACAATGAGCAGACAATCCACCTCGCCTGCTCTCTCTATTAAACGATAGGAAAAGTCGGCTCACTCAAACTCGCTTTAAAAAAAAAGAAGAAGAAGGATTTGCTGTTGCGCCAGATGTGGATGAGTGCTCTGCTGATGTTGCACAGACCATTTATACATGAGAAAAACCATTGGCTGAGATATTATAAGATTAGCTTTGGCATCACTCTTGGCAGTGAAATGTTGTTTCTGTTTTTGGCTGAATTTGAAATGAAACAATGACTGTGGCGTTCAAGATCCAAACATAATGGGATAATTGGCTGCTCAATCGTTTCTTGAGCAGGTGCACTTTATCATTGATTCATGCCATTGACCGTATATAAGAAGTGGACGTAGTCACCGTGACGTCACCTATTGATTTGTGGACTGCCTTTTTGAAGCGTTGAGTTCGGCAATTTTGCTGTCGCCATCTTGGTTCTTTGCAACCAGATGTGACACGAGAAAGTGGAGCTAAGTACAACCGAATGCAGAATAAGACATTTTTAGGCGACCAAAAAGGTTATAATTAACTTTAACAAACTGAAAACACACTGTGAAAGTTGTAAGATGAAAACACAAACAACACCCAGACCGGACAACGCCGTGGAAGCGACCGGTCAGTCACAGGGTAACCACGCCCTAAAGCATCCCCTGCTTTATGGTCTATTTGACTCTAAATGGGACCATAATTTACTAAATGAACATCATGCTGTATTTAAGAAGATCTGAAACTAGCAATTGAGACCATGAACTCATGTTTACAATGTTTACTGAGGAAATAAATCAAGTGAGAAGTAGGCTCATTTTCTCATAGATTTCTATACAATCAGACTTCTTTTTGCAACCAGAGGAGTCGCCCCCTGCTGGCTGTTAGAAAGAATGCAAGTTTAAGGCACTTCAGCATTGGCTTCACCTTTCAGACCCGAAGGTTTCCCACTGTTTCATACACAATTTTGGATAACAACAGAAGAATAATTGGAACGGTGAAAACACCCTTTAAAACTGCCCAACCAATTAACACTCTCCAGGATGTAGATGTTTCAAAAACTATTCTCAAGAGAGCATAATCTCAAGAGGGTTTTCCACAATATGCAAATCTCTAGCTAAGTCTAAAAGCTTACAGTAGAAAGGGAAGTACTGCACAAGTACAGTAAGAAATCTACAGAGTTCTGGAGCAAAGTGTTGTGGACAGATGAGGCGAAGATCGACATGTACAGCACCAGAGGGATGGGAAGATCCTAGCATGGAGGGTAAAAAAAGGAACATCTCAAGATCCAACAAATACCACCTCATCTGTAAAACATGGGGGGAGGTGGCATTTCACCTTGGTCACCTCTGACAGCAGTCGCAAGATGGATGCAGAAACTTCTAGCCTGCTGAGATGTAAGCAATGCATAGAAACTAATTGGACAATACAACATCATGCAGCAGGTCAATAATCTGAAATCCAACACAAAAATGCGCCAACTTTATTTCAATAATGTTTGGCCCAATAAAAATGAGTATAAAAATTGCCACAATATCCACACAGTTCGTCTAATGTGGATGTAAACAACTTCAAATTATTACAATCTGCTAGAGTCCAGAGCCAACACATCATAAAAGTGTCCAATACTTATGGATTGCTGTGGGGACTACAACCACTTTTGATCAAATGGATGTTGACATGTTAGAATTACCGCAAGTTTTATCTTGTTTTTTATCTCGGACTGTGTAATATAACACGGCGCTATCCATCTCCGTACATATGAATTATGTGGGCAAGAACAACTCCTGCCTGTCTGTGCGCATCAGTAACACAGTCTCTCCATCACTCCCTTTGTACCTTTATTATTCTGTGTAAGGCTACGAGGTGTGCAGTGACGTGCTGCCAATCCGCAGCAGTCCCAGAGGCAGCAGTGGAGGCCAGGCTGCAGGGTGGAGGGTGAGGGGTGGGCAGGGTGCAGGGGCAGAGGAAACCATCTACTAATGGGAAACACACTTCTCTCCATCGCTCAAATTGCTCTTTCTACCACAGCAGAGAGAGAGAGGTGGCAGGCGTCCAGGAGGTGACTGGCGTCCAGAAGCGAGGCATGATTTAAAAACGGGAGCTCTGCCGCGCCGCCACGGTTCCTGACTCTCGTGAAAGGGACAATCATGAGTCTTATAAAACACATGCATGTGTTGAAAGAGAGCCGGGGTGGAAGAAGAGGGGGGGTATATAGGAACGCATAAAACAGAAAAACACTACGACATTGTACACAAATTGAATAAGTAGCGGAAATTAAAAGCAAAAAGATTGAATGGCGACACCGGAAGACTTGGAAAACAGTAGAGAAGTAAAACTATATAACAAATGGGGCACTAAGGCAACGTTATGGATTTTCACCATAGACTGTATATAAGAAGTGGACGAAGTCACCGTGATGTCACCCATTGGTTTGTGGACTGGCGTTTTTGAAGTCATTTTGGTTGTTGCCATCTTGGTTCTTTGCAACCCGAAGTGACACGAGACATAAGACATTTTTAGGCAATCAAAAAGGTTATTATTAACTTTCATGAACTGAAAACACAAACAACTCCCAGACCGGACAACGCCGTGGTAGCGACCTGTCAATCACAAGGTAGCCACGCCCTAAAGCATCCCCTGCTTTATGGTCTATTTGACTCTAAATGGGTCCATAATTCACTTGAAAGAAGACTTGAAACTAGAGATTGAGACCATAAACAATGTTTACTGAGGTAATAAATCAAGTGAGATGTAGGCTCATTTTCTCATAGACTTTACAATCTGACGTCTTTTTGCAACCAGAGGAGTCGCCCACTGGCTTCACTTCTCAGACCCCCGGAGGTTGCCCACTGATTTTTACACAGGCTACTCCTAGTTTGGAAGATCTTCTTGAACCTGCTGTTGCAGCTCCTCCAGAAATAGCATCCCATTGCGTTGATATTTAATAGCAGTGTGTTTATTCATCTCCTAGCATTATATGCGTGTATTGTGAATAATAGCCCGTGCTGTTTCCACTTTGGCCCCGCATCTTCTGCCAACCCAGCCTTATTCACATCTCTATCAGACACTCAGTTACTTGATATCTACACCACAGAGCAGTGGAGAGAAAAGTGCTGAAGTGGACTTGGGAAGGCCCAAAGTAGATTTTTGGTAGGGCAAAGATCCCAAAATGCTATTGCCAGTGCATTTTTAATAAATGGGGAAAAAAGATATCTTTCCAGATGTTGGAAAAAAATATATATCTGCAGCTGCAAGTGCAACTGCGCTGCTGTTTTTATAAAGGATGGAAAGTGAAGTCTGACACTGTCTAAAAAAATCCAAAGCTGAGGCAGAGCGAGGATCCAGAAAGCCATCCAGTTTTGAGTCATTTGTGCAATTACCTTAACAGCATTAAGACGCGCTCAACTGCCACGTAACGCAGAGAACCCTCCCTTGATAAATCATCTCCAGTTTAGTCCGCATGATTTTATAATCCAAACCATAAAAGAAAAATAAAGGTGAATGGAAGAAGAGAAGGAGGGAGGAGGTCGTGAGGAAGGAGGTAGCTGAAGGTGGGAGGGAATTTTTTCTGTTTTTCCTTCTGTGGTGAGTTCACACAAAAGGGTCCTTCTGATCCCTGGAGTGCTGAGCACATACCTGCGGGATGAAATCAAAACCCTCTGTGAATTATATTAAACATCCCCCTGCCAAACGCTCCACATACTTCCATGTGTTTTTTACCAGTTCTGAGGCTCCATTAGGCTTTGCTCTAAAAAAAAAAAGAAACCCACTTAATTAGAATCCCAGACACCAGCACCTTCAAAAACTCCCTCCATCCATTTAGTCTGTGCACGACAGAGCGAAAGAAGAGTGAGGAACAGAGGAGTTGGGGGACAAATGGTGACAGACAGAAGGTCTAATAGGCGCCCACATAAGGATAAAAAAAGGATTCATTGAAGGATAGCGGCTGTATTTTTGACAGGTTAGTAGGACACAGGAATAAAAGGACTTTTTGTTGATCACAGGGCATGAAAGAGGCTTCAATGACGTGTTACGGAGTAAAAGAAGGTTGCCACATGAGCGTCCATGAAAAGCCCGATAGAGACGATATCTAAAAAAATATATAAAAAATAAGAGGGGATTTCAGAGCTCCCTCCTCCTCCTCCTTTTTCATCCTCTCTTCCTGGTCAAACTCCCCCCTCCACTGAATCACAAACCCCAAATGACTAACAGATTCCAGACACCATGTTTCAACTGTCAGAACGCAGCGTTCAGGTTCTTTGACAGAGCGTGTGCGGTCACATCTTTTTAACCCTCCCCCTCAAGGCCATCCCGGAGATGAGGGAGGGGGAGGGCGCCGCACCAGCTGAACTGTCGACTTGACCCTGAAGATCACCTGAATGTTGTAGTTTTGCCTCTCCCTACATGACTCTCCGAGCTGGACCCAAACAACAAAGCTTCGCTCTTAGACGGGGGGAACTTTGAGAAAGAAGCGAGGTCAAACGATTGTTGAAACATTCTGTGGCGTTTTTTTTTTCTTCTTCTTTTTGGTCTGGTTTGGTTAGCGGTGCTGCAGCTGCACCTAATCCCCACAGGAAAGCCTTCATCTGGGACTGATTTTAGAGCGCCTGGGCCAGGGTGGGAGAAAAAGGAGGAGGGGAGAGGGGGGACCGTTCTGTAAAAAGGCTGGTTCCCTTCTGGGGCGCAGGCCTCTTCTCAATCCATCTGATTAAAGGGAGTTGGGCTCAATTACACCCAATGACTGGGCCCTGCTCCCAGGCACGACCCTGCTAGGAAAACAGGAATAGATTGTGAAGAGTCAATAGAGGGTGTGTGAGTACGTGCAGCACACCTGGGGCACTCCCATGCATCCACCGCAAAACTTCTCTAACAGCACAGTCTGTCAGCAGTTCTCGCCTCAGAGGGCGAGTTCTTTGTGTAACCCGTGACCGGGTTGGGAAAACAGAGGGGTCGGCTCTCCGGGGACATGTCCTCTCCAATCGGCAGGATGGATACTAGTAGGCACCGGCTCACTGCGATCTGTTTTAATCAGCCTCACGCCAGGAAAAAAAGACAGAGCAGCCATGATGAAGAGTAATAGAAGATGTATGCACCTTTGTGTCCACTTGTATGTGCTTGAGCAGAACATCGGTAGTGACTGAGGACAATTACAGGGGGTTAAGGCCAGAGCCGTCTCCGAGATTCAAGTTTCGTCATGCCGAATTCTAACCAACTGACCCTCGGAGAGCGCTTTATGACACGATTACGAGCTACTTTACGGGCACGCATCATCAAGACTTTGCTGCGTTTAATGCTGAGTGCGGTGAATCTGTGTGTAAAGCGCATGGATAATTATCATGACGTCTCGAGCATTTACACGGCAAGCTGGTTGCAATCGTGCCCAGTTGTAAAGTTCACTGATTGCAGCTGGGCTTAGAGGCCCAATTAAAGTCATTATTATAATTCGGGTTTATAGAGGGGAAGAGTACGAGGGAGAGAGCGGTACACAGAGATCCACGTTGTTCTCCAAAATGTCCAGATCTGTATGGAAAACAGGCGCGCTGTAATAGCTGCCTCTGCACAAGTTTAAAAACACCCCTCTCAGGCTCATCGCCCTCCGTCCCTCAATTTTTCAGTCTCCATTTCAAACCCCAACCAAAAAGCAAACATTCCCCCTCCATTATTCTCCATCCAAATTATATTCCACCCACAACCCCCTTTTCACTGGCTCGTACTCCCGGGCCTCTTTATGTTGTGACACTCCAAAGAAAACAGTCCTACCGAATGTCGTGGACGAGCACAGCTAACCTGATACAAGCCAGCCCGCTGCTCCGATTACCATGTTTACCGCAGGGCTTTTAATTAAAGACAGGCAAGAAAAAAAAAAAGAACAAATCCATCTTTATATGCACCTCTGGCCTGAAATGACAGGGAGGAAATGCCCCATTTTGGATGTTTGACTTTGAGCTTCCTCAGCTGGCACGGTTCAATCTATCAAGTGCAGAGGAAAATGTACACAACGTCCCCTTTCCATTATTGCATATTGTCATAGCTGCTTTGTTATACATAAGAGACATGCACTGAGACAATGCTGAACTAAAAACAAAATTATCCACAGAAAACGCACCACGATAACGAAGCAGAAACAAACAATTAAAACCATGAAGGCCAAAGGGAACTTGAGGCCAGCCCGACGCTGAAAGCTGAATGAAACTTCACTGCAAAGGGAGATAAATAGTGGCTAGAAGGAGTGGAAGGAGGCCCAGACACGAGCCTCTATCCCCCAGTTGCATTATAAAATATTGAGATACAGTACGACTGAGTAAACAGCCAGCAATAACAAATGTTTTGACCTTGCACATTACCTAGAAGCCGGCCAGCTTTTTCTGTTATCAGCGTTCGCTGATTGCACACTACGTCAAGGAGCTATTTAGCTTCATAAAGTGTTTGGCCGGCGCTTAGATGAATACGACCGAATAAGAAGTAGCGATTACATTTTCCCCTTAATTTAACTCCTGAAGCCTTGTTTGTTCTTGACAGTGTTCTGGATTCTGGTTTCCCCACTGTGAAGATTAGCAGACAAGAATGGAGCCTCGTCCCGTAACAGCAGCTTTGGTCAAAAGCCCAGACGGGACCTCGGTCAATGCTGCAGCTACATTTAAACAGGGCAAGAAGCTAGGAGGAGGCGGGGGAAGGATAAAGATCGTGATGTAGGGATGAGGTGGTGTATAAAAAGCTGTTCATAAACATAAAAAGGGAACTTTGCACGCCCTTTTAACTAGGGCTGTCAAAGTTAACGCGATAACGCGTCAACGCAAATTCATTTTTACACCACTAATTTCTTTAATTTTGGCGAGGAAAAACTGGCATGCCCATTTTCAAAGGGGTCCCTTGACCTCTGACCTCAAGATCAGTGAATGTAAATGGGTTCTATGGGTACCCACGAGTCTCCCCTTTACAGACATGCCCACTTTATGATAATCACATGCCGTTTGGGGCAAGTCATAGTCAAGTCAGCACACTGACACACTGACAGCTGTTGTTGCTGTTGGCCTTGAGTTTGCCATGGTATGATTTGAGAATATCGTTTTATGCTAAATGCAGTACCTGTCAGGGACACTCTGTCAGTCATTTTGAAGGAGACTGATGCAGCAGACACTTACTCAAGTGCTCGGGTCTATTTTCGTTTATATAATCTGTTGTTTTTCTCCAGATGACATTTGATCCTGCGATCCTCGCGTGATCTCGTGACATCACAAGATTCCAGTTGTCGTGCAAGGTTAGTAACATCAAACATCATAGCACTATTTTGAGAGGGCACATACATACACTGAGATGGTGCATATCTTTCCAAATGAAATTAAGTATTGACTGAGTTCATCTTTGCATGTAATCAATACAGTATCACAAAACATAAAGATGCTATACTTGATATTTTTGATATTTCTTACACCCCTAATTTATTTCAGATTAAACTCAGTGTGATGGAAATGGGATAAAACACTAAAGTTGCTACACCAACATCTCAAGTTTTGACGTATCTTTCAGGCTCAACAAGGACAATTAGGGGGGAAAAGAAGAATCAGGGTTATAGAAGGGTGAAGGAAATATCGTGGCAAAGAAGATGAAATGAGAGCGAAGGGGAAAAGCCAGAATGGCAGCAAAAGGGCAAGGTCTCATGTGTCATCTGATCGCCTACCTGTTTTATATCAGAGCTGGTCTAAAGGCATCTGGAGGGGATGTGGCCTTGGGAGTGATCGCTCTCTGACACACCATCCCGGCACATGATAGCATGATTGAAGTGATTTAATACAGGACACACTGCAGATGGGTCGACGCCACACACCCCAGCAATTATGTTCAATGAAAATAATCACACTAACTGGTATCAAAATACAGGAAACTAGAGGGCTTTTCTCAAATTCAAAGCTAATGCATCTAATAAATCCAATATGGTGGGTTGATTCAAGAAAGCGCAGACAGACACTTAGACAACCAGACAGTGGCTGAGGAGGAAGACTTAACAGCTTGACACCAGATGAGTAGGACACTTTGGTAGAAATCCTCACATCGCTGGTACATTCTCTTCGAGTTGCGCCATCGTCACGACCACAGAACGGCGGCTAAACTTCAACATTCCTCTGTATACGAGCAGAGACACCAGGGAGACCAAACCTTGCAATAAAATTGACTAATTAACACTATCTTCTGTGGTTTAAGCAGACACACAGTTCCTGATGTGCTGTGTTTTCTTGCATTGGTATGACAAAACAAAATACATAAATTGGTAATAGGAAGCAAAAGAAATGTGGCATCAGATATCCTCCATGTCCATGAAAAGTACGCTGGCACAAAACAATGCGACGGATTCCAGAGAGGCACTCAGACAGGCAACTATCTGTCTCACTCAAATGAAGGAGGAAGTGGAGGAAATGGAGATGAGTGGCGCGCACGAGGGCAGAGGGAGGAGGGAGAGTGTTATTTAGGATCCCGCTGTGTCAACTCCTAAACGTCTATCACACACACACACACAGATTCCAAAGGGAAGGAAAAAACAATCACATTCCTCAAGAGGCCGCTTAAAAAAAACCCTGTTCATACTATTTACATAAAGTTATATTGTACTGTATATCTTCACACTTTCTGGTCCTTGCTGCAACCAAACATGGGCACATACAGACTCTAAAGCTGGGCATACACTGTACCATTTTAGAAATGCTGTGTAATTCCTACTCCTACTGTACGGGGAGATCGTGAAATTCAGTCCGACTCTAAAATGAGTCCTGCGGCTGAAAATGTGGGCCAGAAACGGGCAAAAATTGTCCAGTCTATGCCCAGCTTTAAATACCTGCGCCACAGATGTGGAATCGGAGCTGCCACAGAGAGCTCAGTGCAGCTACCTCTCTGCCTTTTTACAGTAATAATGATGATAATAAATTTATTTAATCCACCACAGCGTGCTGAATCGCCTGGCGGAGTCTGGTCTGCTCCAGTTTGGAATGACTTGGCCAACAAGGCTGTTTATAATAGCCCTAAAATGCATGAGTTGGATCTGACAAAGGAACCTTCACTCCCACCCTCTCTCTCTCTCCCCCTCTTTCCTCCTCCATCCTTCCACTCCTCTCCTCTCCTCTCTGGAGCTCGGCCACGCTCCTGCTCTCCACCGGTCCTCCGCAAGCCGTGTTTGGAAAAATAAACGGAGCGATTTGGGAGGAGGTCAGGAGCAGAAAACGACAAGCGGCGAGCTGAAGGGAGAAGTGTTGATGTGTGTACTGCCGTTTGTCTGACCCTTCGCAGTGATTATGGACAGAGGGACGCAGAGAGAGGATAGAGGTCTCTGTGTGTGGCTCTGACCCAGGAAATGACAAGAATGTGAGGGACAGTGTCTGAGCTCTGGGAGGTCTGCACGCCCGTCCAGCTTCACGACGTGCGGAGGCCATCCATACATCATTTCATATATGTAAATGCCAAACACCAATATCCACATACCACACACATAAACATGTATGCTAAGTATGTCAAATCACACAGTCACACTTTGTACTGTAACGCATGACCTCAGACATTAAAGTGCAACACAGTCAGTGTCATGACCGTGCCAGTTATGGGGCGGCAGTGGTTGCACGCTGATGCTGTACTCACCCGCTGGAAGAGCCGAGCGTCGCCGATCTGACCGAAGAGCTCAGCTTCCTGCTGTCCCAAAGCCTCACCTCCCGGCTACGCATCTACACACACAACAACAACAAGAGAAGTTAACAACAGGTGAGATCATATAAGCTAAATGAGACTGAGTTCTTAAGAATTTACACTTCATCATCATGATTTTGCACCATCACTGACAGGTGCAGTAATGCATGATGGATATTTTCATCTCAGAAGCAAAGGCAACACATTGCATTGCATGGAATATTTGCATGTACGGGCATGATAGTGAACATATTTCATTGCATTGTTGAGATTTTTTGATGGCACTACAGTATATGGTGAACAAATTTCACACATCAGAACTTAAACACTTAAAATATTGTGATTAGCAAATAGAGAGTAATTTCAGACACAGCCAGTGAATCTGAATTGATAATAGTAACAAGAATCAGACCAGATCTGGCTAGGATAAGACCCAAAAATATTGGCGATATTGGTTCCAAACTAATGTTATCTGAGTCGATCCTCATAAACTCATAATGGTCAAACTGTAGTACATGTACTTCTTTCATTAGGTAATAACACACATTAGAAACACAGGACTCCTGGACAATGCAAGATGAACAAAGAGTTTCTCACCATATCAAAGCCGGTGGTGATTAAAAAGTCTTCTTTGGCCCACAGGATGCGTGAATCCTTGTTGTTCTGAAGACTCTTGGCGCTCTGCGGGACAAACAACGCAACATTTTAAAATTAGACGACAAAATAAGACATATTTAATATATTTTAATTGAATTCTTGATCCCTTGAGATCAACGTCTCTATCTTTAAACATAACCTTGAGGTATAGTTCAAGATAACGAGGGGGGGGTGACGAGTGAATGATTTGCAGGGAAGAGACGAAGACAGAGAAAGGAAGGAAGACAGACAGGAGCCTCTGACAGATCCCTGTGAGTTGGACAGAACAGGACTTGTCCCATGAAAGGAGCGCTTGTTATTGTTGATGTAGCAGACAAGGTGACTTCTGCCCCGAGCGCAGCTAAGATTACCAAACTGTGACTCCGAGCCTGTGTGTTTGTGTGTGTGTTCATGGTACTGAGACACTGTTTCCATGGAGAATATGTGTCAAAACAGCGCCGCTATGCTGGGTTTGGTTGGTGGTCTTCAAATGCCAATTACACATGTTGTCAGAGGTAAGAGCTAAAAAACAACTGCAGGTGTTGAGCTGAGAGAATGTGCATGTTTGTGAACACAATATGTAAAAGAGGAGCAAGAGGCAAGTGGAAAGGGGGCATGTAAGTAAGATAATATGCTGGATTTTGTTCACATTGTACTCAACGCTGTGCTGCTATTGAATCAAGTCATAGATGTGCTGTTATTGTGAAGGTGGGGACAAAAGAAGAGACAAGATGCGCAATCACCTAAAGTGAAGTGTGGTTTCTGAGTAACCAGTTCTTTAAAAAGGGCCCTAAAATCATGCTATTTAGAGCTTACCTTTCAGATCCTAACTACTTGTTACAGTCAGTCAGTAAGCCCCTTAGTATCTGTGTACTAGTAACACTGAGTTTTCCCCTAAGGCATAAAGGTCAGCGATGAAGTTTCCACGGAGCAGGAGCCGTTGGCCCCTCAGCTCACTGCGTCTCCCCAAATTACTGTTGTCATTTTTCTGGCCACACGAACCCCGAGGAGCGTGGCTGGACGGCTGCGCATGGCAACAGGACAGAGGCTTATTTTCTAAGGCTTAACACTCACAACCTCTTTGCGCCGCCTCACTCTCGTGTCACTGTTAAATGGCCACAGATGACAAACTGTAAAAACAAATGTGGAGAACTCGAGCTGCCATGTTGCGCCTGAACATGAGGTAGGTTACAGGGTAACATGGCTTGGCTCTGTACAACCTCCATTGACATACAGCTATGTTTCAGTCCAATGGGCACTTGCCAAATCTACAACTGAAGCTAACGGTTCAGGCTGTTCCCATACACCGTTCGTAGCTATACCTACAAAAAGTAATGCACTGTAATTCGTTTATATCCCACGATCAATTGGATGTAATCCACGTAATCGTGAAGCAGGAAGTATTAAGAGCGACAAACGCTGCGTAGGGAGGAGGTCGCGGTAGATGGGTGGGTCAAAAAACATTGGGCTTTCGTCCAGGAGACTGATGTTCATACCACGTGTAAGTCACGTAATTTCCGTAATCAAGTAACGCCATTTCCACAACCTTTTAATAAACCTAACTAAGTAGTTTTGTTGCTTAAACCTAACCAAGTTGTTTCCTGTGAAGATGGAAGTTTATTTTGAAAACACTGTATGCATGTTAAATTGTATCAATACACGGACGTCAAGTATCGACCTTTTATTATTTAAACTATTAATCTCTTAACAATGCAATGAGCTTAAAGTGAAGATACTGGTGTCCAATGAAACTCAAAAACCTAATGAATCCATTGGTACCAACTATGTCATGTTAGCTTGTCGGGAAGAACACTAAATAACGCTCCAAAGTTACGCTACATTTTGTCAAGGAAAACCTGGAATGGCCATTTTCAAAGGGGTCCCTTGACCTCTGACCTCAAGATATGTGACTGAAAACACTAAGATGAACAGAGTGAAAACTAAATCTTATTAGATAAAACAGATGTTGACAAACTGCATAATTAGCAGTTGAAAAAATGTAATAAATCACAATATATCAGATTGTTTATAATCGCAATAATGTTTAAAGTGGCAATAAGATTGTACCGTGACTTAAGTATCGGGATAATATCGTATCGTTGGACCTCTGGTGATTCCCACCCCTAGAAACTGACGTGCTGCAGGACATTCGTAGAAAAACCCACGAAAAATGAGGAATAACGTTTCGTAAGATATCATAGGAACCGTTGTATGAACAGTTGGACGAAATAGGGATGAACAATATTAAATCCAGCTTGAGCTCATAGAGGGTAGCACACATGTGGGCCCTATCAATTTCTAAGTAAAACCCCACTTCCATTTCTCTCCTTACGGACGTCACTCTCGCCACACGCCCCGCCAAGTGGTTTGAGAATCGACAGCTGAAATGGCTGAACGGAGGTTCTGGTTAAATTTAAACGGTCACGAAACATTTCAACACTGTTTGCTCTTCGTAAATCCTCTCCAGGTTGCTTCTTACTTCGGTACATGTGGAAAGTAAATGACACACATATGTTAGTTTGTTCCGGGTGCAGTAGGAGATCTAAGGACAGAAGAAAAAATGGAGGATAAGGGCGTTCATTGTTTTACTGATTTTGGTTCACTCCCTCCCTTCCCCATGTGAGTACTTTGATTGTGTCTTATCTTGTTTAGTAAATATAGATATGTAGAGATGAGACGCTGATTTTAAGATGGATCATTTCTTTATCAGCAGCCACTCGGGGCAGTGACTAAGCACATGCAGCATCTCAAACATCATGTCATACCGTGGTTGCCTGGCAACCTCACTGTGACAACAAGACTCCAGGATGTTACTGCGCCCGCCCAACTGATGTTTACCAAGTAATAGATGAGTAATACAACATGCATCATTTTCACATTTCAAGGGCCCTATTCCCCCCATCCTGACGATCGTCAGCAAAGCCCATTTTTTGATGGGTCTAAAGATTATCTTTCCAGATATTCCTGTGGTGTGAGGCATGTTGACAGTGTTTTTTACATCTCCTGATCTGCTCGAAAGTCCATCCTTGCCGCACCGATTTCAAATCGTAAATATTAAACATGTTCAATATTTACGATCGGATATCCTGTTGAACCCCGAGGACAGCCGATGACGCAGTAACTTGGGAAAGTATGATAGCAAATTGAGAACCAAGCTGACTGAAGTGGAAGGACAACCATGGCAACCGTGGCTAATGCATGAGCTAATGCAAAACGCAAAGCAGAAATGGAGGACCAACTTGTTGATTAGTGTTTATTTAACATGTCTTCCTCCATGACTTCATCCATCCATCCATCCATCCTTCATGAATTTTCAGCATCAACATCATCTAAATCTTCCTGCCCGTCGTCCGTCATGTTTGTTTACATTAAAGTCACGTTTGATTGCGAGATTTTGCAAGATTTCCTGTTTGTTTTTTTTGAGTCGGGACTCTCTTGTTGCTCATGAATGAATCAGTTTTGGCCAAATCGTTGCTCTCCACACACTATAGGAACAAAACTGTTAAATTCATCATTACATGTCGTTATATGTGGAGTCTCACATTTTCCACATCTGTTAATATTTGAAACATCTTTTAGTGTGGGCCAGCCTTTAGAAGTGTTATTAGGCAGGTTTTTATTTTTTACTTTGAACTGAAAACATAAAGATGAAATGGATAAAAAATGCTCTCCTCTAAATTTTGAGTTGGAAATGAGATTCTTTCTCAAAATGTTTTTCCGCCTAAATGTAAAGCTCAGGCCAAGACTCCTGTGCTGGAACCATCCCTGCCAGTGAAGGAGAACAAACTATAAATCATAGGCAGTCTTACAGGCCACACCGGTGGTTCAAACCAAGTTTATTGTTTCTCAGCTACGAGGGGGCTTGACACTGTTACATATGTTGAGAACGCACGCCGACATCAAATCACGGTTTTAAAAAGGAAATCCTCAGATGTGCACTTTTGCTCCTCTCTCGGGGATGATATGTCTTTGTCCATACCGGCGTTTTATCTGACACCATCTGTATGCAATGCAGATATTTTCTGGCTCCTGGTGTGCTCCTAAATAGCTTTATCCACTAAGACGGATTAGAAAACACTCTACTGACCTGGCTCTCACACACGTTCCTAAAGTTACGCTACCAGAGCACTGACAGAGTTGATAATAAGTCCTGGATTGAATAAACACTTAAAATCATGACTCAAGATCATTTTTCAGCGCGCAGTCAGCTGGTATGCCTCGTGCAGGTAACTGAACTCATATATGCCTTGATAAGTCCCTGCAAGTGAGACCGTTGAAAAATAGCCCAGATGCATGAGAGAGGTCCAGAGTAAACTAAGACCTCCAAAAAAAAGTGATAGATCAGAAAAGAGCGGGGGAAGGAGAAAGGCTAAAGTCATGCGCGGTATAAACAGACACGAAGATAATTCATTGCCATCGAGCCGTTCATCACCGGCACCGCTGGACGATTTCCTTCCAGGGGCAAGACAATGCAAGAGTTGGTACTCTGACCAAACTAGGAACGAATTGAGCTCTGACTATTTTAATCTGCTCAAGGTCTGTTTGACACTGGAACTGCTTTTAGGAGCAACATGTGGCGTCTGATTCATATTTCTGGCTGCCAACAGGAGATTCCAATTGTGTTCATGTAACACGCAAGAGTAAACAGCACAAAATCTGCATCATCACTTTTTTTTTTGCCATATTCAGTCATGCATCAGCATGACTATCGCTAAGCACCAGATGAGTGTGTCAGAGTGATGTCTGTGTCTAATAAGGCCCTGTTCAGACCTGGCATTCACTTGCGTCTTGGGTGATCTGATTACAAGTGGATAGCTTTAAGTACGTCAGTTCACACCTGGAATCAGAATGCGTCTCCACACGCGTCTTGAGTGTCCACTTGTGATTGGATCCCACTTCCCCGCTCTATATGCAAATAAACACGTAGTAAACACATGACGTAATATTACAGGAATTCAGTAGTAATATCCTACATGTTCATGAATTTGGGTACATTTCATTAACATAGAAGTCTACCGTCGGTCCCCACCGCTGACACCGCTGACTTTGCCAGGCAACAGCAGCAAACAGAGCTTCAGAGCCGGGGATGAGAACGAGCGAGCGGGTGTCAGCTCTGTGCCGAACACCGGAACAAAAACACTGAAACATCACGTGACCACAGTGGGCGTGGCCTACAGTACATTACATACAGTGTCAACAAACCAAGCCCCAGGGAAGAGCGCCGGTCGTTGATGCCAATTTTCGTAGTGGCCAAACGGCGTTACTACAACGTCCGTGTCCGTCACGTGATTCCAGAGTTATTCCAGAGTTATTTCCCCTTCCTTCGTTCATGTGAATGAGACACAGACCGAGGCTGGAGCGAGGGCTGGGTCACCCTAGATGCAATAGATATCGAGACATTTCACTAATACCCAAAAATGTCAACCTGCTGGTGGCAGTCATGGGATCACCGTTTCATCATCTGGGGACCATAAATGTCTGTATAAAACTCCATAACAATCCATCCAAAAGGTAATGAGATATTTCAGTCTGTACCAAAGTGGTGGACCAACCGTCCAACCAAAATTGCCTTCCCTAGAGCCATGCCACTAGCTTTGCTAAAAAGGCATTAGGACTATACACATCGTTATCCTGCCTTTAGACCTGACTATGGAGTGGGGAGGACAAAAAGACAAATTACTCCTTGAGGGAGTCAATAAAAAAAACACTGAAAATATATCACCTTTCTGTGAACCGGCTCTGGAGCAGACAGGCTTAGTTTTGCCATTACAGCATCCCTCAGGCCTTTCACTACGCTGCCTGAGCCAACCAGCTTCAGGGCCGAAGGCAAATAAACCGGCCTGACGTCTCTCGCTGCAGACAGCCATGCATGCTCCATAGATCACACTGCCATGATGTCATCCTTCACCCGGATATGAAGGCACGCGCAGGTTTGAGCCTTTTGACGAAGATGTCATCGGGGCTCGGCGGCTTGAGCGATAAAAGTGCAATTGAGGATTAAGGGAGGGGGAGGGGGTTTGAGCTGGGCCTCAGCTCACCTTTTCCCAATAAACAGCGTTCCAGCTTAAGGAAGCGTAACGCAGCCGCCAGAAAGCTATATTACTGCTAACACCCCGGGGCAGCCAGAGGACACAACATCTGGACCTTATGTGTGTGTGGATATAAATGTTGCCAAACAGTATCTCTCCTCTGCAGTCTTAAATTGAACTCAAATCCCATTCACCTAAAGCCCCCACCTTTTACACACAGGCTGCAAATCGATCACGACACACATGAAAACGGGGAGAAAAGGAGAGGGAGAAGACGAGAAAGACAAAAAGGAAAAAAAAGACAAATGTTTTCCTTAGCAGCCGAACAAAGGATCCAAGCAGATGGAATTCACACAGAAGGACGGACGGAGAGAGGAAAGAGAAATGGTTCATGACTTGACAAAATACGCAAAGGACTCGGAGGTGTAAAGAATCAGTTACACCTGTTTGAGTGGCCGACTCACACACACACACACAATAAAGGGAGTATAGAGGAAATTACATCTGGGAAAAGAATATTACCAACACACAGGTGTCTGCTTGAAGATGTGGGAAAATAGTTTTCAGTCTGGTAAATAGTCAAATTGATGAGCCAGGTCTAATAACTATAGAAAGGGAACGCTCAAGAAGAAGAAGAAGAAGAAGAAGAAGAAGAATGGTAATTAGGTGATGATTAGTAAGTAACCGTATTTGAAATTTCTTTGATATTTACCTCAAAATGTATCGAAAATTACTTTATTATAAATATTATTTAATAATCCTATTCCGCTATTTCCCAATAGCTGATAATTTTATTTTTTTTAATTTTATTTTTATTTTGGAAAAGCATTAATTTCACATTACAGAATCAGTATTACTGCCAACAAATTCACATAACACTGTGAACATTTAAAACAAAACATTATGCAGTACAATTGACAACCAGATTTGTGCCTGATCAGAAATGTCTTCTATTAGTAGAGCAGCACACGGCCGCTTCTCAAGCCTGAGGGCCCTATTTTAACCATTAGATGCCAATTTAGCATATAATTATTAAATAATGTTTATAATAAAGTCATTTTCAATAGATTTTGAGGTAAATATTGGGGTAATTTGGCAGAAATTCTTAGGTTACTTGCTTATTATCACCTAGTTACCATGACCTGTAAAATGAAGTGTTACCGAAGAAGAAAGCGTTGACAATGCTGATCAAACCCGAATGACACCAGGCGAAGGTTTACACTTCGGTTAAACACGGTGCAGACCGAAACGTAGACACAGGAAAGTGCCAGTCAGCAGTCTGGCCAATTATGGTTTTATAAGTCTATTAAATATCCTCTCCCAATATAAACAAATGAGTATCACTCCATCTCCTCCTGTCCTCCTCCCTCAGCTATTTAACTTCTGAACTCCAACAGACGGAGCGCACATCTGTGTCACTCACAGAGAATGTTGATTCACCCACCAGGACGAATATCAGGTGTCTGTATGCACATATGGGAACTATCACAATCTCTGAATCTCCCTCTATCTCTCTCTCTCTCTCTCTTTCTGTCCGTCTCTCCACCTCTCTGTGTATCAGCTCGATGGGGGTGTAAGTATTTGACAATGAGTGCCAGTGGTGCAGAAATTAATTTAGTGCGCTGGAAGATTGAGTGCTTATTTTCTCAACTTCATCCAGTCTTATTCTACAGTATAATGGCAGATCCTCCAGTCAGATAATGTGTGTTTAGAGTAGATTATTGTCAATCATACACTCCCGCTCTGAAATATTCAACCTCATTTGTCATTTCACCTCAAGTCCTGTTTTTCTAACAAATTATCAAAATGATCCGTTGTTGTAGCCGGTGCAGTTTGGCTTTTTTAAAGGAATAGATCCGACATTTTGATTGAAATACGCTTATTTGCTTTCTTGCCAAGTGTTCGATACCACACATATCTGTTTGTTAAAGGTTCTCTACATGATATCCAGAGCATTAACATAGCAGCAAACAACTATTTGCTATGTAAAGATATAGAGGAGTAATGTCTACCTGAGCAGAGAATGAAGTCGCTCTCCCTCTGTGTGTTTTGTAATCAGATCTTCTCTGTGCTTTGTTGACATCGCACGGCCGTCTTGCACGCGTATTTTAGTGTATGTTCGTACATGTGAGCGTGCCCTACTGGCTAGCTCATGGTGAGTGTGAAACGCTGAGTAAGATATTTTTAGTCAACCAAAAAGGTTATAATTAACTTTCATGAACTGAAAACACACTGTGAAAGGGTTAAAGTTGTAAGACGAAAACACGGACAACTCCCAGACCGGACGACACCGTGGTAGCGACCTGTCAATCACAAGGTAGCCAAGCCCTAAAGCATCCCCTGCTCTATGGTCTATTTGACTCTAAATGGGACCATAATTTACTAAATGAACATCATGCTGTATTGAAGAAGACTTGAAACTAGTGATTGAGACCATAAACTCATGTTTACAATGTTTACTGAGGAAATAAATCAAGTGAGAAGTAGGCTCACTTTCTCATAGACTTATACAATCAGACTTCTTTCTTGCAACCAGAGGAGTCGCCCCCTGTTGGCTGTTAGAGAGAATGCAAGTTTAAGGCACTTCAGCATTGGCTTCACTTTTCAGACCCGGAGGTTGTCCACTGGCTGTAACTCATTTAAATTTGATGCCTAGACTTTTAAACTTTTAATGATGAATATGTATATTTTTTTGTCCCCGCCTTGTAACTCAAATCTATGGTAACAAAAGGAGTCTGTTTGCTTCTTCTTGCTTTGCTGTGTGGAGTCTAACAGGCAACACTACAAGCCCAGCTGCAGCCACTCATCTCTTCAACCTGCTCCTCATTTTCGCCTCTCTCCGTTTTTCCACTCTTCTCAGAGAATCATCATTCTTTTCCTTTAATTTCCCCTCCACTAATCAATAACCGTCGCTCTGCAGCTTTCATCACCGCTGAAACAGACTCCCTCTCTCAGTCTTTTTATCCATGGCAAATTAGTCTTTTCAGCAATTACTAGGTTTTCTTCATCCTGTTCTGTCTTCATGGCCCATTTAAGTTGTGTTTCTGAGTCAGGATTCACTATCTTGAATGTAACTCTTTACTTTACAGAAGCAGGCGGGCTTCTAGAAATAGGATAGAAGAAGAGAACTGGAGGGGGGTCAGAAGATGGAAATCAAACCAGCCATTTTATTCTTTCATTTAGCTCGGCCGCCTACCGCCACTTTTTCTCTCCGTTAATTGGAACCATCTTACATTTCGCTCATTTCTCCAAAAAAAAAAAGTCCAGAAGCCACAAGCCCTTCTCTTATTTTTCCATACGTCTCCTTCCTCTGCTCTCTCCCTTTCCTGAAGATGAAAATGAATGTGCAAGGTCAGAAACTGGGCAGGGAGCGCAATCTAAGGAAATGACAACACGGAGTAAATCCTAAGGTGCAGCTGTAATAGCATAAAGCTGAGGAGTGACTCCACTGACACGCAGGGGTCATACATGTTGACCTCACGACGGATGAACAAGACTGTCAGCGTATGCAGGACATGCAATTTCAAAAAATACAAATACACAATAACCAATGTGTACCTTAACATTTCAGCTAAGTATGACTCCTACTGACTCACTCCCACACTGTTACTGCCATCATCCTTTTTTCATATTTGGCTTGCCTGCAGTCATTCTTCCCCCCCTTGTCTCATTTCCTTTGTGTCAGCAAATGAAAAGCATTGTGCAGTAAAAAACTAGCTGACATGTGAGCCAACAGGCCTCTGAGCACAGATACGGGGCCAGGTCTAGTCTACAGACACCAGGCCAGACCTGCTGCAGCCCCCTGGGGAGGGACGAGTGATACGAACTGGACTGATCCCCAGTTAAATATAGATTCAGCTAGAATGAGATATCCAGAAGTCTTCTCTCATTTTGCTTTTCTATCCCTGCACTCTTCCTGTTAGCCTTAATGGGAGCAAGCGTGGAGGGATAAAGATAGGACACGGAGGCGGAACGAGAGATAAATAGTGAAAAAAAAGAGGTGAATAGTGCACCCTTGGTTTTACAGAAGGCACATCAATCTTATGGGGATCGGGGGGGGATTTCCTCAATTTCATCCTACACACTCCCTAAATACTTCATATCCCACGTATCACATATCCTATATTTCCTTTATCTAAGGTGACAGGTGCAGTGCTGTCATGGATGTTTTCCACTGTTTCACTTTTGGCCTCAGAAAAATCAAATAACCACAGATCCCAAAGCCACATTTACCCATAAATAAAGTCCTTATTTTCACATCTGCAGATTATTATCTCAACCAATCGTTTAGTGTATGAAATGTTAAAAAAAAAACACGCCAACCAGAGCCCTATACGCGACGAGAGAATCACAGGATCAAATGTTACACAAGAATCCATCTCGTCAGGCTTCAAGTAATGAGTTTGTGTCCGGCTCGCCAGACAACGGACCAATCAGCGTCCTGTGGGGAGCTACTGTAGCTACGGGCGTGGCTTAGGTGTGTGTGAGACCCGGTGAGACAGCAGTGTGAGACGACTGTTTGTTCAAAACAACAATGGCGGCTCTTAAATAGGTTAGCGTAGATAGATGCTGCAATAGCGTCAGTTATATCAGAGCTGGAGAGTATTTCTTCATTGAAAGAAGAGCAAAGAACTGCACTGAACGGGTAAAGTACGCCGATGTTTTGGCCTTCAGTCACATTTGCTTTCGTTAGTTTGATTGACAGATGGTTCATCCAATCAGCTGCCAAGTGTTTTTTTTAAAGCGCCTGTCCTTTTCCAAACAGTTTCCAATGACGGCTTCTCAGATGGTTCTGTGAAACACACCATCTGACAGGGTCGGGTTATAGGTGACGTCTTGTTGGACCACCAGTCCAAAACCCAAAGAAATTCTGTAGTATTCAGATACCATCACATAAGACTAAGAAAAGCAGCAAATCGTCACACTTCAGAAGCTGGAACGAGACAATTTAGTTTCTTGAACAATTGACCCTTCGCTAAGCCCCACCCCTCTGCTGCTACTCCGTCAAGCTGTCAGAGCTACTATAGAGCCACACTGTCACTAACTGCACTCCCTGCATAAATATTATCTAATTTTTGGAAAAACGAAAAAGCGATTTCAGAGAGAAGCAGACAGAAAGGTCTACAATATGCATTTGGATGATATATCAGGATGTCAAACTGATTCAGCAGTGAAAACAGCTTTAAAAGATAAAGACAGAAGCTAAAGCCTACAGATCACAGTGTAAAAAAAGAACCCCCATTACCTGGCGATCGAGACAGGAGACAATGAAATTAAGTAACAAAACTGTTCAATCATTACAAAGCAAAAGCAGCATGTGTACGCATTCAAAATACCTTCAGTAGCTAGCGTAGCATAGTGCTAACCCTAGTTAATGATGTGAATGATGGTGCAAACGCACTCTGCTAGTCATTTTACAAACATATCTCCTTCCAACCTCTCTAGATATAACAACTATCACTATCACACATGTCCCAGGCACAACGCTTAACCATAACTAGCTTGAAATCCACAAAACCAGCATGAAAATGAAGAAAATCTGAAATTATTGCATGACAGTCTATGAAGCAGAGCCAGATAGTTGTCGGACCCTGGTCGAAGCTGGCCCATGCTGCGCTATGATTGGCCTGTCTGCGTTCAAGGGGCGGGACTTAGCAAAGGGTCAATTAATCAATTATCAAAATAGTCTTCATTTCCTTTCAATCAACTCATTGTTTCAGCTCTACTCCTAAGACTCTCTACAAAGATATCCTGAATCTCTGTACCAATAATTACACGTTTCTGTCCAGAGAGCTGGCTCGACTTCCATGAAGACTGATCGCCACTGACTGCCCACCGCAAAGACGTCACCCTATGTTTTAAGAGGGCAGGAAAAAACACTGGCCCCAGGAATCATTCTACCCCATGGAAAAATAAATCAAGAGGGGCAAAGAGGTAGATGGAAAAAGGGGCTTTAACGAGAGACCAGTTCCCTGATGACATAGTGAATGTCCAAGTGTTTGGAAGAAAAGTTGTGAGAGTGAACGGGAGAAAAAGAGAGCTATCGTAAAGGTAAGAAAGATATTTCAGGGCTGCATTGATGTATAAGACGTGTGGTTTGTCCATGAGGCAGGAAAGAAGACGTATGTATAAGCGCTCTGGTAGCCACAGTGCAGGAGACCCCACTTTCTCACCGGTGTAGGCTTTCAAGAGCTGGCAGTACGCGACCATACCTCCACTGCTGCTGCAGTCATTTGTTTGCTGCTGTCTCTGTTCTATCATCATTTAAATTCATATACTTTCCACATCGCCTAAATGACAGTGATCGATGAGGTTGAACGGATATACGCACGGCCAGAAAAACAAGTTTAAAACAGTGCAATCACTGCGTATCGGAGGTGAAGAAGTAATCTTATCCATCACGTTGAGAAATCTGAGGGGACAGGTGTGAAATCCATTAGCCAGTGCAGGTTGCTTTCTATCCACTCACAATCATTCACTCAACAGATCTAACCATGGATCACTTGTTTTTTTAATTTTGCTTATTTTGGATGATTACAGACATCTGCCTGAATATAATAGATTGATGGAACACCCAGGAAACGGGCCAAAAGCAACCAGGAAAAGGGCCAGCTAAACTAGTGGTGTAAAAATTGAATAATGGGAAGTAAATAATCCCTTAATCCCATGGTTGTTGTCCAATATTATTGGTGGAGTCATGAATCACACATCAGGATGTGCCATAAAATCTTTTCCAAACTCATATCGGACTCCTCCCAACTAAGTTTCGGGTGCAGTGAGGCAGATTTGCATTGTGATTTTTGGTCCTGGCTAAGCGAACAAATCAGTTTAACTGCCCTGCTAAAGTGAAATGAAACACTGAAGTGGTAGAGAGGCTGTGATTATTGAGCCACGGCGCTAATTGGGCCGTGTGGCAGACAGAAATCCAGCCAGGCAACCCGTGCCAGCTCGGGCTGTGGTCAGCCCTCTCTGGGGCCTGAGGGGGAGGGGGACAACAGATTGGACCCAATCACACCGCACTGTGTGGGGACTGGCACCAACTGTGCTGTGCCTACTGGCAGGGGCCTCCAGTCTGGGAAAACTACCCAAGGTCGTGGAGGCTGGTTTTGGATCGGAGCATCACACAGAGCTGGTCGGTTCCTGGAACTAACATGATTAACGGCACCACTGAATCGCCCGATTCTGCGCTTCGGTCCAAAAGAAGCACTGGAGAGCCAGAGGAGATTTCAACTGCATGTTTGGTGATCTCCGGGGTTTTTGGATGGTTATTGTGGTTGGAGGTTCAAGCAGTGAATATTCTAGAGATGCACTTAGTGGCTACGGTCCTTTAAATCCAAACAGAGATCCACGGGGGCAGGACAGGGCACTAATGACAGAGGAAGGAGTGACGCAGCTGACGACAGCACCCGGGGCTGATGAGAATCTGCACGCCAGACCTGCTCCGTAAAAACAAAGGGATGATTCTTATGAAGAGAGGGTGTGTTGGAGCAACGCAGCACACAGCTAATCATGCCCACACTGTTGGAGACACCATGAAGCCCCTCAATCCCTGCAGCCCGACCCAGCCCTCCGGTGCCTGTTGTCATTTATCTGCGACGGATACAGTTGGCTGGCTTTGCTCCCTCCCTGAAAACCACTTCACAGAGGCTTCACATCTTCAAAGTACCCCCACGCTTTTGTATAGAAGCATGGATTGTGCACAGTGGGATTCGCTCGGGAGGCACATGTGTGCAAGGCATGTCATGTTCATGTAATTTGTGCGTAATCATGAGACCCTGTGTAAATACTGGAGGCTATTCTTTTGTTTTACAATCCTTCCTTAATCTACTATTTCTTTGCTGTAATCAAAGTGCGATATTAGAACTTTCCTGCATCCACTTCAAGGAGAAATCATTCACATCAACGAATGGCAGAAAAACAAGTTTAATGTGATTACAATGACAGCAGCAGGTGTTAGCCTAAAGGGACATTAATGTGCGATGATATCAAGTATGTAACACGCAAATATCTTTATATCTTTTAACCTCTGGGTATCGTTCCAATACCCACAGCCCCCAAGTGTTGACCCCCGGCTATGTGCAGCTGACAGACAGCTTGATTAATTACCTCATCTTCACTATGCCAACAAACAGCTCAATCTCCTGCTGCTGCTCGCACTACGACAGGCCCTCCAAACGCTAACTTTACCCCGACACTCAACAGCTTCACTCAGGGAGAACTATTTAGCTCTTGCATGAAACCACAAATTGTAGCAGAACCTGTTGTCTTAAGAAGCTCAATTAGTAAAAGATGACCTAAGTTAGCGAAGTTTTTTTTGTTGGAAAAGGATGTGGCATTTATAAGACATGTGTGAGCCAGATTTCGGGGGGCCCCTATGCTCACACAGAAACAGTGAGCATAGAGGAAAAACATTCAGCGCAAATGCAGGTATGCAGCTGCGGCTCATCGACTGAACCACAGACACCCAGTTATTCCCCTTTACTTTAAAACACACATCGAATTTACTTCAAGGTTCATAAAACACAAGGTTGAGTCACAAATATGTAAATGAGCTCTGATCATGACTGACTGATGAGTCAGTTTGCTTGACTTTGGTAAGTTGATTGAGATTATGTAATATGGAAAAATAGTCAAGGTGGTAAAATAAAAAAATAAAAAAAGATTAATCTTAAATTGAACTGCGTTTGGGAGTTTAAAGGGCGGGTCCATCTGCGTTCTGTTATGTTTTTTTCAAATGGAAACGCCCACTCAGCCGTTGCAAAAAGCAGTGACGTAGGTTTCCAAAGTAAGCTAATCAATAAGGTAATTAATAATGTACACGCTAGCACTAGCTGAGTCAAAGTTTGCTGTGCTAAGTTTGGTGCGGTTGTATGTATACTCTCGTGTTCTGTGAGGTTAAATTACTGCTTTTGTGAATGGAGTCTGGTGGCTTTGAAGAGAGCGATATAACGGCTTCAGTTCCCCGTCGTAAGGGGCCTCCTGACGGCGAGGTAAAGCGGCTGTCGACAGGAGCAGCAGAAAAACATATTTTGGCCACCAAAAAAAAAAAAAAAATCATTATCAGTTTAAGTGTACGCTATATTTAGAATATTTTCACCGCTTTACTTGCTGTGGGAAAATAGCATTTTGACGCTAAAAGATACATACTTGTTGTGTTGAATGTTCAGGTTTGAATACATAAGGAACACCACTTGGAAGCTACAGAACAATATAAAACCTAAAAAAAATAAAGATAATGGACTCGCTCTTTAATAAGATTATCATATTAGCAATGTTAACATTCACCAATGATTTATGGTTATAATTTCTTCCAGTCAAATACCACTTTGCTGTTATTCAGCTTGATGTGTTCTGTTATTTTGCCAATTATCTATAATTATACAATCTTATTTTTTTCACAATATAATGTGTTTGATATTACATTCAACAAGCATGTGGTAAAGAATTGGATTAAAGATGTGAAAATTGCGAAGTGCTTTGGCTATTTCTAATAATTACAGAAGATTGCTGAAACAATGGAAACTGTTACGAATGCAGTTATTTGTAGACCAACTCAAATACCAACCAGGTGATATACAACCAATAAATGACTTACAGTAATCAGTGTCAGACAGGATTTTTCAATCTAAGACTCTGTTAGTAGGCAATAAGTCTTCTCTTTCTGTGGGAGCATGCTCCCCGGTTAGTTGTCTAACTGAGAAAAGTACAGCATGAATTCACCAGGCTGTCTGTCATAAAACTCTCACCTCTCACATGCAGCACCGCCGTCTGACCTCTTGGCTAACCACCAGTACGATTAAGCTATAGCACATGGAGGATAATGGAAATCGCGCCAGCGTTTGGTCAAACTAAGGTCAGCTAGCCTCGACGCGGATGGAGCCCACGCTGCACTTTATTTCCCTCGGGGCATCTCCGAGGTTGGTCTCAGCTGTGACTTGTTCTCACTCTGTCCTTTGGGGGGCTACTGTATATGGATGTATATGTAGATCTCATCTGACAGTCTGACAGGTTCTGCTATATGCTGCTTGGTCTGATTCAATGGAAAGATCAGTGTGCATCTCTATGATTGTTTTTTACCTGTATGTCACTATATGCACACAAGCCTTCTAATGTATTTAACTCACTACGATGACCAAAAGAGGTCTGATGCACACAATCCCGCTACACTTTTGTCCAATCTGTGGTCACATTTTTAAAACTCTAAACACAATAAGTGCAAAAACCATCTGTTGTGGATCATACCACTAACACAATGCATGTTGTTGTCGAAGAAGATCAATAACAAGCCAATTCTGGCTGTGAAAAGGCCAAAAAAAGACTGAATTCTACGTGCTCTTGTAACACCTCATGGAATGAAGACTTTGGCCAAGTTTAAAGTAAAGACAGAGACACAATTTGCTTTTTTTTATTTTTATAAAATGGGTGATGTAAACGGAGCGGTGCCGACGGTGATTAAAGCCACATTGTAGTTCCTGATAAGTGAAGTAGAGATAAAGAGGGGAAACTGAAGTGAAGGCACATGGGAGCTGTGAGATGCTGAAACTGTGCTGATGTCAATGTTGTGATTCATTTCTTATATTAAATCAATCATAAAGTTTTTCTTCTCGCATTCAAATAATGATGACAGACACATCCCAAAACAAGTGTCTCCCATTTACCAAGTAACAATTACTATTTCATCATTGAATCTTCCAGCTCCTCGTCCGTCGACTCTGACAAAGCCACTAATCCCCCCTGATAATGACTCTTCACTCTCAGGATGCAGCAGGAGAAAAAAAAACAGCTAATCGTCATCAATTTTTCTGGCTCCAGGTGTCACCCATATGTGTGCGTAGGGCCGTAATTAGTTGAGTCCCGGAGCAGCCAGCGCACTAATGAGGCCCCCGCTCACAAACAACGCACACATGTGAGCAAAGAGCTCCGCCGCTGCCAGCTGGCACCCACTCTTACCCCTTTCCACCAAAGAAATACTTCAGCTCTACCCCCAGAGCACACACAAAAACCAGCCCTGTTGATTTGCTAAAGCAGCTAAAAAAGCCCTTCAAACTCCAGACCTCAGCCCCGTCTCTTTCAAACCTGCACTTCTTGACCCCTTCAGCTACTTTTCCAGCAACCAGACTGACCGACATTCATTATCCCATCCCTCTGTTTATACCCACACGCACAAAACATAATTCAAACATGACATCAAACCCAACCCAAGGCAAGATTATCTCTTAGTTTACAATGAAAATAAGCACATAGTTGAGTTAAGTCGTAAAAACTAAGCACTGATGTATCAATCGTAATTGAGACAGACTCCGTCCAGTGCGGCAATGGAATATCCAGATTGTATGCCACTGTTTTGCCCAGCTGTCCAGGACAGCAGAAATCCTGTTCCCTCATTAGGAAAGACTCCTCTCAGCTCTGCCAGAATCATTCAAACTATAACGAACACTGGCAGAGGGGCGGCCCGTAACACAGGGAGCTGAAAGATGGAGCGAGAGGAGAAGAAAGACAGAAGTAAAAGGAGGGAGGGCACAACATCTGGGCTGAGTTAAACACTGGCTATTGAACCCAGCAGGGTCAGTCAGAGAAAGATACAGGCACAATACACCATGCATGGGGGTGTTTGGGAAAGAGGGTGAGTAGTAGGCGTGGTAGTCGGTGTTACCGGTGTTACCTGTGTTACACAGTGTTCGGGCACACACCGATTACATTACCTGCCCACCGCCCCCACCGCTGTTTTGTCTTTTTTATAGAGATAAAACCCAGTTAGTTAATTTTTGCGTATCAGCGCTGTGTTATCGATAAATAATCGGATGGCGGACGCCACAAACTGAAAGAGAAAGTGTCTGCTCCGTACGGAGTCTCAGCTCAGAGTAGCAGGAGTCAGATTTACACACTGGATGAGAGAGAGCTGACAGACAAGACGATGGCGGATTTAGTGTCAAAGCGAAAAGCAAAAGCGCCTATTTGGCAATATTTTGGCTTTTAATCCAATGCTATAAGGGAACCGTAACATTATTGAGGCAATCGCCGTGCAGAGGACGGAGTAGTAACAGCATGTGTTTGCGGCGCAGCAGTGCCGGGTGGAAACCTGCGACCCCGCAGCGAAAGCTCGACCGGAGAGGCCAGACACACAGCCTACCAATGCAGTAATGGCAGCTTGTCCAGAGGGACAGAAAAAGACGATGTTAAAGAAGAAACAGAGCTGCAGAGATGAACTCATATTGGTATTTTAACATGTGCATAAATGTGTTTTGATGCAGCAGGTTGGAATGTCAAGCCAAGCTCTGACTAATAAGAAGTGACATAAAGGTACATTATTATCAGCCATGAGAAGGTCAAAGGTCAAAGGGATTTCAACGGTTAGATGGGGATCAACCTACTAATTGGCAGTTTGACCTTTGCACAATTAAAGACACATTTCTTACCAGATGTTTTTCGGTCTTTATTAAAAAGCCCTGATATTTCTACAAGCAGGGGAGGATGTGAGTGCATCATGGTGCTGCTATGAAGAAAATAAAATGTGTTTATATCTTATCTTGCACTCCTGTGTTACTGCTGAGATGAAATATTATGAGGAGAATGCCGCTGTGTGTACAGAGGAATATTTCTGCTATGTCATGTTTACATTTGGAAAAGAGAAATTGAGGTGAAACACGTATTCAGCAGTACAAATCTGTGTTTAACAGCCACACCACACATGCAGGAACAGTGTATGAGAGACTGGCCATTAAATCACATGTTATCACGCATGGTCTTGTTCCAGCCAACGAGCATGAGGGTCGGGTATGTTGGCTGCAGGAATAGTTTTTAAAACACAGAAGCATTTTTGGCTCGCTTTCAGTTAACCTTATTATGCAGTTTGTGTAGCTGGAATGTGGAGCCCAGCGTTGAGTTAAGGTTGTGGCATATTCTTGGAGAAAGCCCCCCCCCGTCCTTTACCGACATTATTTTTCACATTTCATAATGTTGACTCTGTATCCCTGTGGTGTTAGTACTAGACGTGCGCCAAACTCTAAACAACTTTCATTCTGCGGGAAGTATCAAAATCTCATTCTCTGGCAAGCGTTGACATTATGTGAGAAGAAATCATTTGTTGGTACAACAGAATACTGAGCATTTTTGGGACTGAGAATGGAAATTCCACATGTGTTGACATATTTGAAATACATTAAAAACATTTTATGACATTCTTTTGAGCCCTGATGGATGAATGTGTCTTTGAGCTCGCCCTCAACCTGCGGCTCAAATCTAAGAGCCTGCAGCCAGTTATTTGATTAATTTGTGTGTTATTATTTCAATTAAAATAATTACTCTATAAAACGTCTGTTAATCGTTTTCACGGCCAGCGCCCACGTTTTGTAAGTGGCAAATTTACTTGCGCCCATGGGCGTGTTGCTCTTAAAATTAGGTGTGGTCAGGCGTATTGTTGGTGTATTGCTGTCTTGAGGCAATAAAAAAGCGATTGTGCCACTGACCAACAAAAACCTGCTCCAAAGTCAATGACGAAGTGTTTTCCTGCTATTTAAAGGGTGCATTATTCAGATAGTAACACAAACACTTCATTGTCTGCATGCTGGTGAATCTTTATGCACTCATTTGTGGTGGAAATGTTTTTATTTATGTTGAGGAAAACACAAAATCCTCTGTCTCACTTACCTCACGCATGTATTTTCTAACAAGATGTGTCATGACGAGTCCAAGAATACGTTTTTTTTTTACGCCTCATGTGAACAGTGCACACACTCCTCTGTCTGCGTTCAGTGTGTGCAAGTGTAGACGTAGACTACTTCAAATTTGCAGGCCCTCTCCAGCTAAACAGCGCCGGTTTGAGGCAGATGTCTCCGTGTATTACGCATCGCCTCACAGGCAGTACCCGGCAGTAGGCGTGTGCATAATGCAGCGTCAATGGACGACTACATGGAGTGCCCTCTTAATCAGTGAAGAGAGTGTGAAACTCATCAATTTAAGACAATTGTAGGGCTGTACCGAATAGTCATAAGCTTCCGAGCTTCATTCATAACGTTGACATTCAAATGCTAAATCAACATTTGAATGCTGCGCAGCTTCTTTTTTTTTTTGCATATCTATTCATTCTGTTTAAACCCGGTATTACTGCACAATTGCAGATACATTTTAGGCTACACTAATATAATTATTATAATATTTGTAGAATTACATTTCAGTGGTGGCTGCGCTGTTTCCAACTCGTGAGATCCAAACCTTTCCAAAAACACCAGAGCTTTGTTAAGACCAAAAGTCAAACTTAACTTAAAAGTTAGATGTAATAATTTATAAAATTCACAACATGTTTTTAACAGTTAAGTAACTATTAACTAATTATTAATTAGCTATGAACTAACTATTGACTAATAAACTATTAACTAATAACTAACTTAATTGAACTTACTATAAAGTATGAACTAATAACAAATTAACTAACTATTGACTAACTATTAACTACAAACTAACTTATTACTAAGTAGTAACTATGAATTAACTAATAACTATCTATGGTATAACTATTAACTATGAACTAATAATAACTATCTATTAACTTTGAACTAATAATGACTATCTATTAACTACAAACTAACTTATAACTAAGTATTAACTATGAATTAACTAACTAACTATGAACTTATACTAATAAGTAACTAACTGTTAACTATGAACTAATTTATGAACTAAAAGTTATCTATCTATTAACTAACCATTAACTAACTAATAGCTACATATGAACTAATAACAAATTAATTAACTATTTACAGAACTAACTAATACTCACTAAGCTCACCATGACCGTCGGTAGTTTATCCTGTAATAACAAATGTGAGCATGGACACGCATCTACACCTGACCCCACTTCTCAAACACGCCCCAACCTCTTTTCAGATCATAAGAATTCAAAGACGCATCGATAAAACAGGCGTATAAATGTAGTTTATTTTGCCTGTAATGAGAAGCATGGAGACACACGCACACACACGCACCTACCAGGGAGTCCAGTCTGTGTAATTTATGGCAGGATATAAAAGATGGTATGAATGGCTGCTCTCAGCCACCTATAGCAGTGAAACCGCTGTGCTTTTCCTTGGCCCTGCCCAGCGCTCCCTCTTCAAGTCCAAACCCATTCCAGCCCGTGGTCCTCTCTAATTTCACCCAAAGCAGCAGAAGCTCGAGCTGAAAAAGAGGAATCTGGCCCCCGAGTTCAGCAAACTATTCCCTTTTCCTGTCTCCCTCCTCTTCCAGCGACCGCAGATCGACAGCTATACGGCCAGCGCTGGCCCAAAACTATGAGGGGTATTTTCAGCACTGTAATTTGAAGCACACATGGTACTATACACACACTCGCATACGGAACCACACACTCAGCAAATACACAGACATTGGGGACAGATCAGAAGAAACAATAAGAAAGGAGAGAGGAGACACAAATGCCCGCTGAGGCACGTGTCCTTACATCCATAAAACTGCTTGTCCCATTAGGAGCAGGTCAGCCCTTTTTTCTCTCGCTGTGTGCCGAGTCTGAGCAGGCGGGTAGCTCAGTACAGGAAAGCAGGGCGGCGGCCTAACTACATGGAGACGTGAAAGAAACTCATCTGAAAACAAGAGGCCAGTGTAGGGATGTTATGGCAGCGAGGGCACAACCCAGAATAGCAAAGAGAGTAAAACACAGCTTTAACGCTCCATATAATGTTTATCTTTGGTGCTTGATGATTCAGCACGTTGTTATCCTTCACACACTGTGTCTGATTTATATCTGGAAACAAATTCAAATGCTTTAATTGATTTGGGTCAATTTTAATTATTTGAAAAGTTTTGCCACACTAATAAGACAACTTAATAGCACTAAGTTGTAACTCTTAACGCCTTTTCTTGATTTTTGCTGGTCATGTGTACACCGCGTACTGAGTGCAATGTAAACGCATCCGTGTAAATATGCTTCGCTTATCGCTAGTGACGTAGAATAAAAAGTGAGTAAGACCGCTTATGGCAGGTGGGAGGGGAGGTGGACGGATCCAACCAACACAGGACTTTCAAAAAGGAGACCGGTGTTTTTTTGTAAGTTACATTAGTGACAATTGTGACATCACTTCCGTAGTTATGGTACATTGTTTCCGTACGTATTTTACTTAGTTTACGTTACTTATTTTAAGCCCAACTATGATGTTTTTCCTAAACCTAACTATGTGGTTTTGTTGCATAAACCTAACTGCAGACATTACCGTAGTTTTGTTGCATGGCGTATAAACAACACGAGAAAATCGGCGTATAAATAACGCAAATTTGTTTTAACGGCACTAATTTCTTTAACGCATTTTCGCAACTTGCGATTTTTAGGTTGTAGCGGCTTCAGAGTGAAGATACTGGCATCATATGAAACTAAAAAACCCTAAGGAATCCATTGGTACCAACCTTGTCATACTAGCTTGTCGACAAGGAGGTTAAATAACGCTCCAAACTACATTTTGGCATGGGCATTTTCAAAAGGGTCCTTTGACCTGAAAATGGGTTCTATGGGTACCCACGAGTCTCCCCTTTACAGACATGCCCACTTTATGATAATCACATGCAGTTTGGGGCAAGTCATAGTGAAGTCAGCACACTGACACACTGACAGCTGTTGTTGCCTGTTGGGCTGCAGTTTGCCATGTTATGATTTGAGCATATGTTTTATGCTAAATGCAGTACCTGTGAGGGTTTCTGGACAATATTTGTTATTGTTTTGTGTTGTTAATTCATTTTCAATACTAAATATAAATACTAAAATGCATCCTCAGGACACATGTCGTTGTAATATCGGGCTATTTATACGCCTTCCCATGAGATCGGGTTGGTTGGAGGATAAATATAAAACATTTGTTGAAGTGCCCGATTAATGGACAGACTGGGGGGAAGAAAAGAAAGTCGTGCAAAACAGACAACAAAACAAAACTCAAATCTGAAATTCAATCCGCTCTTCAGCGAAAGGATGCCACATGTACGCACATGCACTCTCCACGCGTGTGCCAACTACCTAAATACAACCGTCTGCATGCTCGCGCGCGTACATACACACTTGCACTGATTACAGATGCAGTATATACTGCTCCTCCTGTCCAAGACCTTAATTACCCTGCACAGTCTTATTTCCCATAAATACAGCGAGGGCAAGGGCTGTAATTAGGGCCTATATTTACCCCACCTGGCTAGGGGAGAACCCAGTTCAGTGCTGGCCACAGGGATGAGCCAGCCCCACTCGACTACGCTGCCATGGGTGGAAGCAGGAAACCAATGGACGCTGGTTTCTCAGTTTTCAGGGGCTGGATCCTCGGAGGGTTGGGGGGCATGTAGGTACACCTCCTGCCCAAATAACACAGACTAGCCTCACGGTGCATTCAGGGTTACCATCCCAGCTTTTAATGTAAAAAAAACAAACATGTATCAGCAATAGCATGTAACTTTACCAAGGAGCTTTGTCTCCTGAGTAACACTTTGGACTATGGGACAAACACTAATGATGGTACAAGAAAAGCATGGATAAAAAACAACATTTGATGGAAATAAAGTAGGGCTGTCCTCGACCAAAAAATTCTTAGTCGACTAACACTCATTTTGTCGACGAATCCATTAGTTGATTTAATCGACAGATCTGTGAAACTGAGTTTCTCGACAAAGAATCACACAAAAGCACCACTCTAAATCTGGTGTTTACCAGAGATGTGCTCATAAGTTTCTTGGAAATAAGTCATTCAGCATGAAAAATGACTAATTGACCAAAGAAATCTAAGTCAACTGAGACCAAAACGACCGATTAGTCGACTAATCGGCTTAGAGGGGGGCAGCCCTAAAATAAATACAGTAAATAGCACATATTGCATGCAACATCACAGGTACCTTTTGTCTCTGATCTGGTTGTTTTAAGGGCTGGTCCGAATCTAATACTTTTGGTTAATTTTCTATTTAGTCTGGTTCGGTTTCACAGTGCACAAATTAGAGCTAACCAAATTTTTAAAATAAGTTGATGAGGGGCGTGCACGAAGGAGCAAATTGATCTTTTTCATCTGTAGAGCTGCCACTTCTATGCAGGGAATCGCGGACTTTGATACTTTCACTCGGCACTGATTGACAGCGCACTAATCCCTTCTCCTCCAGTTTATGACTTTATAAACGTTACTATTTTGTGTGTTCTCTTCAGCCCAGATGTCAAGCAAACATCGGACTTCTGCAGATATCCAGGTCAGTCCTCTCTCACTCATGTCAACCTGTCGTTTACCTGTGTCCATCTCAACAAATGCCCACACAGGCAGCCTGCGTTTTGGTCGCTTGGAAACAATCCGAGACAACCTCTCACAAGCGGTCTCGGACGGGTCGTTTTGGTCCGCACCAGAGAACGATTACTGAGTTCATAACCGCCCAAACAAACTGCACAAGAGTTTGATTAAAACAAACTAAATGTTGGCTTGTGAAAGCGCCCCACAGCACCCTTTGTTTGTGTATTACAAGAAAATATAAACACTGCCACCTCAAAAAACAAAAACTACGACGTTACACTGTAACGCTCTGCAGCTGGCGTGAGATATCCTTCCCCCAGCGATTTTTTCGGAGAAGACTTGCGGCTTCTCTTGATGAGGACAAACTGACTGACTCTCTCAAGTGAGGTTACAAATGTAAATAGCTTGGACACTTCTCTGCCCGTCTCTGTTTACTTTGTGGGCAGGTTGGCTTTTCCCTCCCATCACATCACATCTACAACAACAAACTGATCCAAAAACTGCAAACTGGAGAAAATGGCAGTGACCCTCGGATCACGCATAAGCTAACAATTTCGTGGAGTCTTCTCGTAACCGCTGATACAATGTGAAATGTTGTGTTATTATGTTGTGTTTTATGGTGTTGAACATTGCTTTGCTGGTCCCGTGTAGAAATCAGAGCTTCACACTCTTCTATACATCCACATTACTGGCCTCATCATGTTTCAGTGTGTTTAGGATTCATCGCCCGCACCCTTTAAACCCTCCTTCAGCAGATGGGGTGTTAATAGGAGCTGCACGGGCTCTCCCATTCTCTAGAGAGAGAGAGAGAGAGTTGAACATCTGAAAGCTGTCAGGGTGAGGCTCAGAGGACTCCAAACTGAAGCAGGACTTTGGCTATTTCAGAGAGCTATAGAGAGAACAAGCAAAACTAAAAAAGGGAAGAGCAACCCTCTAATAACTTTGATCTGGCTCCTAACTCTTCTCTGGTTTGAGGTGGTGAAGCCATGTGTGGGGTGCAGAGGAGGACAGGCGTGCTGACTCAGGTTTCTCCTCTCGTTGGTCCTCCTCTCTCCATGGCACTGAGACCAGAAGGATTAATGAGAGAGTGGGGAAGAAAGAGAGCAGAGAGACTGTAGCAGACTTGGCTCAACGGTCTCTCTCTGTCCTGGTGGCCCAGCGGTCTAAAGCCTTTTTTATTTTTATTTTATTTTTTTACACCACAGACCATTTTTAAATTGACAATTTTGCTATTAGTTTTGCCATTTGTCTTCTTGTGGGCTCTGCCTTGATACCGAGTTTGAAAATGACAGAAAAAGAGAAGAAGAGGGAGAAAGACAGAGAGAAAAGAGATCATACAAAAGAGAGAGTGGCCATAAAAGCGAAACTGAAAAACTTTAATTGGCCGTCTTTCATTGTGATTTCTTATAAATAAATAAAAGAAAATAAACATAGATCTCTCAGCAACACTCAGGTAGTGTCCACACACACAGACAAAAGCTATAGAGTGTTTCAATGGAATTGCGTTGCTAGGCAACAGCTTGGGTCCATGTTTACTTCCTGTCAGCTGATGTCATTCACATACACTGCAACAGGAAATAAACTAGGACACATTTTAGAACTGTGAAATGGTCTATATAAAAACATTTCTTGCGGTCTGGTGGCAAATATTCTGTGGCCCAGTACCAGTCAACAGCCCACAGTGGTGGAAGAAGTATTCAGATCATTTACTTTATTAAAAGTAGCAATACAACGATTTCCATTTCAAGAGCTGCCACTTCTATGCAGGAAATCGTGGAGCTTAAAATATTGCTGTCAAAGTGTTTTCACTTCGACTCGTCACTGATCTACTGTGTACACGAATCCCCTCCAGTTTCCTGAATGACTTGTCAAACATCACTATTTTTGTGGACTTCATTGATCATATTCTTTAAGTTCTCTTCGGCCCAGATGTCAAGCAAACATCGGACTTCTTCAGAAGTCCAGGTCCGTCCTCTCCCACTCATGTTAAAGGTCCCATATTGTAAAAAGTGAGATTTTCATGTCTTTTATGTTATAAAGCAGGTTTAAGTGATATATAACTACTTTGAAAGTGTCAAAACATTCAATCCATGGAGAAATACACACAGCCCGTATTCAGAAACTGTGCGTTTGAAACAAGCCGTTAGGATTTCTGTCCATTTGTGATGTCACAAATCTACAATATATAGACCATTTCACAGTTTTAAACGTAAACACACTAAATGTGTCCCAGTTTATTTCCTGTTGCAGTTAGTGTGTGAATGACATCAGCTGACAGGAAGTAAACATGGACCCAAACTGTTGCCTAGCAACGCAATTCCATTGCCATTCCATGCTGGCTTGTGAAAGCGCCCCGACTCAAGTAAAGGTAAGTAGATATGTATTAACAGCAAAAATGTACTTAAAGTATCAAAAGTAAAAGTAAGTTATATCATCAAATATTATATTATTTTAAAAGTGTACAATGTAACTATAAATAACAGATACATGTAGTTCAGTAAAAAGTAAGTACAGTACAGGCAGTCCAGGAGTTGGTGTGAAGCACATACCTAAAAGCTGAAACTTAAAACATATTCTTGGATTCAAATCTGCCTTAAGACCTTTGTAACATCATTCCTCTCTTTCTCCCTCATAGGGCCTGTTGCTCACCACTGACAGCGATCTAGTGAAGTTAAAAATTGCCATAGACTTGGCTGGAATGTCCCAGCAGCCCACCACCAGTAACCACTGGGCTCTTACTGGAGACTGTTTCAGACACACAGACTACCCAAACACTGATTCAATCTAAACTAATGAGACCCTTTGGCTGCAAAAAGTAATTTACATCCAACTTTAGTGCAATTTTATTTGAATTGCTTCAATTTGTCATGCTGAGTGGCCGAGGACTGGGGATAGCATTTATTCGGGTGATGTGGAGCGCTGCTGAAAAGCTGCGCTTGATGTTTGCATTGTCTGGTGAAAAAAAGAGACAGAGCCTTTACAAAGGAGAAGAATTCCAAAACAGGCTGCTGAAAAGCAGTGTGTTACAAAGGACTTCAACACCGACACACCTGATGTAAACATCAAGGTTCAAACACTGGAGAGGAGCCAGCTGACTAAGCTCAAGTTACTTAAGCAAACACGGACGCACATGCGCTGCACTCGTTTCTACGTGTGCCACAAAGAAAATAATACACATGTACCTTTTTTTTTTTCACTGCTGACTGCCTCCCTGTCAGAGTCAATGACATCACCTACCTGTGAAACAGTACGCCTTTCACAGAGGTGTCAAAGTTTCACATACCAAACAACGCTCACAATCATATGCAGAGACACGGACGCATGAACATACACAAATATGCAGTCATCCTCCTCCTGACTTCCATACAGGGTGATGTGCCTTCCAGGTATGTCTGTAGTCTAAACTTTAATCTGCTGCGGCACGTGGTGTTTTCACAGGATTCCTCATATTTACAAATGAGAGAGTGCTCGGTCTACAGGCAGACCACGCATCCCAGTAATTAAAACACCCTGGGAGGTCCACCACTGAAAAAAGTGTGAGAATATTTGCTCTGCATTGACCAGCCTCTCACAACACTCGCCGCCGCCACCCCTCTTTATATCTTCATCTTCAACACACAAACTCTCCACCGCTCCACTTCCTCATTGCTGCTGGTTGTGACGGAGTCCTATTGGCTCAGGCCTGGTTGACATTGGTGAGAGGTTTCCAATGAGGAAAAGAGAGAGCGGTGAGAGTGGAGAGGTTCATGGTCGTACTGGGCTAGTGTGGGAAGGGTACCCGTGGGAAGAGGAGAGCAAGGACTGCAGCACATCCATAAATCAATAGTAGATGAATCACCGAGAGTGGCCGGTGGTGAGCTGGGTTACTGTCAACATGTTTATCCCTACACGCTGGGTGGAAAAAAACACACACTCGCAGTTAATGGCAGTGGAGTGACAGGGACTATAATGTTTTCCTTAAATGTGGCTATATAAAGTTGTGTCTGTACCAGTCGGCAACTCCGGATTTGAAAAGTGAAGCCAAAGCTGAAGTGCCTTAAGCTTGCATTCTTTCTAACAGCCAGCAGGGGGCGACTCCTCTGGTTGCAAAAAGAAGTTTGATTGGATAGAAGTCTATGAGAAAATGAGCCTACTTCTCACTTGATTTATTACCTCAGTAAACATTGTAAACATGAGTTTATGGTCTCTATCGCTAGTTTCAAGTCTTCTTCAATACAGCATGATGTTCATTTAGTAAATTATGGTCCAATTTAGAGTCAAATACACCATAAAGCAGGAGATGCTTTAGGGCGTGGCTACCTTGTGATCGCTACCACGGCGTTGTCCGGTCTGGATGTTTTCATCTTACAACTTTAACCCTTTCACAGTGTGCTTTCTGTTCATGAAAGTTAATCGCAACATTTTGGTAGCTTAAAAATGACTTCTTCAGTGTTCGGTTGCTCCACCCTCTTGTGTCAATTCTGATTACAACAAACCGAGATAGCAACAGCCAAAAACCAAGGCGGTGATGACCAAAAACAAACATGGCAATGGCCAAAATACCAAGATGGCGACGGCCAAAATGCCAAACTCGAGGCTTCAAAACTGTAGTCTACAAACCAATGGGTGATGTCACGGTGACTATGGTCTGTATGTTTTTCTAAGATGGATAGCTGCATTTGTTTTCTAAGAGCAGTTGCCAGGTGTTTTGGCAGTGTAGTGAGGGCTTTATTTGGGGACTTACCTGAACAGGTGTCAGCTGGGCTCTGGGGTCAAACACTCGCAGCATCTTGTCCTAAGACAGATGAAAGAAAAAAAAAACATAAATTAACACATAAAAAAACAAATAAATAAATAAAATACATACATACATCATAGAGTTGAATCAACACCTCTCTAAAGCAGTTTCAACAAAAGCTGAAAATTATAACCTTCATGAAGGTTGAATTTATTGCAGGGCTGTTTTTATTAGATTGTATTAGTTTTAGCGAGGTGTACCTAATAAACTGGCAATATGATTAAGATGTGAAAAGGAGGTCATGTGCAAGGTCAACATTTTAAGTTCTCACAAAGAAAAGGGGGGAAAGGAATTAATCGCTCCTCAGTCAGCTGAGATTTTTTTCCATAGAAACTAAAATGAAAACTGAAATATGAAAGCCACATATTAAACACATTAATAAAAGAGAACCTCCAACTCGCTATAATTCAGTTAAAGAACAACACAAGCGCTCTAAAGTTTCCCTCATTTATCAGTGCGATCTGACTGATTCATCGTCGGCAAATGCAATCCAGTGACCTCTCCGAAAGCCTCATGAGCCGTGACCCCGGTCAGCCCAAACAAGCATTTGGCATCAATCACAGCAGCCAATCAGAGAGAGCCTCCTGCATGAATGAGAGGAAACGGGGCCTAATGGGATCAGGCTGTGACCAGGACATGCGTGTCTGCAGCCGTGTCACTCAATACTGCCTGTGTGACTGTGATCACAGCGGACATACGTGGCTGATAGCAGGTAATAAGTGTAAGGACTTAGACTAAACCATGCATACACTTAAATCGCATATACACGTCAAAGGGAATCAGGAGGCTGACAATGACACAGTCAAGCATACACACACACACACACACAGAGGCGCCATGCAACATGTGGCATAAATAGTGCGTTTTTATCCCATCAGACTGCATCCAATGTTGAAGCAAATTATCAATGTGAGCTTCAGCTTCCCTTCATCCTGTTCTCCACACCAATCCAAGAGGGGATTTATTTGCTCTTTATTAGCTTGAATAGCAAACAGGGTTTCTTAATGTGCCCATTCTCTCTCCATCTGTGTGTTTGTGAAGCCCACCCACGAATGTGATGCCCCAAGGCTCGAGGCCTCTGTGACCTAGGCCTAAGCCAACGGCTCAGGGAGCAGTGCCAGAACAACACACACACACACACACACACACACACACACACACACACACACACACACACACACACACACACACACACACACACACACACACACACACACACACACACACACACACACACACACACACACACGCTTTCAAACTACATGACCTATGGATGAGAGCCCACCTGTTGCAAAAATGCCAAAATCTGGCTTAAACCATCTCTAACCTGCACCAGCACAGGACACAAACACAAGTTCTGATCAATGTTGGTTGGCAAACTCAACCAATCATGTTGGTAGATAACTAACTAGGGCTGCAACTAACAATCATTTTCATTATCGATTAATCTGCTATTGATTTTCTCGATTATTCAATTAATTGTTTTGTCAATACAATGTCAGAAAGAGAAAGACACTAATAAAAGAGTGAGTTACTTTTAGTGAAAAATGACCAGTAAAATTGCCAACAACCAAAAAATTAAATAAAAAAAATAAAAAATAAAAAATAAAAAATAAATAAAATAAAATAAAATAAAATAAAATAAAATAAAATAAAACAAAATAAAATAAAATAAAATAAAACAAAATAAAATAAAATAAAATAAATCATCTTAAAAAAAAAAGAATTCCCAACAACCCAAGCTGACATCCTCAAATGTCTTCATTTGTCGGAACAACAGTCTAAAACCCAAATATATTTAGTTTATGATCATGTATGCCAAAGAAAGGCATCAAACCCACACCTTTTTGACATTTGGCAAAGATTAAAAAAAAGTTATTTGATTATCAAAACAGTTGCAGATTCATTTTCTTTATTTTCAAGATTATTTTAGGGCTTTTATTGCCTTTAGTAGAGCAGCTGGAGAATGACAGGAAAGGAGGGAGAGAGAGAGGGGATGACACGCAGCAATGGGCCGTGGGTCGGAATTGAACCTGGTCCGCTGCCATGGACTCAGCCTACATGGGGCGCAAACTCTACCGGGTGAGCTAGAGGTCGCCCCCGCAGAATCATTTTCTGTCAATTGTTAGAGCTCTATAGCCGCCAACCACTATTTCAGTTCCCTGACCTTGCAAACACACTTTTAGAATAACCAAACACACACATTATCTGCTGTACATACTGTATGCATATACAAACATACATTTGCCATATTAAGTTCACTCACTGGCATATCCACCCGAGTGTTGTTGTGCAAACAACAACATGACGGAGGAAACTATCTGGCTGTGCAAACACACACAGATGAAGGGGCTACTCCCGTACAGATGTGTCTGTCCACCAAGCAACCACACACACACACACACACACTCAGACAAGCAAACACACTCGCTTAAGCCTATGACATATAAACACACACACCATCTAAACTCATAAATGCACAGATGGAGGGCCAGGATAGCAATGTGTGTGTTTGTGTGGTGTGTGTGTGCTGAGACAGCAGCTGTTTAATCAAAGTGATGGAGCCTCATTCTCAAGCTGCTCTTAATGAGTTTTCACTGTGAGTTTGCTGCACACAACTTTCACATATATGTAAAAACACACACACACAGACACACACAGACCCTGGGAATCTTCACCCAGGGGTGCTCTCTCTCTTCACTCGTCAAACACACTGCGATGCCAGCCTCCCCTTCCCGGTCTCCCACAGTTACCGGTGTCAAAGCCTGTTGTGATTGGCAGTTTGAGACTGCAGGATCAATTATTTTATCTCACTCTTCTCACTAGGGGAAAATATTTGGTACGGAGTTCAGTTATAATGCGACTTTCAGAACTCAAGGTGAACCATAAATCCAGTGGCACCTCATTTCTAAACATACCACCCCGTCCTGTCCATCACTCGGATAAACAGAGGCCTCTCTGCTCGTACTACCTGTGGGCTTTCCCTCAAATGAATGGCGCCTTTCTCCCTCAAAGTGTGTCATAAATATACATCTCTATAGGTCCAAACGAGGCCTGTCATGATTCCTGCTCTTTGGGGTGGTGGTCTCCCCTTCATCTTCCCCCTCTCCAGCCCCTGCACCCCAATGTTTACCCTATGGGAGGGCCGGGGGGATTGGACCCACATGTTGCTGGGCCCTATTTGCTTTAATAAGTTGGATTGGAGGGATTGAAAAGGGGCCTTTTGGGTTAAATGACACCAGAGCCCAACAGGGCAAGAACCTCAGAGGCCCCTGACTCTGATCTTGGCTCACATTTCCGCCCTCCCATCCCCCTTTCTTTTCAAGTGATTCGCTTGATGGTAGGGGTGGTAGCTCTGGCGTGGATGATTATCCCGTCAAGGTAAATGTCATGATTTGGACGTAGCCTGTGACGGGGGTGGAGTAATTTGTTACTTGTCAGAGTAAAGACAAACAGCAGGGATTGGACTGACAATCATACCTGTTAATTACCAGCAAGGGGTAGATTTTTGTGTCAAAGTTTATTCCATGTCAAACAAGTCAACTCATCACGCAGCGTCTAAAGTATACACCAGAGGCCTCTGCCTCATTTTCACATCAATCAGGCTGTCTGGTAGGACTGCAACTAACAGGTATTTTTTATTGTTCATTGATTATTTTTCTCGATGAATCGATCAGTTGTTTGGTCAATCAAATGTCAGAAAGTGGTGATCAATGTTTCCCAAAGTACTCAAATGTCTTGTTTTGTCTACAACTCAAAGATATTCAGTTTACTGTCTTAGAGGAGTAAAAAAAACAGAAAATATTCACATTTAAGAAGCTGGAATCAGAGAAGTTTGACTTTTTTTTTAGGGCTGTCAATCGATTCAAATATTTAATCACGATTAATCTCCGATTGATCGCACATTTTTAATCTGTTCAAAATGTACCTTAAAGGGAGATTTGTCAAGTATTTAATACTCTTATCAACATGGGAGTGGACAAATATGCTTTCTTTATGCAAATGTATGTATATATTCACTAATGGAAATCAATTAACAACACAACACAATGACAAATATTGTCCAGAAACCCTCACAGGTACTGCATTTAGCATAAAAAATGTGCTCAAATCATAACATGGCAAACTGCAGCCCAACAGGCAACAACAGCTGTCAGTGTGTCAGTGTGCTGACTTGACTATGACTTGCCCCAAAACTGCATGTGATTATCATAAAGTGGGCATGTCTGTAAAGGGGAGACTCGTGGGTACCCATAGAACCCATTTTCATTCACATATCTTGAAGTCAAGGGACCCCTTTGAAAATGGCCATGACAGTTATTCCTTGCCAAAATTTAGTGCAAAGTTTGGAGCGTTATTTAGCCTCCTTCGCAACAAGCTAGTATGATAGTTGGTACCAATGGATTCCTTAGGTTTTCTAGTCTCATACGATACCCGTAGCTTCACTCTTCACTTTAAAACTGAGCCCGCTTCAACCTAAAAATCGCAAATGCATTAATGTCTTAAAGGGACTATTTGTAACTTTCAGAAATGCTTCTTAACAGCGACACCTGTGGCCATGAAATCAACGAAAGTCAGCGTCTGGCTCGTGCTTGTGCTCGCTCTACATAGACATGAGCGAGCATCGCTCAAAACAGTGAGGCGACACACGTCAGCTAAAACCACAATATCACTCTATATTTCAGCTGCTTGGCAGTAATGTTAGCTGACCAGACGAAGGTCTCTCCATGAACATGATTTAGATCTGATCCTAGTGTTGGCTTTTCCTGCCCCCGCCCGCAGCCGGAGAGAGCAGGGAGACACCGGCAACCGGTCTGTAACGAGACTACAACGTGTTTCTCTGCAGAGCTCCGTCACTTCACAAGACACGGACAAACTCTTTTGGTCTGGAGGAGCTGCAGCATTAATTTCTGCACCCACGTCCACTGTACATTCACTAGATATTCTCAGAGCTAAACTAACTCTTCTGCAGTGTGGAGTGAGTGCGCGTTCACGTCTAGAGGTGGAGCGAGCTGAGCGAGAATGCGCGCTCTGTCTGAGTGAAGGCGAGCAGGCGGAGGAGGAGAGGCAGCGGCCACACGCGAACACGCATGTGTCCCGACCCGGTACATTTATACGCTTAAAAAGTTACAAACAGTCCCTTTAAATATATTAAAAACTGTATAAAAAGTGTTTGAGAAGATGGATGAATAACTCATTGTAAGTTAAAATGCCAACTTTATTAAAAGATATTGTATGGTAATCCACTGGATTGTTTTGAAGTATATCCTTAGTTATTGGTTATACATGATGAGATACTGTGAAAGTAGATGAGAACTGAATGAGCAAGATTACTTACTATCCTGCACTATTTGTGTAGGTTGGTTTTTCTTTTGGTTCTATTAAACGACAATAGAATCTGGAGGATTCATTGATGGCGAGCCAAGCCCAGTGACACTGTGGACGGTCGTGGAAACGGTGTGGCCAACCTTAGGACCTGCCACAAAGGACATCTAACTGCTCAATTCATTTGGACACCAGATAAGAGCACGAACACACTTTTACTACCCGGCTAGTTGGGTAGTAGGAACTAAAATACTGGAACTTGAAATAGTGTGGTGGTGTATTCACATTACACCGACACCAAGACAGAAATTGCACTCTTTGGATCATCTTAATTAGAGGAAGAGGATTTCATCTTAAAGGACACTGATTTTGGGGGAATTTTCTATTTTATTTGTACTTTGAAAGAGCTCTCTTTTATTTATTTTTACATTTCATTTCATACTTTGACATCTATGTGAAGCATTTTTAATTTTGTTGAATTGTTGTGGTGCAATAAAATTGTCAACTGTTCAATCTATAATAACTCTCCTGAGTTATTTAAGGCAACTGCTCATCGAACCTAGGTAGATGTTGGCGTATTCATTATTCCCATCGGTTGAGTACCAGAGGCACTACACGATTATCAAAATAGTTGCCAATTAATTTAAAAGCCAACAACTAATTGATTCATCGTTGCAGCTCTAATGTTTGGTTTCAAAAAATTTAATCATGTTAACTTCCACTGATGAAATCGCCTTTAGCTCTTCCTATAAATTAAATGTATTCATGAAACTATTCGAGCTCCACTCATAAATTCCTTTTTCCTCTGCCCTCTCCTCATAAACCCATACCACCTCCCTCCTTTCTCCTCCTACACAAAAAATATTAACAACCTAATGGAAAGACCATCAAGCTGTGTGATTATTTCCTGATGACACAGAGGAGAATGGGGCCATACGGATGCATAAAATCCCTGGGAGACTTTCTCTTTTCTTAGCTATGAAACTACTGTACCTGCCACAGGAGTGATGGCCGTCAGTTCCTGATTCAACTTGAACTTGCACCAGAAGAACGGGAGGGGTCAAAGGGGCGTACTGGGGTGTGTAGTGGGGACACGGGGGGCTCAGGGGTCAGGTGGGGTCGAGACAAAATCCCTGATACATTTATCCTTCAAACACACACAGGCTTGTGCCCTAACTAACAAGTTAATAGAGTTCCCAGTCTGACTAGGAAAATCTCTACAGGCTCTTCAACAACTGCGGCCAAGATTTCTTTACTTTGTCATCATTATTACAGCACTAAAACAAACTGGCTATTATCTTTTGCGTCATAGGGCTTTCAAAGTTTATTCCTTTTCCCTCTGTTCACTAATTCCTAATCAAATGCGTGATGTGATCCCCACCCTTTTCATGAGCATTACTCCTGTTGACATTTTGATGAAATAAACCCCCATATAAACAGATAACGAGCAGCGGTGTCCAATGGGAGGGGTGCTGCGCTGAATGTGGGCCACTGGCTGCATCTAGTGGTCACACAATGCAACTACAGCACTCAAACCTCGGTCCGTAACAGGAATAAAGATGGTGAACATAAAGCAAAACTTTCTCTTTATCGTGCTTTAAAATCAAATGTGAAGCAGGTCATTGTATACATATACAGTATGTGGTGCAGTGGAAGCTGTCATTACCTTGCAGGAGGAAGCCAGCAGGGAGCCGTCCTGTTTCCAGCTCAGACTCTGCAGCTGGTCACCGTGCTGCTCCAGAACTGCAGACACACACATTGTCATTTAGAGAGGTGAGAGAAGGGAAATGACTAGAGACACAATGTTCATGTTGGACAGGGACTAAAAAAGGAAAAAGAAACATTGAACTATGAACACAGAATGATGGATGGCACATATACAGACAAGACAAAGAAAACGACTGAAAAACATTTGAGAGGTCACTGCGGGAGAAGTGCAGGAAGGAGATGAAGAAGCCATAAATTAAGCACATAAAATCCAGAAAACACACAGTAATACAAAGAATGAATGATTTAAAGGGTAACTTGTGTATTTTTCAACCTGGACCCTGTCTTCCCATGTTTTTGTGTCTAACTGACAACAATTTCCGGAGACGGCAGCTGCTCACGGGCTGCAATGTGGTGCTATTGGGGCAAGCTGGCGCCGTCATTTACATCCACTAAAAGTGCTTGTTTTTGCCATGACAGGCTCTGATTGATATTATAAGTGTCTGTCATTATGGAAAGAGTCTGGCTCAAGGAGAAGTCTCATTTTTAAATCTCGCGAGGTGACATTTTGCCGGAATTCTCCCTCAATACTGGACCAATTTAAAAAAATTGTTGTCCACATTAGTCACTTAGACACAAAAACATGGGACAATAGGATCCAGGTTGAAAAATACCAAATGGATCATTCATATGTCCTTACGATTTTAGGCCCATGAGAGAAATTATGAGCATGACACATATTAGGCTGCAGTGCCATAAAGTGAGCACAGCACAGCTTGTGTGAATTGTTTAGTTTCAATATGACACCAAACAGATGAAAAGAGATGACAGGTGCACTTAAGACAGAAACACATAAAGTGATTTGACATGAACTTAAACAGTAAAAGGAAAAAAAAAACACTCATTCATATATAGATTTCTATCATTCAGAGCCTGTTCCTCAACCACATGAGAATGAAGGTGATGAAAGACAGCGTGTGGGGGTACAGCTCATGAAAAGTTGGATCAGCAGTGAGCAGCAGCAGCCAGGCCAGCTGTCATGGGATGTGGGAAGGGGGTGGGGGGCAGTGTTTGTGGGGGTGGGGGGCAGTGTTTGTGGGGGTGGAGGGGCTGAGGCCAGAGGATAGTGACTGCATCCTGAGGCCAGTCCGCGGGGAGACTGGGACCAGGACAGCAAACCAAAAACATTACCTCTGCTGCTCCGGCACTTAGACAGAGCCACAGGGCTGTAAAACGTAGGCAGTGTCAGTCAGACAGTCCCCAACGAAGAAAAGGAAACCAACCACTCCTCTCCAAATATATATAAAATCATGTTGCACATAGAAACAAAACAGGCCACAACAAAAAATTGAACACTAACTGACAGAAGACTGGAATGTTAAATGCAGACAGTGCATAATGTACGACAAAGACTTTGACGAATTAATTTTGGCTGGCGACAAACAAACGCCAGCTGTAGCTACCTGCTAGCGGTGTATCCTGGCGGCTGGTGTCCCAGATCAGGGGGGACTTGGTGGCGCCCACAGCCAGCACGCCGGAGGAGGTGGGGTGGAAAAGCACCAGCTCCACCCTGCCCCGGCTTGGACGCAGGGTCAGCTCGGGACTGCTGGGCTGCTGCAGCTCTGGATCGCACAAACGCCACAGCTTCACCTGAACGCACAGACAAAGGGAGGGATATATCAAAATAGTGGGTTAGCAGCGTCACTTACACTTTACAACACCTTACAATCAGTGGGCAACTCCAGGGTCTGAAAAGTGAAGCTAATACGGAAGTGCCTTACACTTGCATTCTTTCTAACAGCCAGCAGGGGGCGAGTCCTCTGGTTACAAAAATAAGTCTGATTGTATAGAAGTCTATGAGAAAATTAGTCTACTTCTCTCTTGATTTATTACCTCAGTAAACATTGTAAACATGAGTTTATGATCTCAATCACTAGTTTCAAGTCTTCTTCAATACAGCATGATGTTCATTTAGTAAATTATGGTCCCATTTAGAGTCAAATAGACCATAAAGCAGGAGATGCTTTAGGGCGTGGCTACCTGTGATTGACAGGTCGCTACCACGGCGTTGTCCGGTCTGGGAGTTGTCCGTGTTTTCGTCTTACAACTTTAACCCTTTCACAGTGTGTTTTCGGTTCATGAAAGTTAATTCTAACCTCTTTGGTATTCTAAAAACGTCTTATTCAGCGTTCAGTTGTACTTAGCTCCACGCTCTCATGTCACTTCTGGTTGCAAATAACCAAGATGGCGTTGGCTAAAATGCCAAACTCAAGGCCTCAAAACGGCAGTCCACAAACCAATGTCTACTATACAGTCTATGATTACAACACAAAGATGCAATCTGCTCCTAACCAGCAGAAACATCTCTCCACCCTCTTTCGATGGAAATAGTCCTCCAAACCTCAGTGAATTTCTGCTCCTTTGAACATTAAATGAAATGATTGTGATCATCTGACAGCTGTTTTTTGAAGCCACATCAGAGACAGACGGAGCAGACTGGGAGGATCGCTACAGCCGCCGTCTAATAGGTCAAGATGCAGCATCACAGCTAGAGATAAGGTGGCAAGTCTCTAGCTGTTCTAGCTAAATGGTGATACTGTACTGCACAATTTGGGGTTTGGATTTCTTGTTGATGCTGTCATATGAGAACAGATGAAATGAAATTGCATTACTTTATTTTAAGTCATTAAAAACACTCATATTTCACAAGTTGGTGCATTCACTCGAATTTGCTTGCTCGGCACCATCTAGTTGGTGAAACAATACACCCCGTTGGCACCAGATAAGAGGAATAAAAGAGCGCTGCAGATGCTGGCCACTGCAGACCACTCCAATGTGTGTGTGTGTGTGGCAATATTTGGGTGTGTTTTCACAGCTCCCTGAGGTAAACCAAGCTTGCTGAGTCTGAAGATGCGGACCCAACACTCAGCAGATTCCAGTAAGCCAGGGCACCTGTGGCTGAGGATAATGTGCTGAGAGGAGGGAGTCTTCAAAAAGCTTTACATAACAAAAAAGCAGGTTCATATCATATTTTAAGCCCTGCCAGGAACAACAAAGCCTGAGAGGATGGAAAATGGACTTATGTGTAAGTATACGACAACAAGATCAATACAAAAGAAAAGAGAAATCTCACCGTTTCATCTGCAGAGCATGTTGCCAGGAGACTTTCATCAAAAGGAGAAAAGTCCATATCAGTCACCAGATCTGACAGAGAGGAGGGGAAACAAATGAAAAAAGAAAAATTAGATCCTTTCTGAGCAAAAGGCATTTGCATTTCTCATTTGATTAGTTTTCTTTCAAGAGACCAGAGTGTCCTGGGAGTGGGTTGGAGTGGTGGCAGTTATGCAGAGGAAAGGGGACAAGGAAGGGAGGGAAAGAAGAGAAACTGCGATGTGCTGACATTAAAGAATAAAGAAACACTACCAGAATGGCAGGAAATCTGCGTGACTGTCCATTGGCCATCTGAACCAGGTTTGACTGAGGTCAGGCCCAGCATACCGCCACCTGCAGACACAGAAAAATGTCATTGATCATACTTTTTAAAACCTTCTCTCTCGGTCTTTATAGTGCAGAAAAACAAAACAAAAACATGATGTCTTTTTTCCAAGGAAATCCCTTTTTGTTTGATTTTAACTTGATTCAGTCATCTCTTTCCATGGATGCTTCTGTCTGCACGCGGCAAACGTCACTGTTAACCACACAGTTATTAGCCTCACCAGCCTGCTCGGTGTTGAAGGCCACAAGCTTGGAGCTCGCTTTGATGTGGTTCCCCTGGCAGGAGAAGGAACCAGCTCGGACGTTGTTGATCCATCCCTGAATTTAAAGACAGAGAGCACGAGTGAGGGATCATAACGGTTAAAAACAGTGGTATGACAAGGAAAAGGAATGTCATTCAAGCCCGAGAATCCTAAGTGTTCTCTTGACATGTCTACACAAGAACACATCCAACTAGAAGAATCCAACATAGTTCATCTGTTTCATAATATTAAAGGAGCACACGTGAGTTGCTGTCACAACGAGAATAAAACAAAATGAACACTGAAATAAACAGGAAGGATCTAGCAGAGAGCGTGCACACATAAGTGACTCTGAATGAGCAAAGTGTTGAGGAAGTGGAAGGACTCCCTGCGTTGCACAGCAGAGAGCTCTTAAAATCCTCTTTCAACATTTACAAAGCAAGAAGCAGCGAGAGGACTGAGTGTCCGACTGTACAACACGCTCCAATAACTACTGCTGCTCCTCGGAAAACTGTTACAGACCAACTATGACAGACATTTGGCCGACAGAGGGACTTCCAAAGCATGCATATACAGTATTTTAACAGGATTACTAGATGTGTATGCAAGACAAGTAAACACCAAATGTGTCACTGACTGGTGTGACAGTGGCTCAAACCCACGCTGTGTTAAAGTTGGAAGTAAGATCCCAAGAAATAATCCTAAACTTGATTTCTTCTGATTTAACCACATATAAGGATATGCTTATTATTATTATTATTATTATTATTATTAGTCATTATAATTATTTTCTCCCTAACTAAATTGCACTACGACTAAGGGCTGGGCGATATGGAGAAAATCAAATATTGCGATATTTTCGACCAAAGACCTTGATATCGACATTGCAACGATATTGTGGCATTGACCATTGGTGCTTTCACTAATTATTAACAAAATGACAGCTAGAACAGTCTGGTAAATTCAGAAAATTACATCACATTACTGTAATGCAGCCTTTAAACTAGGAAAAGACAACACTTATTCCATGTTACGATATCCAAAATCTAAGATGATATTTAGTCTCATATCAAGATATCAATATAATATTAATATATTGCCCAGCCTTACTAGGACTTCAAACAGGTTGACTACTCCATTCAGTCAACATATTTTTCAGCGTCCAGAGATAGAATTGCTGTATCTGGAGCATCCTTTCTTGCATGGATAATATTAAGGACACTTTTTTTTTTTTTTATTACAAAAGGCTTGCTTTCCCTTAATATATAACATTTGGATCAACTTGGTATGATCAAGATCTGGTATGTGTTTCCTGCATTTTTCTCAGGATTAAAGAGAGACTGAACACATTCTGCTGTGAAATCCATCTGTGATTAGAAAGAGCCCAGTTGGCACCAAAAACTGCATTCATGGGACTACGGGATCACCTCAGTGCCAGCCTAATAGGAGCTGATTAAATTAGACTACTCCTGTGACTACTCTCGAAACCATGAGGAACACTCAAGCTGTTCTAGATTATTCATGTCCCACTCATCTTTGCTTTCTTGTCTCTTTACATCCCTATAAGCCTTTCTGCTCCTCGCCCCATTTTCCTCTCCTCTACAGTGTTTGACGTGACAGCTCCCGTCACATGACTTCATCACCGGAATAGTCACAATCACACATATTCATCAGTCTGCTGTGTAGGGGTGTAAGAAAATATCGGTACACATGAGTATCTCGACATTATATTTCGCGATACTGTATCTGTATCTGTATCGGCTTTTAATTAACCCAGCTGCTATTCTGTCTTTCGAAGATTGTAGTGGGCTCAGTTTTAAAGGTCCCATATTGTAAAAAGTGAAATTTTCACGTCTCTTATATTATAAAGCAGGTTTAAGTGATATATAAATACTGTGAAAGGATCAAAACACTCAATCCACGGAGAAATACACACAGCCCGTATTCAGAAACTGTGCGTTTGAAAGGAGCCGTTAGGATTTCTGTCCATTTGTGATGTCACAAATATACAATATTTAGACCATTTCACAGTTTTAAACGTAAACGTTCTAAATGTGTCCCAATTTATTTCCTGTTGCAGTGTGTGTGTGAATGACATCAGCTGACAGGATGTAAACATGGACCCAAGCTGTTTCCTAGCAACGCAAGTCTGTTGCCATTCTGTTGAAATGTACTAAAACGGAGCATTTCAGACAGAGCGTGAATACAGGTATACTCAGACAGACAGTATGTGAAAAATAATGTGTTTTTTGAACATTAAAGCATGTAAACATGTTCTAGTAGAAACCCAAAATACAAGCATGAACCTGAAAACTTGCACAGTTAAGAACAGGAATCCTTCCTCTGGCCCTGGAAGTCTGTAGATTTAAAAGCATCCAGGAGGACAACAGGTTGTGCGAAGTATGCGAGTTAGGAGAAGTTGAAAATGAATCACATTTTGTTTTGTATTATCCATACTATGATGAGTTACAAACTTCTATTTTAAATGAAATGTCTGTTCAAAATCCAGAAATGTTTTGGTGCTCGGATGATGACAAAATGGAATGGCTATTTTATATTAATGCTTATAATTTGGCTACTTTTGTTTCTCAAGCTTGGAAAAAACGTCAGGATAGTTTATTTGTTTAATATTATTTGCAATTTATGCTGCTACTCCGGTTTCTGCCTTTTTCTTTCCTTTATTTTGTAAATAATGGTGTCTTGTAAGCCCGTTTGGACTGGGTATATTATTTATGCATGACTCAATGACAATAAAATAAAATCAAATAATAAAAAAAGACAAGACAGTTTTCCTAAAATTAGACTTGAAAAAAATCGCAATATATCGCCTTGCTTACAGTATCGCAATATATCGCAATATATTGAATCGTACCCCCTGTATATATACATATGGTATCGCCAGATTCTTGCCCATAATGGTGTCTTTTAAGCCCGTTTGGACTGGGTATATTATTTATGCATGACTCAATGATAATAAAATAATACAAAAATTTAATTAAATTAAATCAAATTAATTTAAATTAAATAACATTAAATTTAATTTAATTTAATTTAATCAAATCAAATCAAATTAAATTAAATTAAATTTTAAAAAAAAGACAGTTTTCCTAAAATTAGACTTGGAAAAAAAAAATCGCAATATATCGCCTTGCTTACAGTATCGCAATATATTGCGATATATTGAATCGTTACCCCTGTATCATGATACATATGATATTGCCAGATTCTTGCCCATACACACCCCTACTGGTGTGTGAAGGGTTGGGTTTATCATTCATGGCAGCAAAGCACCACCTGCTGTCTCAGACACTGTGCAGAGATTGGAGTTATACCACTGTCTGTCTGTAAATACCATGCATTTTTACTACCTCAGTAAAAAACAAGGTGGAGGGATTACATAATCCACCTCAGCTCAGCAGCAGGGAGAGAGGGAGCTGCAGGCGTTGCAACAATTTGGAGGAAAAAATGGCAGATTTGTATGCAAGACTCTGCAGTCTCGTCCAGACATGTCACCTCTCTCTCTATCACTGAGATGACAGTCATATTGCATTAAAAATATCCATATTTCCCCAAAATCTGTGCAGCCAAAAATGGTGCAACACCATATGATTATTGAAATCAGTTAGCTCTAACATAATAGAATGGTGCACACTGCATCTGATGCATGCTAGCAGCTCTATGCAACCACATGGCTCCTTTTCACTACTATATTTAGTGTGAATACTAGTGGTTGAGTTCAGATTTTAGGTGTCTCAATACTGAGCAGCCTTCTCCAGATGCAGGAAGTTCAACATCCCTCTGCAGGCAGGCAGGCGTTAACCCAAACACACAACTTCAGCAGCTAATAACCCACAGCTAACGTTAGCTCCAGGCTCGACCCAGAGGTTGGTGCTCTTACTCACATCTTTCTTGGCAATTTTCGGAGTGGTGTTTTTGAATTTGGAGGTCTTAAAGCGATTCATGCTGCTCTCTAGAGTTGACTTTTCGTGCCTTCCGGTTGTGTGTCTGTAGTAACTCAGCAGAGAGAGAGAGAGAGAGAGAGAGAGAGAGAGAGAGAGAGAGGAGGACTCTCCTGCTACAACTGACAGTTCAGGCTGGTAGTGTGGTGTGCGCTCGCTTTGTTTCACGGAGTTTACCGCTTGGGCGGGGTTATTCCCTTCTTCTTCTCAAACATCAGTAGAGAAACCCCCTGCCGTGTTGCGGGCTAGCCCGGATCTTAAAACATGTGCACCCTTTTTTTTTTACTTGACACATGTGATGCTCTGACACAGAGGAATTTGTGGAAGATGAGTTTGACCATCACTATTATCTTTTTTTTCTTCTTCATAAAACAGACAAACTCAGACGTAACTGGTCTTAATCCAAACATTCCTACGTGTTTAGAAATCTGTTTTGTTTTTTTGCCATTTATTTGGTTGTTTTTCCACCTTATTCTCAGGGGTGTTACTGTAGAAATGATTAGGTCCGTAACCACCGTAATTAAAATAATAATTAAAATAATAATAATAATAATAATAATAATAATAATAATAATAATAATAATAATGATAATAATAATAATAATAATAATAATAATAATAATAATGATAATAATAATAATAATAATAATAATAATAATAATAATAATGATAATAATAATAATAATAATAATAATAATAATGATAATAATAATAATAATAATAATAATAATAATGATAATAATAATAATAATAATAATAATAATAATAATAATAATAATAATAATGATAATAATAATAATAATAATAATAATAATAATGATAATAATAATAATAATAATAATAATAATAATAATGATAATAATAATAATAATGATAATAATAATAATAATAATAATAACTCAAATAAAATAATAATAATAATAATAATAATAATAATAATGATAATAATAATAATAATAATAATAATAATAATAATGATAATAATAATAATAATAATAATGATAATAATAATAATAATAATGATAATAATAATAATAATAATAATAATAATAATAATAATGATTATAATAATAACTAAAATAAAATAATAATAATAATAATAATAATAATAATAATAATAATAATAATGATTATAATAATAACTAAAATAAAATAATAATAATACTAATAATAATTAACAGGCATCTAACTATAAAGTTTAACGTAGCTAATGAACAAAATTCAAATTGGGTAAAAATATATATTTTTTCTTTACTTCATCTTTGGAAGAAGTAAAAGTATTTTTTCCTATTATATATATATATATATATATGTATATATATATATATATATATATTACTTCATCTTCATCTATATATATATATAGAATAGGAAAAAATACTTTTACTTCTTCCAAAGATGATTTTCTTTTTTTTCTATATATATATATATATTTATGTATATACAGTATATATATAAAGGAAAAGTAAGATTTAAGATAAACTTCTGCAACTCGTTTTTCTTGAGAGAGCATCATCTTGACTATTACATATCTTTGCGCTGTCGGTGACGCCCACTCTGTTCCGGACATGCGCAGTGAGCATGCGCAGTAGAGTCCCCAGCAGCAGCAGCGGCTAGTGAAGGAATGATGGCGTCCTCGGCTGCCCGCTGCTCCTCACGCTGGATTACAGTCATCGTGTCGTCTGGACACCGCAGGGCCGCCGGGGCTGCAGTCTCTGCTGCTGGTCATGGAGGTGTCCGCAGTATCTCCACCCTGGGAGCGGAGAAACTGTGCTGGGGAGGCAACCTGATGTGTGTCGGAGCACAGAGAGCGGTGACATTGAGAGGACTGTCGGGTGAGTACATATGGTACCGGCCTAGGCCAGGCTAGGCTTAATGCTGTGTAATGTTTTGTTTTTACAGGTGATGCAGGATAAAACAACTGATTTAACTTAACATAGCTTGATTAAAGCTATGGCAGAGTCATATGGCATATTTTTACAGTTGTAAGTAAATCATCTTCATCTTAAAGGTCCCATATTGTAAAGAAAAGTGAGATTTGCATGTCTTTTATATTATAAAGCAGGTTTAAGTGCTATATAAACACATAATTGTGCAGTTTTAAGTAAATCATCTTCATCTTAAAGGTCCCATATTCTAAAAAAAGTGAGATTTGCATGTCTTTTATATTATAAAGCAGGTTTAAGTGCTATATAAACACATAATTGTGCAGATGTAAGTAAATCATCTTCATCTTAAAGGTCCCATATTGTAAAGAAAAGTGAGATTTTCATGCCTTTATACTATAAAGCAGGTTTAAGTGCTATATAAACACATAATTGTGCAGTTTTAAGTAAATCATCTTCATCTTAAAGGTCCCATATTGTAAAGAAAAGTGAGATTTTCATGTCTTTTATATTATAAAGCAGGTTTATGTGCTATAGAAACACATAATTGTGCAGTTTTAAGTAAATCATCTTCATCTTAAAGGTCCCATATTGTAAAGAAAAGTGAGATTTTCATGTCTTTTATATTATAAAGCAGGTTTATGTGCTATATAAACACATAATTGTGCAGTTTTAAGTAAATCATCTTCATCTTAAAGGTCCCATATTGTAAAGAAAAGTGAGATTTTCATGTCTTTTATATTATAAAGCAGGTTTAAGTGCTATACAAACACATAATTGTGGTGAATTAAACCTTTAGTGATAAGTTGGAATAGCAAAGTGTTTGCATGTTGGTAATATATTTGCACAAATGTTAGCTGATAAGTAACAAGAAACTGCAGAAATGTTACAGTAATGCCAAAGACATGTACAGTATGAGGTAATTTGTCTCACTATATAGTTATATCCACCACAGAGCATGGACAAGATCATTTTTTCTTTTTATTAAAGGTCCCATATTGTAAAAAAGTGCGATTTTCATGTCTTTTTATATTATAAAGCAGGTTTAAGTGCTATATAAATACTGTTAAACTATCAGAATATACGGAGAAATACACACAACCCGTATTCAGAAAATTGCGTGTTTGAAACAAGCCGTTATAGGATTTCTGTCCATTTGTGATGTCATAAATATACAATATTTAGACCATCACACGGTTTTAAACGTGAACATTCTAAATGTGTCCCAGTTTATTTCCTGTTGCAGTGTATGTAAATAACATCAGCTGACAGGAAGTAAACATGGACCCAAGCTGCTGCCTAGCAATGCAATTCCGTTGCCATTCCATTGAAATGCGCTAAAACGGAGCGTTTCAGACAGAGGGGTAAAAACAGGTATATTCAGGCAGACAGTATGATGAAAATAATGTGTTTTTTGAACATTATAGCATGTAAACATGTTCTTGTAGAAACACAAAATACAAGTATGAACCTGAAAATGAGCACGATATGGGACCTTTAACAAACGTTTGTATTTCTAGAATCTTCTTGCAAATTAAATATTAATATTTGTCATGTTATTTTTTGTCGGCTCAGCCCGAAAGTACATTCATTAAATTCTGTAAAAATAAATAAAAATGCAGACGAGACAATTTAGCTGTTAGATGGTTGCAAAACTGTACAGTCAGAACCTGAATGCAGCTATAATGCATGTTTACTGTTCTAAATTGTATTTACTCACCCTTTTACCCTGTTTTGCCACTTCCCAGGCATCAAATCGCCCCATGCTGCTGGCACACACTCTTTTCACACAAGTGTCCCTGCCAGCAGCAAACAGGACTTCTACCAGATCCTCGGCGTTCCTCGTACAGCAACCCAGAAGGAGATCAAGAAAGCCTACTACCAGGTCTGCTCCTTTTGCCTGACATACTTTCTGACAGCTTGTATTGGTTCTCAGATCATCACAGTAGTTGACTGTGTGTTTGTTGTCCCCTCAGATGGCCAAAAAGTATCACCCCGACACCAACAAAGAAGACCCACAAGCCAAGGAGAAATTTGCTCAGCTGGCTGAAGCTTACGAGGTTTACTCTCAGACTTTATTCACGCTTTCTCGTGACACTGTATATTCTCCCTCGTGTGTTTTCTTTGGCCCTGTTCAGACCTGGCATTAACATGCATCTCCACATGCATCTCCAGTGACCACTTGTGATCCGATCTCATTTACCCGCAAATAAACCCGTAGTAAACACACGGCTAATACAGCTGACGTTGTGACGTAATATTACATGAATGTCAGTAGTAATATTCCACATATTTGCATTTTATTAACATCAAAATATCAGGTTATTGTACCGGCGGTCCCGGGGACCTCCATGGTGCCGACACCGCTGCCTTTGCCAGGCAACAGCGGGTTACAGAGCTTCAGAGAGCCGGGGATGAGAGAGAGCGGGCGGGCGTCAGCTCCGTTCAAAACACTGGAACAAAAACACTGACACATCTCGGACAGTATGATTCAAAATGCACTTCCTGTGCCTAGTCTGATAGTCTGTAGGCTATGTAGCCTATAGATGAGATTTAGTTTAATAAAATACATTTGTACCGACAGTATACAGTAGAGCACAGAGGCCATTTCCATGCTGCGAGGCAGACAAGCCCTCTCATCTGCCTGTCTATTCACCTGACGAGTGCAGTGATCCCACGGATCCCAGCGGGACGTCAGTAGAGTCGGCGTTCCTTAACGTGGTCACATTTGCGTCCACACTGCTGAAAGAATGTGGCCATATGTGGCCCAGACCACCTCTGAATGTGGTCTGAGCGATCAGGGTCTCAATGCGTCTGAACAGGGCCTTTGAAACCTATGAATAGTCTCTTCCAGCATATACAGTCTCATTTGAATTACAAATGCACCCCTTAAATCTTGCTCCATGTTTCTCCCAGATCCTGAGCGACGAAGGAAAGAGGAAGCAGTACGATACGTATGGCTCAACGGGCTTTGACGCTGGTCAGGCTGGCAGAGGGCAGAGCTACTGGTCTGGACAGGCCAGCAGCGTGGACCCGGAGGAGCTCTTCCGCAAGATCTTCGGGGAATTCTCCGGAGGCCGCGGCTTTGGAGACTTCAACGCCATATTTGAACAGCCACAGGAGGTTAGTAGGATACTGTAAAATGGGAGCATCTCATCTGACTCTAATTTTTTTATTAGTGCACATTCAGAGCGATGAATTTCTTTTTTTACTTTAGTACTTCATGGAGCTGACGTTCACTCAGGCAGCAAAAGGAGTCAACAAAGAGTTCTCCGTTAACATGGACGCAGCCTGCCAGCGCTGCGATGGTAAGGGCCACGAGCCGGGCACCAAAGTGCAGCACTGCCACCACTGCAACGGCTCCGGCATGGTAAGAGCTCTGACGCGCTGCCTTCCTTCTTCAAAGTGTGTTTGTGTTGTTGTATGTACTAAACACACTTGTATTGTCCACACCCCGTGTAGGAGACGGTAAACACGGGTCCGTTTGTGATGCGCTCCACGTGTCGTCGCTGTGGCGGCAAAGGCTCGGTCATTTCCACCCCCTGTAACTCCTGTCGGGGGACGGGTCAGACCAAGCAGAGGAAGACTGTGATGGTTCCTGTGCCTGCAGGTCAGTCTCACTTAACGGTCTGCTCTACTGGTTACACACACTGTAAACACCTCAAGCGCATTTGATCTTATCTCTAATGAGTATGGAAAGTAGGGCTGGGTGTCGGTACTCAATGTCTTTTAAGCAGGACTCAACAATAAGGATCGCCCGCTTGCCTGGGGCAAGTAAAATGCCTCGTCGGGCTAGTTAATCTGGTAACTCACTTGTCCGATTTAGCAAGAGGTAAAAAATAATGAAACACTTTGTTTTTTCCGGAGCTGATGATGGAAGTAGCTGAAGGAGTGAGCCGTCTTGCTTCCTTCTCATCTCTCTTGAAAGTTGCACATGCGCAGTACCGATCAGGCACTTGTGAGAAAATGGCATCGGGTAAAGACAAAGTTTATGAGCTGAAGCGCAAGCGAGCATTAGATTAAACATGACGGTTAACTTTAGTCTTTGTTGTTATTTGATAACCACTAATAAATAAAACAATTAGTATAGGGGCAAGTAAAAATCGACTTAGGGCAAGTGGATTTCTGAGTGAAAAATATCCTTAACTTTGATGGTAAGGTATTGTTGGAGAAACTATTTAATAAGTCTCTGGTCATTCAGTTGAGAAGCAATTACTATTTATTAAGCAAATGCATTTGGGTCCATACAGCAGACAAGTCAGTGTACAAAGACAGAGAGTTCCCTCACTACATCATTCTTTATAATCTTGGTTCAGCCTTCCCCCCTCTTTGTGACCCAAACCTTATCTTGATTTAGCCTTCACTCCCCTTTGTGACCCAAACCTTATCTTGATTTAGCCTTCACTCCCCTTTGTGACCCAAACCTTATCTTGATTTAGCCTTCACTCCCCTTTGTGACCCAAACCTTATCTTGATTTAGCCTTCACTCCCCTTTGTGACCCAAACCTTCGGCCCTGCCTCTAAGTGGAAGATTCATTAAAAGAGTTACTGGTGATTATAATGTTTTGAAAGAGTGCGGATGCAAATATGATAACAAATATATCTAAACTAGGACAGTCTCTACTTTCCCAAAACATTCGGATAAATCTGAGTACACAAATGCTAATACAAAGGGAAATGTTATTTTCTCTCACAGTATCGACTGAAATAACCCGGCACCAAGTAGTATTGAAACCTCTCCAGTCACCTTTCATTGAAAAGTCACCCAGCAGCGTATTGGCCATAGTCGGAAGCAGCTACTGTCTGCTCTGCTGCACATTTTCCTGACTTCCTAGATGTTGTAGGCTTTTAGTGTCTGCAATATTCATAAGAAAATGTCTTAAAAATACAACTACGCTGCTGAGCATAATTCATTTGAATGCCTGTCGTACTTTTTTTCTGGCATGATTTTTTAAATCCCCAATCATTGTAACTGTAGTTTTATCAAAAGTAGCTTCATTATGCCAGAATTGGAAAAAATGGAAATAAATCATTGCACTTCCCGCATTTTACCATGAACTTTTATTTTACTTTCTTGCCAAGTAACTGTGAAATATTCACCCACATAACACATAATGAAGGCATGCTAGAAAGTAATTCAATAGTTTGAGCCTTGACTGTAGTTAAATCTGTGGGTTTGGGTTCTTCACAAATCATAACGGGCATAAAGAAAGTAAAAGTAGAACTTTTACTTAGAGTTATACTCCACCTGAAATCCAACCTAACTAGTTTGTTTTTGCTTCAAGGAGTGGAGGATGGTCAGACAGTCAGAATGCCAGTTGGAAAGAAGGAGGTCTTCATCACGTTTAGGGTGAGTGTCTTCGTCAACAAACCCAGGCTACAAATGAATTAGCTCTCCGTGAAGTGCATGTTCATGTCAGAGCCGCTATAATGGGATTGCCTTGTACAATGTGCTGTAGGTGTGTGGACTTGTAAGAGACACTGAGCTGTCTGAGCTCTTTGACTTTGAGTTAACACAGTTTAGACAACCTGCGGTCTACCGCTTCTAGAGACTGATGTTTTGACACCACGTGTGTTATTGGTTGTGATGTGTCCAGGTCCAAAAAAGTCCCGTGTTCAGGAGGGAAGGTGCAGACGTCCACTCTGACCTTTTTGTCTCCGTGGCGCAAGCTATCCTGGGCGGCACGGCCAAAGCACAGGGCCTTTATGAAACACTGAACTTATCAGTAAGTAGCACATTCTCAGGTTTCTCCTCTAATGGTGAAACATTTCAAACACATGCAGTGTAAATAAATAACAGTTTTTTTATTTCCTCGTCTTCAGATCCCTGCAGGCATCCAGACGGAACAGAAGATTCGTCTGTCGGGGAAGGGAATCGCTCGTATCACCGGCTACGGCTACGGAGACCATTATGTCCATGTAAAAATAAAAGTACCCAAGTAAGACTCCACAGACAAACGCACGTTATTCATCTTTTTGCTGTAGTCTTTAAGAAATGGGATAACACATTGTTTTCTTGTGTAGGACACTGACAGACAGACAAAGAGCTCTGCTAGCGAGCTACGCTGAGGACGAGACGGAGGTGGAGGGGACGGTGAACGGCGTCACTACCACCACCACAGGTGAGAGGACAAACACACTCACTCTTACGTTTCTACTACCCATCCCCGTTCTCCTGTGTTGTCCTGTGTATATCTCTAATCCTCTGAAATGGGGGTTTTAGGAAAGGGAGTAGTAGTATTGAGTCACAAGCCCGGCTGATGCAGTGTTGATCTCTGTCCAGGTGGGGGCAGCAGTGGTAAGCGGGCTGAGGCAGGGCAAAGCGAGCATGACGAGAAGGAAGGAGAGTTGAAACAAGAGGGGGGCTTCTTCTCCAAATTAAAGAAATTGTTTAGTTCTTCCTGACAGCCACAAACCAGGTAAAAAAAAAAAAAGAAATACTTTTTTTTTTTTTTTTTTTTTTTTTTTGGAAAACTTTTCTGGTTTGTGGCTGTCGCATAAAAACACTGATGCATGCACCCCTGCCATCAGCTGGATGTCTCACCAGTCTGGGATGTCCTAAATGTCTGTTTTATATGTCGTCGTTTTTCAAACTGGGACTGCCTTGCCAGCTCAATTTACAGGGTTCCTACGCAGTATGGAAAATGTGTAGAAACTCTGAACTGAATTTAAAAAAGTTACACATTTTACAACCTTTTTTCCTTCTTTTGAAAGGTAAAAGGTCATCCTGGAACTGAGAATCATCAGTAGAGATCAGAGGGCAGAAGGGAGGACAGCGTGAAGCCAGCACAGCCACATTATAAAGGGACAGGCGGTTGAGGAGTGTTGGGTGTCGGATGAGGCCTACAATGGTTCTGAACGGATCGGTACGGACCTACCTGGCCAGCCCTGCAGCGAATAAGACGGACGATCACCCGCTCTGTTCCTCTGCCAAAGTGAAACCACACACAAGAGGATGTTCCAGTGTGTTTAGTCATCTCTCCAGTCAGATGTCCGTTGTGGCCATTTGGGCAGCAAAGACTCATCATTTATCATAACATTCGGTGCATGTTGGTTCTCTGTTGATCCCCATAAAATATAACGTGATAGTGATAACAGAATTCAAATGCAGAGAAATAAATGATTGTATGTTTTATTCAGGATTAAATGAACCTCATGTTGTTAATCCTTTTCTTCTGTATGCTTTGGTTGTGATGTCATGAGTGCTTGAAGTTGCCCCACAATTCTCAGCGCTGTCAGTCCTAACAGGTGTGACATCACCAGACTACATGTTTACCTTTGAGTTTTAGTGTTGGGACAGTGTACAGGTGTGTCTGCAGTGGAAAGTTAAAAGCTGAACACTAATGACTGAACTCTTCGTCTTTCTTTTAACCCTTTACATTACGAGAGAGAAACCTGCACCGTCATTACATTTGTACATCGTTGTGGATCAAACAGTTGCGTCAATGTGTCACATAGAAGAGATATACTGTACATCTATAATAAAGCTATGGTCTGGGAAAAGCCTCTTGTTTTATATACAGTACATCACTAAAGAAATAGAATTTACAGATAGTGCTTTGACTCTGTCTAGACATTAATATATTAAAAATAGTTATACACATTTTGTTCATCATTTAGATACAAATATAATGCAATCCAAAACACCACTTAACTACTGCCAACAAAGTCTAGAAAGTACTTTTTTGCAGAGCTATTGTATTAGATTACATTGAATTGTGAAGGAGTACCGAATAAACTAGCCTACATTTATACTTTTGAATAAATCTATTAGCATTACTTTCAAAGTGATTTTCTTTGGACATTCTTTCACCAATATTTTTTTAAAGGTCCCATATCGTGCTCATTTTCAGGTTCCTTCTTGTATTTCATGTTTCTACTAGAACATGTTTACATGCTGTGATGTTTAAAAAACAACAGCTTTATTTTCCTCGTATTGTCTGGCTGTATTTACCCTTTGTCTGGACATTGCAACGGAATTGCGTTGCTATGGCAACAACTTGGTTCCGTGTTTACTTCCTAACAGCTGATGTCCTTCGCATACACTGCAACAAGGAGGGTGAAAAGAGGAAAGGTCACGCGACATCATCACTGCATCATATCCGGAATTTCATCATTTTAGTTTTTACCTGAATGGACCAGACTTTTTCATTTTAATTTAAGGTGACATGAGGGGATCGCTGTGGCACTAAAACTGAGCCTGGCCCAACATGACTGAATACATTTAGTTAACGTAGCTTCCTGAAATGACAAAGAAACTGTATTTAATGTGGAATGGCCATGTTATGATCCTCTGTATCAATACTGCGGCCAGTAGTAGGCTCAGTGGCGTAGTGGTCGTTGATAATGTGGGTGTACTACTAAGTAGAGATGGGAAGGTTACAGAGGAGGAAGTGGGTATACTCTCCTATATATTACAATGGCAATGGTATACTATAAACCGCCAGTAAAAGAGGTGGATATACTCTGTATTCACGCCACATAACTGCAACGTCTCAGGTTTGAGTCCAGCTGAGAACCTTTGTTGCAGACAACCTTTCTGTTTCTACAAAAAGGATTATTACCCCTTAAAACCCTTAAACCATGGGGATAATCTAATAGACAATCAAGTGTTCCCAAAACATCAGTGTGAGTTCCATCAGCAGCTGCTGACGGGTTCAAACTCAAACTGAGACATTCCAGCTGAGATATATGAGTCCCTTCAATTCTCAAATTGTCAGCAATAAATTTCAACTGTTGGAAATTTGTGAACTCGTGTCATGTCACTGGACGGAGACATTAGTGTGGACACTCACCATTGCAGTCAATGGAAAAGAAGACTTTTTAAACATCACTTTGTCACTTATTGAGCGCAAATTCTCAGAATTTTGTTTGATCGTGACTTGCCATTGGTGTCTGAGGTTGTGAGTTTGGGACCCGATCAGGGCAAAATGAACATGCTAATGCCTTAAAGGATTAATGATGAAGGACCGTCCTGTATTTGTTTTCCTCCTCAAAATGCCCCGCCCCGACCCACAGCTATTGGTGATGCAGTGCTGCAGTGCTGCAGTGCTGCCAAATGTGTGAAAGCTTCATGGATAAATCTGGGATCTTTTAGTTTGAAACATCTTCACGTCAAGGTTTGTGCCCAAAATAAATGATAATCATGTATTATGATTAAAAACACCAGTCCAAATGAATCACCTTTATTTCAGCATGAGAAGGAAAACAGCATTAATTTCATTATAGACTGCACAACATACTCCTGGGGGGTTTCACTCTCACACAATGAGAGTATTCTAGCCAAACACTATAAAGCTTTGTCCAGTTAGATACACAAAGGGATTAAGTGTAGAGTTAATGAAACGCAAGAGAATTCAAAATCAACATGAATTAGTCGAGCATCCAGCTCACTTTGAGTTAAGGTTTAATCGATGACCAAAACTACCTGTAATCCTGAGATTCAAGTTATCGTCCCCCTCAGTATGTCGAAAAAACACTGTTTGACATATCACACTGGCATTAGAAGAAAATTCAATAAAACATGGACGTTGAAGTAGGGCATTCCCCGTAACCGTCCTCTATATGCAATGCATTGTATTGCCGTCTTGAGTGCAACATGAACCTGAGACTCTCGAATACAAAACGCACCATCACTTCAGTTTCCATGTCTGATCTGAATGAGTTTAGCTTGTGAAAGAATACTGTACATCCGCTTAATGCGTTGTGCAAATACACACAACACAGGAACCTGCAGGTTTGGTACGCTGTGTCAAACAAATCCAAGCAAAGGAGGGAAAAAAAAGTTAATAAAATGGCATTATTACTGTGTCAGGATAAATATCAAACTTCAATGTGCATTTACACTGCATACAGTACACACAGCACAATATATCCCTCCTTATCTATGTTGAGTTGTGCACTACTGGGAAAGTTACTCCCAACATACAGTATGAATGAAATATAAATAATGATTACACAGTTTTAGTGATGATGCATACTGGTATATATCCATAACAAATGGATACATAAACAAGAGCTGAGCTGCTAAAGGTCCTCGCTGTAAGTACCAAACCTGAACACTCATGACAGGACAGAAACCGTTAACATTATAAAAAAGACAATTTTCCTTTTTAAAACAACTGTGAACACCTTTGTCCTAATATAGGCTCCTGTGGCAGGTAAAACTTGGATAGTTAAGCTATGCATATGCAACAACAGGCAGCTTTTTTTGAGAAATACAAGATGCCATATCATATAATTCTGAACATTTGAACATGCATCAATAGAGATTTAAATATGCGGTATATTCACTATAATACACTGAGAGATGTGTATCAATCTTACACTCGTCAAAGTGTAGGTGTGCTATATTTGAGAGGAAAAAAACGCTTTCGAGTCCCATCACCTGTCTTACAGTACACCTGTACGAACGTTTCAGGCCGTGTTTGACTAATGAAATGTGATAATGGATTTAAAAAAGAACATAAGTGTTTTCACATTATCTTTGGAACTTCAGTCAATGTATAGAAGGAAAAAAAAAATTGCATTATTAACTAGTACATTGCTTCCTCTCTCTCTCGCTGGTCAAATAAAAGATGTTTTAATGCAAAAACACAAAAGGCCTCATTCAATATCAACACAGCAGTCTTCAATATACTGTGCTGTCATACATACTGCATAACATCTGGACGCATAGCATGTTTTAACGCGTTTTTACTAAGCTCCCTATGAATTTTGATAATCCAATCATCGTTATTAACTAATTTATACAGCCACTTACACATGGGCAGCATCTTAAAGTGCTTTGTCAATCTGGCTGTTTCATTTAAAATGAGCTATTAACTATAAATCAGAATATAGCTTGAGATACGATGCTGGAAGGACACAGGATGGAGAGATGGTGCACATGAGGTAGAGAAAGAAAAAAAAAGACAGGAGGATAAATTGTAACAAGGTGTAAGCTTGGTGGATGGATGGCAGGATGTGGAGGACGTCCTACTGGGTCCTACAAATCATTTAATAATATCCAAGTTTATTTCCTGTCAGCTATTAGCAAACACAGAACATTGAATAAACTTGGACCCGTTTGTATGAAACTATGAAATGGTCTACAGCTTGAGGGAGTTTTCTACTCTCCTTACTGTCCTTCCTTCTATGTTTCTCCTCCCTCTCTCGTACAGCAGCAGAGTGACGGGGGATGGGGGGGGTGACAGCTGGATCACATCAGATACCACGCAGCCAATCCGGCCAGAGCAGCAAACCACGTAGCAAACAGGACCTGTCCAGTCGGGTGTCGGAGTACGGCCATGGCGAGCTGACCTGCGTACGCTGTTCCACTCGATGCCGCTGTGAAACAGAGGGAGCACGAAAACAAACTTAAAAGGTGCAGTGTGTAAGATTTGCCGACATCTAGTGGTGTGCTTGCAGATTGCAACCAACTGAGTACCCCTCTCCGCTCACTCCTCCCTTTCCATGACTGCGGTAACGTGAGCCGCAGAGTGCAAAACCTTCGTAACACTGTTCTCTATTGATTAACACTACTTTAGGAGCAATGGAAGTCAGACGGCGGCTGGCGGTACCACGGTTTTGCACTCTGTGATTCACGTTACCGCAGTTTCACAAGTAAGTCGGAGAACTACGGTGGCCTTCAGGTAACGTAAAAACATGAAAGTCTCTCTCTTGAGCCAGAGTTTGGTTTGTCCAAAGGGGGCTCATTCTAAGCTAACGAAAACACAACAATTCTTAGTTTCAGGTGATTGCACACTAATGAAAACATAGTTATGAATATTATATTCCATTCCTGCTAAGAGATCCCCGGAAATGCCACCCACTGTTCCTTTAAACAAGATCCTCACTATAGCTTTATCTTGGAGCAATGCTACAGAGAGAAGCATAAAACGCATACTCATTTTGGCAGCATAGTAGGGACACTTGTTGATGTCTCCGTCCATTTCTCCATGGCCGGGCATGCCAGCATCTAAAACATCCTCCGGGATGGTTTTACCGATCTCTTCCAGCTCGTCAAACACCTGCCAGCACAAACATATGGTTATCAAGCTTGTTGCATACTCTGTATCCTAGAGATAGTTCAAGGACCAGAAGGAACACATGGAAGTCACAATCAAAATGCATTTGATCGGGATAGCATTAGAGGATGACGGTGCCTTCAGAAATACACATGATACCTTCAATATGTTTTTAAAATTCAGTAAATATCAGAACAGGCACAAGCAGCACACCTCTACTGCAAGAAGATCCTCATTTAACCGCTTCAACATCACCACCAGGGAACAGATCGCCAACTCCAAACATAGCTTCCTTTTCTCCATCTCTGGCCTCTTACCTCCATGTTGAAGTGGAAGGCCTTGACAGCCTCGTCTACCAGCCTCTTCTTTATGTCCATGTCCAGTTCCAGGTCGTTCATCCGACTGAAGTACAGCTGCTTGAATCCTTTGATGCTATGGATGTTGTCAAACTGATAGAACTCCAGGCCCTCCCCTGTGGTAGGCAGGTTCATGGCTTTCTGCGCCTTCTTCTTCAGAATCTGGCCCCCGGACAGGTCCCCCATGTAGCGGGTGTAGGCATGGGACACCAGCAGCACTGGGTCCTCCTGCCCAACTTGATGAATACGGTCCACGTAGTTCTGGGTGGCCGGGGAGCAGCTGACCTGGCTCTGCCAGTCGGGACCGTAAAAGTACTCAAGGTCACGGGCCAGGGCCTCGTGGCGGTTCAGCTCGGTAGGAAAATATAGAGGGGCAAAGTGGGGGTGGTCTTTGTTCCTTTCAATCTCCTCCTCCATGGCTGTGTAAGTATAGTGGAGAGCCACGGCACCAAGCTGGGAAGAACGAAAGAAAAGGTACAATTTAATGTCTACTTTTTCCAGTTTTCCTTGCTTCTTTTTAACCTACATGTTTATTACATTTATCTTGTTTGTTTCGTAAAGCACTGATTTTCTTCAGACTGACCTTGAAGAGCTCTTTGCGGATGCGTCCCTTGATGAAATCTTTCACAAACTGGGTGTTCTCAGCCATTTCATGAACCTCCTTGGTCCCTGCTGCCAGCACATCAGACAGATCCTTAGGACTGGGGGGAATAAATACCAAAAAAAAGAGAACAATAGGAGGTATAATGTGTGTTTGACTGACAAGAAACATGATTATTTTGTGATCTGATTTCACTGTTTCAAAGGTAACGGTGTTACAATACCAGTGGGAGATTTACCTGAGGGCGTCGTCTTTCCCCTCATATACAGGCCCTGCTCCATTGGACATTCTGGCTGTTGTCTCCATCTTCTCTGCTGACATTAGTGGTGTGTTCCTGTCTGCCAGTTAGTTCACCCTACAATCAGTAAAAGACATCACATTAGCATCAGTCATGTTTAAAGGAACAGTGTGTAACATTCCGTTGATCTATTAACTATGTTTTCATTAGTGTATGTATACCTGACACTAAGAGTCGTTGTGTTTTCGTTAGCTTAGGATGAGTCCTTCATATCTACACAGGGAGCGGGTCCTCTTCACGGAGTCCACCATGTTTCTACAGGAGCCCAGAACGGACAAACCTAACACTGGCTCTAGAGAGAGACTTTTGTGCTTTTATGGTACCTGAAGGCCACCGTAGTTCTCTGACACGCTTGTGAAACTGCGGTAACATGAGCCGCAGAGTGCAAAACCGTGAAACCACCAGATGCCGTCTGACTTCCTTTTCTCCTAAAGTAGTGTGTGAGAGAAAATAACATTTCCCTTTGTATGAGCATTTGTGTACTCAGATTTATCCGAATGTTTTGGGAAAGTACAGACTGTCCTAGTTGAGATATATTTGTTATCATATTTGCATCCGCACTCTTTCAAAACATTATAATCACCAGTAACTCTTTTAATGAATCTTCCACTTAGAGGCAGGGCGGAAGGTTTGGGTCACAAAGGGGAGTGAAGGCTAAATCAAGATAAGGTTTGGGTCACAAAGGGGAGGGAAGGCTGAACCAAGATTATAAAGAATGATGTAGTGAGGGAGCTCTCGGTCTTTGAACACTGACTTGTCTGCTGTATGGACCCAAATGCATTTGCTTCTTAACCGAATGACCAGAGACTGTTTATTAAATAATTTCTCCAACAAGTGTTACAGTGGAAACCGCTTATAGTGATCACGTCCGTCCGGGTCAAATTGATCACTATAAGCAGGCAATTATTGTAACATCATTTTTGTTTTTATGCATTTCTCATGCAGATTACCATCTAAGTGACATTTGTTTATTTATTACATAAAATATAAATTAATGAAACAGACCGCTTCGCTATTTACTGGCTCGCTGCCATTTCATCTGCCTTTTTTACCTTACTAAGGGTGAGACATTGTTGTCTGTCTTTGTTGCATACAGAACGGCGCCTCTTTGCCGGGGCTCTTCGTTCTCTCACCTGGTAGCGACTTGGAGGGAGACGGGCGCCGGTCTGCATGTGTGCCGCAGAGCTGGCAAAGTTTCACTTTGGGGGCATTACGTGACTAGGCGTTATCAATCCACTTGATGAGGTTGCTTTTACCCGTGCGCATTTGTTTTTTATTCAAAGAAAATTACTTTCTTTTCCCGTTATGATATCAACGTGCACGCGGCATCAGCCTCAGGTATCCAGCCGGAAAGCAGACGGTCCGCAAAGGCAAAGTATCAAAAGAGTAAAGTAAAAAAAAAAAAAATTAAATTAACGTTAGTTTAACGTAGTTTTAAAATGTTTTTTCATATGTTGTCATGTATGAAAAGACTCAAAATGAACACTGTAAGCAAATTGTTTAAACAGCATTTGTATAGGAATACTGTTTAAATAATTCACACAAATGCTGTTTAAATAATTTGCTTACAGTGTTCATTTAAACAGCATTTGTATAGGAATGATTCTGCTCCAAGCTGTTTGATAACTGTAACCGTCATCACTAGAAGCGGTTCCCACTGTTTTACGGTAAGGATGGCCTCTGAGCAAGGTGAACAGCTTTACCACAGTTTTGCACTCGACGGCTCACGTTGCCGCCGTCTTGGAAAGGGAGGAGTGAGCGGAGGGGTACCCAGTTGGTTGGAAACTGCTTCCACACCACTAAATGCCGCCAAATCCTACACACTGTCCCTTTTAAGTTTCATCACATTGCACATATGAATTTTGAAAAAAATATATACATATTTGAAGTATATTGCTGCAGTTGTGAACAAGGCATATAGAATAGTAACTTGTGTAAGATTGCATAATGTCTCATGACTATGACCTACTCTAGTCACAGCTGTCTAAATGTCACTTGAGTAACGGTTGCGTAACTGCTTTTCAGAATAAACAAGGGAACATGTCACATGGCTGCAGTGTTCCCTGTGATTCTAGAGGTCTGAGGTCATTGTACACAAAAACAATAACACACACAGAAACAATATATATATATATATATATATATATACAGTATACTATACAGCACATTGTTTAATCACAACTTGTCCAGAGTCAGGGAGAAGGCCAGAGAACATAATGTAGACCAAACACAATCTGTAAAGTGTCCACTACAGTTATCAGGTCCATAATCATCAAATAAAGGCTGTTAACAACATCCAAATCCTTTATAATTCCCATAACAGATAGACAAACAGTGCATATTCAATAACAGTATCTATTCACCCTTACCTAAGAGGCAGCAGAGGTCTGATCAGGAAGAAGCTGTTATCACCCCTCTACTTTCAAAGGAAAGATGTCTTCTGCCAGTTAATTCAGCTGCTTTAAGCCTTTGACCTTATTCACTCTGAGAGGGAGATAATAAGGCAATGTGAGAGTGAGTATAGTCTGGGAGGAGCTTGCTTGGTTTACATAGGCAAGGCTGCTTTATACCAACCTTGGGAACAGAGCGTAAATTTTACAAAGTATGGGGCCCCTTTTTGTAATTTTTTGAGAAACCCACTACAGTCATCTCTGAGTAGCCAGTAGTAGTATCTTCTTTTTCCTTTTTTAAAAATTTTATTTTACTTATTTATTCATTATCATTATTATTTTTATTATTTATTTCTTTTTCTTCTATTTTTGTATATATGTATGTATGTTTATATATATATATATATATATATATATATATATATATATATATTTTGTTATTATTATTTATTTATTTTTTGTTGTTATTATTATTTTTTTCTCCTCTTCTTCTAATTATTATTTCATGACTTATTTGTGGATACTCTCCCTGTGTTGTATTCTCTACAATTTGAATTATATGTATCCATGATTGAGAATCAGTTAGGTCCTTTGTGGCCAGCTGTGGGTTGCCTGTGTGTATGTTGTTCTTAGGTATGATTGATTGATGTGATGTGTCACGGGTGAGTGTTGTTCAGAAAAACAAAAATTTACTTTCCTGGTATAGTGACTGTTCTATTGATTATTGACAATAAATAAACCCACTACAGTAATCTCTGAGTAGCCAGTAGTAGTATCTTCTTTTTCCTTTTTTTAAATTTAATTTTAATTATTTATTCATTATCATTATTATTTTTATTATTTATTTTTCTTCTATTTTTGTATATATGTATGTATTAGTGTGTATGTGTATGTATATATATATGTATGTGTGTATTTATGTATATGTGTATATATGTGTATATATGAGTATATATTATTATCATTATAAACTAAAAATCTAAAATCTCCTCTTCTTCTTATTATTTCATGATGTATTTGTGGATGCTCTCCCTGTGTTGTATTCTCTACAATTTTAATTATATGTATCCATGATTGAGAATCAGCTGTGGCTGTCTGTGTGTATGTTGTTGTCAGGTACGATTGATTCATGTGTTGTGTGTGTGTGTGTGTGTGTGTGTATGTATATATATATATATATATATATATTAAATTATTATTATTTTTTTTTTCTCCTCTTCTTCTTATTATTATTTCATGACTTATTTGTGGATACTCTCCCTGTGTTGTATTCTCTACAATTTGAATTAGAATCAGTTAGGTCCTTTGTGGCCAGCTGTGGCTTTCTGTGTGTTTGTTGTTGTCAGGTGTGATTGATTGATGTGTTGTGTTGTTAAGAAGAACAAAAATGAACTTTCCCTGTATAGTGACTGTTCTGTTGATTATTGACAATTAATAAAAAGACCTTTGAAAGAAAGAAACACCCAGGCTTGTAGGTAACATGAACACACAGACAGACAAACAGCAGCTCATACAACACAACACAGCAGCACACAGACAGGCCTTCTGGCGTTTACCACAAAGTCTCAGAGAGTACTGCTGTTGTATTGTTGTTATTTAAGCCAAGTGATTTAATTCAGCTCAGTTCCTCAATGTAATCATAAATCATAACATCGAGCCACCTTTCATCGTCATACGAATACATGTCATGTTTAATACTCCTGACAGTCATCTAACTATCTCTAGGAGCTTCATTTAGACAACAACAGCTAACTTTGCCAGCTAAGTTAGCTGACAGCTAGCTAGCATTTCAACAAGCTTAACGAGGTTTAATGAGTGTTATTGCAGATTCGACACGTTTATTCACCTATTAAATCATATATTAAAGGCTTTTTGGTATCATATTGACATTACAAACCTTCAACAAAGCGGTGGCCGGCCGGTTAACAGAAGAGAAGAACTACAAATCAGGCTGGAGATCCAGGACAGGAACTGCACGTCCACAACTCCGCCTCCACTCGGCTCTAGAAGGTAACCCGCAAACTGCTAAATCTGCTCTGAGATCTCGCGAGACTCACTGTCCGACGACCTATCCTAACCTTTAAATATTCGAGATCAATACCTTTACCTTAACGATTCAAGATTAATACCTAACCGTAGCTATTCGAGATCAATACATAACCTTAGCTATTCGAAATCAATGCCTAACCTTTAACATCTCGCGAGAGTTTTCCCAGCTTGCGGTCTCCCTTCCAAGACACTGCACATAGACATACTGCCACTAATAAAAGATTAAAGGGGCAGTAGGCAGTATATTTTTTGGCATCATTGGGCAAAAATTCCATAATAACCTTTCAGCATATTTTAATTCAAGTGTTCTGAGAGAAAACTAGACTTCTGCTCCTCCTCATGGCTCTGTTTTCAGGCTTCAAAAAAATCTACTTTGATCAGACTTTGACCAATCACAGGTAATTTCATTGAGAGAGCGTTCCTATTGGCTGTGCTCTGGTCATGTGGCCAGAACTTGGCGTTCCGTCAACAGATTTCACAATGATGGCGGCCGCATCACAAACTTTCTCATTTTACAGCAAAACAGTACACTACAAGATGATTCTGAAAACATTTAAGGAGAGATATAGGCATTAACGTAACATAATATTGATTCATATTTGATCAGTGCTGCCTAGTTTGACCGTTTGATCGGAGTTCGCGAGTGATCGACAGCCGGCTCTCATAGACAGCAGATGGACAGCAGACCTCATATCAGTTCTTTACTGCTTGTTTTCCTCCGGTCTGTGAAATCTTGCAGATGCGGTTAGGAGCACCGGAGGACACGGAGGCACATGATTTTTTTCAGGTTACCTGTTTCATACAATCCTGTCACGATATAGCGACCGTTTTATAGTATTTGCTCCAATCTCGTCTACTTCAGTGCTGCAGGTTGAAGCAACATAAATCACTGCAGTGATATGCAGTTTAACCCCCACAAATTATAAATATTGTGATGTTAAAAAAAGTCCTACATTTGGTTTGTTGGGATCTGGTCACCCTAATGAGTTGTTTCTGTTTATTTCTGGAAAAATGTAATCCACCATTCTTGAATGTGGAATCAAAAATTGAATATTCTTAATTTCTCCCCCATATCAAACAAATTACCCTTTGGCAACACCCTCTGTTGCTCTCTAAGGCCACTGAAATGATTGTAGTTCTTACATAACAGGTGTTATTTTTTCCATCGCATTTAAAATTAAAATTTGATAATTTAGCAGAACCAAACAACCAAGAAAAAGATAAGCTATTTTTATGGAGTTAAGACAATGAGTTTAGCGTCTGGATCTACAACAGATCTCAATAACAAATGCTTGTTGTTGAGTCAAACACATTTGAAAAACTGAAGAAGCGAATAAATTGAAGGTGTGAGATGTGGAGAGGTGAAAGGGGCTAGAACTGGAGCAGGTAGCACATGATGTGAGAGTTGACAGAGTGTACTCTGTAATTACAATTAGTGCTTCTAGATTAACAGGTGTTTGTCTCAAGCAAACACGGAGATACCTAGAAATCTTTGAGTCATTCCAGTTGAAAGGTTAATATGTTAAACAAGCTTCCTTCATGTCATCTTGTTTACGACGTGCTTCTGCCAATTACAGTTCATAGTTTAATCAGGATTTTCCAGATGTTTTTTGTACAAATGATTCATACATGCTGCTCATGAATTATGTACGAGGTTGTTTGTTTGCTGAGCACATTTGTCCATCGGTTAATGATTGTACACAGGGGTATATTTGTGTGTGTGTGTGTGTAAGCGTGTCTGTGTGTACGTGCATGGGGGGGCAGAGAAAGTGTTTGACTTGGCTGATATTAGTCTGGCAGCCGGCTGCAGTGTCAGATGCTTGGTTGGCGTGGCAGCTGAGACGCCCTCCACCTCGCTCTGCTACTGAGCCACAGGAGGCTGGTGGTGGTGGTGGTGGGGGGGGGATAAAGATGAGCTAACAAGATGATTCACTTCCCTCCAACGGGGGCCAGCAAGCTGTTGCCATTACATTAAATTGCTTTGGGAAGTGATTCTGTGCCAGCGATGCAGTTCAATAAGAGAGGAGAGGGGACTTTGTTTAAAAGCTCTGATAGGGGGTGGTAAAGATTGGCAATGGATGCTAATTTGTCGATTTATAGATGAGAAACTCACAAAACAAAATGTTTGGCAACCGTGTTCACTGAGTGATGCTTTGACTCTATTTTGCTGCCATTTGGTTTTGTTTGTTCACTCTGGTCTGCTGAGGACCCCATATGTGATGCGCTGATGGCTTGGATGGCTTTCAAAAACACTTGCGTAAACACACGCCTCATAGGAAGGAAATGCAGCATGATGTGATGCTTTTGATCATATCATGCAGTCGGAAAAGCAGAATAAGTGTGACTATGATGAGGGAAACATCAAAACAGTACAAAAAAAACAAAGTTGTTTATAAGTACAAAGTAGTTTTGGATCAATAAAGAAAAGACAGTGCTCTGATAGTAGCAATAAGACTATTAAGATTCAGAAAGGGGAATGTCATGTTACCTAGGCTACAAGATATACAGGTTTTTGACAGTAAGACAAAAAAAAATGGCGATGCTCACTGAGCAGACACGCCAGTCAAATCCAGAATATGAAGAAGCCTACCTTGCTCTCAAGTTTAGTGTCAAACTGGATCATTTCATGGGAAATACTGACCTCTGTGTTTGGAATTGAACGCAGCAGATAATAGAAATCTTTGTTTCTGGACTTCATGCTGTTTCGTGGCCTCATGTATTTACCAGTGTGTGTGTGCGTGTGTGTGTGTGTGTGTGTGTGTGCAGTAGTCCTGTAAAAGATGCAGTACATGAAGAATCATGTACAAATCAAGATGCAAATGAAGATGATACAGGATGGATGCAGTTACCATGGTTACCATTCAGGGTGGGTCCATATGAACCCCTCATGTCGTATTCACAACCTCGTATGTGGAAAGTTTCTGAAAGCTCCGAGTTCACAACTTGTGACGTGTTTGTTGACGTTGTCAGAAATGGCGGAGCCCATGGAAGTTCATTTTTCGATGCATAATAAGTTATTGTAATTTTAATCGTATATTGTTTTTCATCGTAATTTTATAATATGTTTATTTTACAATTTGTTCTTTTCACAGCAGCCATTTCGACATGTCACTGCAGGGTAAAGACAGGTGTAATTAATAACATTAATTTGTTCTATTTAGGTACACGGGCCAGGGCCCTGGTATTGTGAATGCTGGCTCACTGAAATGGCTGTGCCACACTAAATAGAACAAGACCATAATGAATTTTATCGATTACACCTGTGTTTACCCTGCATTTACATGTGAAAATGGTTGCTGTGAAAAGGGCCTATTGTATACAGACCATTTATTTATCATGTCTAAAAATCACACAGTCTTCTAATCAACAGTCTAGTGTAGAACAACACATGTTCATTTAGAAAACAATGCTGATAGCTGGGAAATCAATACTTCACTGGTGCATCTGCGGGAAAGCCACTCCAGATGAGTGCACAAATCAGATGCAATAGCTTTCACTGTGCACGGACAACAAGGGTGTCTGATCTACTGTGTGGCAGATAAACTGATGTGCACAACAACAACAACTACTACTTCTGTATATAAATCGTTTCAGTGTTGAGGCTTGGTTGGATCATTTAGATAAAGCAGCAAATCAACAGCATATTGTACTAGAGTCAGTCATATCCTGTTTTTAATAACTGTGACTCACAGGGACAGCATGTAAACAGGCTACATGGGAACATAATAACAAAAATGTAATGAATGTTATTATCAAAATTACACGCATTGCTCTTCAGAGTGGGCCTAATCATTTGCAACTGGTAATTCACATTTTATGACACATATGAGTCAATATGAGTAGGATCTGATTAATAAAAAGGTGCAAGCAGAGCCTTCCAATTTATTCAGTTTTTTTTCATCCTTCTCTCTGGTGGAAGCAGACAGTGACACTGAATTTCAGAAACCGCTGCACAGTTCAGCCTAACAGCTTTCTTCATCTCCTTGTATTTTTATATCTGGTATTTTTTTTTGTACTTTGTACTTTGCACTGCTAACTTTTTGTACTGCCTTTTTACTAACATGTTTTGCACTATGGAACTGTGATGCTGGAAACTTGAATTTCCCTCGGGATCAATAAAGTTACTATCTATCTATCTATCTATCTATCTATCTATCTATCTATCTATCCATCTATCCATCTATCCATCTATCCATCTATCTATCTATCTATCTATCTATCTATCTATCTATCCATCTATCCATCTATCCATCTATCCATCTATCTATCTATCTATCTATCTACAAATGAGCTGTTGTGACGACATGAAGAAGCAGCGTCCCGTATCCATGGTAACGGCATCACTTCTCGCGAGAAGTGAGAACTTGTCGCAGGGGGAGCTGGTTTTTCAAAGTTTTTCATCGTGTTTAGTTAATTTTAACAAAAATAAATGTATTTGCTGCCGTTTTAAACGAGTGTCATGACAATGATACCCCATTTAAACATCTTCACATTGTTTCACAGTAACAAATAAGGTAAAAGAGGTGTGATTTAAGTCGATCCACAGTTTCTATCCAGTGAAACATTTCTTACAAAAGTTAAAGAGTGACATAGATGTAAATTGTTCCTTCTGCAATTCACATCCTGAAACTTGCTCTCATTTATTCTGGTCCTGTAAATTGTGGAAAGATGTCAATAATTTTATACTTGTTAACATTTTCTCAGATTTTTCACTGTACTATAGAAATATTATATGTGGTTGCTATGAGTACAGTGACAAAGACAGTAATGCATTTTGTCTTATTAATTTAATTTTAATTCTCGCGAAGTTCCACATTCACAAGTGTAAATTTAACAAAAAAAAAGCCTAATTTCTTTGTATTTATGAAAGAAATGGAATTATATCTGTAAACAATTTCTTCCTCACAAAACAAAAAAACAATGAATGTATGCAATATCTTTAAAGTTTTTAAGTGAAATTATTGTCATACTCTCGCCTGGTCTTTTTCAATTTTTTTGTTTGTTTTTATTTTATGTTGGTTTTGTTTCATTTCTGTTGTCCTTTTATGTTTGGCACAGCTCTTTGTTTATGTTTTTGCTATGCTTATTCTGTATGTAAATGTTTTTAATGTTTTCTGCTGTTACTAGGGATACTGTCACTTTGAAATAAAAAAAAAGATAGATAGATAGATAGATAGATAGATAGATAGATAGATAGATAGTAACTTTATTGATCCCGAGGGAAATTCTAGTTTCCAGCATCACAGTTCCATAGTGCAAAACATGTTAGTAAAAAGGCAGTAAAAAAAGTTAGTAGTACAAAGTACAAAGTACAAAAAATATATACCAGATATAAAAATACAAGGAGATGAAGAAAACTGTAATTTTGAAATAAAAATAAATAAATAAATAAAATAAAAAACACTTCCGGTTCCACGTAAAAAGAACAAGAAGAAACGTCACTTCCGCATCCGCTAAATTCTTGTTTTCGCGGGTCTGCACGAAAAAGCTTCTTGTGTTTTTTTTATTGTAAGATGTAAACCAACGAGCTATTTCGTACCTTTTGTGACAGATTAGCGTTTTTCAGTAAACTTTCGCTAACTTTAATTTAGAGTTTTAAACCAACGGGTTAACAGTTGATAAACGGTTTCCTACGTGTTGTCAAGGCGACGTCTGACGTCAGTTATGTCGCTGCTGTCAGCGGTTGAAGAAGCTATCAAGTCTTGTAAAGCTGAACAAGCCAAGATTAACGACAACATTCAACTCTACAGAGAACTATTACACAGCTTGTAAGTACATCTGAGTCATTCACCACACTGTTTTTACACTTGTGTCGCGAAAATCTCATTTAAAACTGTTTAATGTTTTCAGTTCAGTTCAGACAACTTTCATTTGTAGCATTCCCAGTCCATACATCAACCAATGATTAGCTAAGTCAAAGGAAACATATTAAAGGCATGGGGCAAGTTGGAGGGACAAGTTACACTAATATAATACCATATAAATACATAGGATTATAGCAATAAAAGCCACAAAATAAGATATGAGAACAACATATCTTAAAATTCCTCTAAATAACAGTCATTTAAATGGGTTTTGTGTGTGTTCAGCAGCTTAACAGCAGAAGGTTATAGAGGACTTGGAGTAAGGATTTGTTCTCCTTAAGGGCACATTATTATTATTAATTAATTAATAATATATATATAATATATAATATTAATTAATATATATATAATATTAATTATTATTATTATTATCTATTATTGTTTTTATAATTTTTGTATACCTTTACCTCTCCTGTGTTTCACTCTGTTTGCTGATGTTGCTGCATACATATACCTCCTGTAAACTGGTGTTAAAACATTCACTGAAAGCACTAAATAATGTTGAATTTGTACAGTCCACGTTGAATCATCATATTGATTAGTTAAGGTGAACATCTGTGCCCTGATGCACCCATCTGGCGCTGTGGCTTAGATGGTTAAAGCGCCTGTCTAGTAAACAGGAGATCCTGGGTTCGAATCCCAGCAGTGCCTTTTCCAGCAAAAGTTTCTCTCTCTCTCCACTGCAAATCACCACCATTAATGATATATTGCATAGACAAAAACACATAATTGTGGTGCATTAAACCTCCAGTGATAAGTTGGAATAGCGAAGTGTTTGCATGTTGGTGATATATTTGCACAAACTGATAAGTAACAAGAAACTGCAGCAATGTTACAGTAATGCCAAAGACATGTACAGTATGAGGTAATTTGTCTCACTATAATAACATAGTTATATCCACCACAGAGCATGGGCATGATTATTTGTTCTTTTTATTAAAGGTCCCATATTGTAAAAAGTGAGATTTTCAGGTCTTTTATATTATAAAGCAGGTTTAAGTGATGTATAAATACTGTTAAACTATCAAAACGGTCAATATACAGAGAAATACACACAACCCGTATTCAGAAATTGTGCGTTCGAAACAAGCCGTTAGGATTTCTGTCTATTTGTGAGGTCACAAATATACAATATTTAGACCCATTACACGGGTTTTAAACATAAACATTCTAAATGTGTCCCGGTTTATTTCCTGTTGCAGTGTATGTAAATAACATCAGCTGACAGGAAGTAAACATGGACACAAGCTGTTGCCTAGCAATGCAATTCCATTGCAATTCTGTTCAAATGCACTAAAACGAAGCGTTTCAGATAGAGGGTAAATACAGGTATATTCAGGCAGACAGTCTGAGAAAAATAATGTGTTTTTTTAACATTACAGCATGTAAACATGTTCTAGTAGAAACACAAAATACAAGTATGAACCTGAAAATAAGCATGATATGGGACCTTTAACAAAATGTTTATTCACCTTTGTACATTTGGAATATACACAGATGCTTTGTAAGGAAATGAAAAAAAATAATATTATTAAATATTATAAAACAAAAATTATATCATATTATAGTATTAATTGTGCTCCTCTTGGCTGTTTTGAGTGATATTAAGTCTCTTCCCGCAGAACGCCACAACCAAAGTCGGGCACTGATGAGTCTGAATGTGCAGATGATGCTGCTACAGGTAATTAAAAATATATTAGATTGTTTTTCCGGTACAATGCTCATTAATCAACAGAAATGAGTTAGCTTTGAAGACAGTTTTTCATCTGTTGTCACTCGCTCGCTATACACCAAAAAGATTCTATTCTATGGGATAAAGACATCACATGTAACATAAAATAAATTGTTCATTTTAGCATTTTAGGTGAATGCAGCTAAGTAGAGAGATTATAAGAGCAGTCTTATACCTGTAATAAATAATCACACTTCTCTCTTTCATTCTCGTCATCAAGGAGGTCATGTATCATAGTAGACTTTCACGTTTAATACTGAAATAACTATACAGTAACCACGTGTTTGCATGCTGCTATCTCCACAGACACAGATACCTCGCCAGGGGAAAAAGAAGATATGGAATTGCTCGAGCGAGCCCTGGAGAAAGCCCTTCGGGTCCGTACTGGCACAGGATCTTCTAAAGAAGCCTCAAACAAACAATCTGCACCTCGAAAGGAACTCGGCAGCACGGCTGTCACATCCAAAGAGGGAATGCAGACCTCTAAAAGAAAACCTGGTACGACAGTATCCTCCACACTGGGCTCAAAACCTTCAGCTAGTAGCTACAATCCTGGACGGTGCAAAACCACAACTAATAGAGACGCAACCCAGAACTGTCCTGTCTCGTCAGCTAGGGTTGTTCATCACCAGGCAGGGAAGAAATCACAGCAGGCCGTCTCGTCGTCTGGCTCTCTTGGTCGGGGTCAGTTACACACCTCTGCCCTCCGCTCGAAAAACAAGACTATTAGAAGCAACGTGTTGAGTGGAAGTGACCTGAGCGAAGCTGAAGCTATCTCCACTCCTTCGAATACCACAGTGCCTGTTTCACAAACAGAGGAGTCTGGAGCTCCCAGTTTACCTCGACAGAATGGGTATGTTTTTACTAGGGCTGTCAATCAATTCAAATATTGAATCGCAAATGAATCACACATTTTTTATCTGTTCAAAATGTACCTTAAAAAGAGATATGTCAAGTATTTAATACTCTGGCGCCTGGGTTAGCTCAGTTGGTAGAGCGGGCGTCCATGTATTAAGGCTTGGTTCTGACCGCGGCGGCCCAGGTTCGAATCCGGCCTGTGGCCCTTTCCGCATCCACTCTCTCTCTCCCCCCTTTCAAGACTCTATCCACTGTCCTGTCAATAAAAATGGAAAATGCCCCCAAAAAAATAACTTTAAAAAAAAAAAAAAAGTATTTAATACTCTTATCAACATGAGAGTGGGCAAATATGCTTGATGTATACAAATATATGTATATATTTATTATTGGAAATCAATTAACGACACAAAACAATGACAAATATTGTCCAAAAACCCTCACAGGTACTGCATTTAGTACAAAAAATATGTAACAAACTGCAGCCCAACAGGCAACAACAGCTGTCAGTGTGTCAGTGTGCTGACTTGACTATGACTTGCCCCAAACTGCATGTGATTATCATAATAAAGTGGGTATGTCTGTAAAGGGGAGACTCGTGGGTACCCATAGAACACATTTTCATTCACATATCTTGAGGTCAGAGGTCAAGGGACCGCTTTGAAAATGGCTATGACAGTTTTTCTTCGCCAAAATTTTGCGTAAGTCTGGAGCGTTATTTAGCCTCCTTTTTGACAAGGTAGTATGACATGGTTGATACCAAGGGATTCTTGGAGGTTATCTAGTTTCAAATGATGCCAGTATATGTACTCTAGCTTTAAAACTGAGCCCACTATAACCTAAAAATGAGTGGCGTTAAAATTAATTTGCCTTAACGTGTTATTATCGTGTTAACTTTGACAGCCCTAGTTTTTACACATGAAGAAAACCACACTTTGTCAGTTGGAAACATGTTTAACATTTGCTTGCTGTGCTATTATAATCATTCTGTTTGCCTTTGCATAATGGCAGGGGAGCTTCTGATCAAACAGCAAAATGGAAATCTCTAAGGAGCAAGCAAAACAGGTGGCCAAAACCAGTCTGTGTGTTTAACATTGTGAACTTTTTATTCCATAGTTTCTGTTGTTCGGACACTAAGTTTCCCTCTCTGCGTTATCTTTAGGTTATGGGACAAAGTCGTTGCCCTACAGAGGAAATCTGTGCCAGGGAGGAGTCGCTTCATGGAGAGAATGAGAGCTACGGTATCCTTCCTTTTTCTAGTGAAGCCTGTGAGAATGGGCTGGGAAGCCTCGGACATGTTTTCCATGTTGTCTAATGTTTAGTTTGGAAATATACTCAGTTCCCAGCTATAAACAGTTTGACAGTCAGAGTCAGCACAAATTTGATGAATACACTTTCAGTCCTCTAAGCGATCAGATACCCGGCGAGTTGTCCTTGACCCCGCCTCTCTGACCCCTCTAGTTCCCCACGGACTGGCCACGTGGTTGCCCAGATCAGACCAGAGCTCTGGTCAACAGACTGACTCACCAAGGGCATGACCTCACCCGGCGCTGCCAGACAGAGGAGCTTCTGGCCAAACGGACGCCAGGAGCAGCCACAGAGATGGGTAAAAAAGCACATGACACATGAGAGGAGAAATGAAGGCGATGATGACACAAGTGTGTGGGTGAGAAAATGGTAATTTGGGAGGAAACTGCACAGGGAGTTGGCAGGAAGTGACTTTCTGAGAGCTATTTAGGCTGATATATCATTGATGAGACTGCCAATCATGATCAGGACCCTGGAACGAGCAGCTGAGTTATTTAAAGGGGACATGTTATGCAAAATGCCATCCTCTCTTTTTCTCCTGAAGCGTCTATCAGAAAATGTGTAAAAACGAGCAGTAGAACCACTTCCAGCTAGGTGACGTCCCCGCCCACGGAGTCGCTGCTCAATCGACCTCGCTGTCCGCCATTGTGATTTCCTCGCTATCCTGGACCTACTAACATCGCAGGAGCAAAACCCACAGCTTGTCTTGTTGGCTGAAAGAACCAACAGAAAAGCCTTTGTGAAATGTCCCCACAACAACAGGAAAACTCTCTCAATGAGAGTTCGGTCAAACTTCTCATTTATTTGTTCCTCATTCTTACAAAGGTGTACGCAGGTTATCATATAAAGTAGCCTAAACTAAGTGCAATTTATTTTCATCGGCTCCAAAATACACTTAGATTTTGTGCCTTTTATACTGCTGGCACGGCTGCAACCGCAACTACACTTCCTTGCAGATTATTTGTACAATACTAACGTAACTCACCCTCCATCGTGGAAAACTCATTGGAGCATTCAGCATTGGAGGCGGGGCCCCGTTCGTTCTTATGAAAGTTGTTCAGTGACCTATGAAGCAAAAAAAGTTTGACTTCCAGGTATAAAATTCTCCAGTTCTTCCGGCGATCTTCCGCATCCATTGGGCCCATGGAGCAGGCCATTCAAGTGTTCGTACTGGCACGTTGATTTACCTAAAAAAAAATGATCCACTCATTTACAGATGCTTTTGCCAAAAGTAAGTCAATGGGAAAATAGTATTTTTGGGCACAATGGCATCACGTGACGGACACGGACGTTGTAATTCCACCGTTTGGCCAACTATGTAAAATTTACTTCAAAGCCCGGTGCTCTTCCTGGGGGCTTGAGTGAAATATCAAGTATTTAGGGAGTCCCCAGAGATGACAGCGCAGATGCAGAAGACCTAACAGACACTAAAACGGAGCGTTTCAGACAGGTTGGAGGGTGAATACAGGATATTCAGACAGACAGTATGAGAAAAATGTTGTGCTTTTCGAACATTGAAAGCATGTAAACATGTTCTAGTAGAAACCCCAAATACAAGTATGAACCTGAAAAATAGGCATAATATGTCCCATTTAATAATTGCACGGACTACCATCATGAGACTCATTAACACAGTGCAATTAAACCCAACAACCCCACTATCTCCTGTAATAACATTGCTGGTGAAATTATGTTTTTCCATACAGGTGGTAAGGCAAACAAGTATGACTCCTGTCTGACACCGATGACCGCAGCACAGCTCCAGAACTTTGCACACCGAGCGAAACAAGGTAGGAAATAATAATCCTGTTTCACCATAACATAACCTACCGTTTTAAAACCATGTGTTCCCTCTTAAAAGAATCACATGTCAACCTATAACTCTGGTTATATAAAGGTGGTCGTGAGCAGAAGATTATTGAAATGATTTATTCCACAGCACAGACTGACCCTGTGTTTGATTATTATCATGTCTGGGTGTCAAGGTATCACTCACTCAGAACCTACAGTATGTAACACGGTAGAATTTCCATTACCTTCAACGATACTGTTATAATGAAGCTGAACACCCCTGAGATTTTTCCATTCACACCACTTAAATGACCGGATCACCTTCAGGGACGGAGTTTTGTTTATGCTTAGCAGTTGCAGCTCCAGTGCGGCACAAGCATGTTGCTAAAGCCGGTGTGAGAGAGAAGTTTCCAGTCATTTCTAGCTCCCTGTTTAGCACAAACACCTCCATCCAATCCAGCATCTCACATCCACATTTCAATGAGTATTTTTATTTCAGGGAGTTTTAATATTCATGAGAGGGATTAAGCGTTTATTGCATTTTAACAGCATTTGAAAAATGGTTGCGATGAATATGGCGCGCTAACGAGCTAATGCAGCCTCTCCGTCTTGGCGTATGGAAAATGAAAACAGAGCCGCAGTGAAACCTCAGTGCCAGATCAGTACTTTCCTTGGCCCCTCTCTCTCTCTCTCTCTGTGACGGTGGAGTTTTAAAGCTGTCTATCCTGGCGTGGCTAGGCGAGGGCCTAGCTATTTAAAGCTGAGGCAGCGGAGAAGAAAAACGTTTTAGGGTACGGTTGCTCACGCTCACGCTCTAAAAATAACCGTATTTTCCGTCAGAGTGGGAAGCATGGGATCGATGGAGGCCAGAGGGAGGTTGTCTTTGCCCCGCTGGGGCAAATGGTGTGTGGGGAGACGGGATGGTTGCACCGCTGCCCCCGACTATAACCTACAGGACAGAGGCTGAACTCCAAGAGCTGGAGACGCTGAGGATGAGGGTGGCACTGCTGCAGCAGGAGATTCACCTGGAGCAGGTAAGGGTTAATCAGACATCTCATTGTGCTCATTGATTAGACAGTCTGTGTGTTCTGGTCTGAGTAGTAGTCAATACCTGCTAAGAAATAATGTGCTGACAGTCTCTTCTTCTGTGTGACAGGCTCTGTTGGATGCTCTGTCCCCTCAGCTTTCATCTATAGTACCACCAGGTCCTGGATGTCCCAGCATCAGTGTGCTGAGAGATGTGTATTCCCTGCTGGGTGAAGGAGGGGAGCGTTTCCCTGCCTTAGTCCTGGACTCTGAGCCTGAATGACTACAGAGCATATTACACTTGATGTCCACCTCCTATTTACACACATAAGAGAAATAAATGATTACCTCTCAGTATAATGCAATCCACTGCAACACCAGTTGAATCCCTCTGACACTGTCAATACAACCAGAACATAAAGTTGTATTGGTCCTTGAATCAAGGTGATTACTGTGAAGAATTTATGTTTTTTTAGCGTTCTGTGACTGTATTTATTCAGTGTCGGACGCCATGCTGTAAGTTGCATGACTGGAAAAATTAAACAAGATTATGGTTGTTTATCATTTATCATCTTTATTGTCGTTTCTTACTGTGAAGTGCTGTAGTTACAACCTTGTCGCTCGTTGTTTTCAGATAATCCAGTGGGTTTTTTAATATGATTTATTTGGCTTTAGAGGTCAGAGAATGGTATGGAGGACGGAACCTGCTAAAATCAAAGATGAATGAATAAATAAATGACTCGATAAATAAATAATTTTGCTGTTAAAAGTAGCAAAAATAATATTAAAAATAAATGTAGTCATTAATTAATTGATAAAATAAATAAAGAATAAATGCATAAATAAATAAATTTAAAAATCCATAATGATAAAACTGGAAGGGAGTTAATACTATAATATATAATATAAAGGTAAATAAATAAAAAAGCAAATAAAACAGAAATATTAATTTATGTCATATTTGATCACTTAATTAATGACATTTTTTTATATTATTTGTGCTACTTTTAATAGCATTTTTATTTATTTATATTATTTATTTAAATTTGCATGGTTTTTCATTGGACAGCAATAACTTATAGACATTGACGTCCATTTAATACATGATATCGGCATGTGGCAAATAGATTTCACAGTCTGGATATTTGTAATTCCAGCTCTCATAAATATTTCAATTTTAACAGCGTTAAGGTTTTATTTTTCTAATGGTTCAGTGGTATTTCCATGTCTAAATTCTATTTAGATTATATAACAATACCTAGAATAATGTGTAATGGAAAAACCTTAACCCGAGGTCAGTAATGGAGCTCTTGCAACACTGACTGTACCAGCAGGTGGCACTCAACTCACAGAGGAATTGACTACAGACCATACAAACAGGTGACTAATGTTAATCGCCTGATTAGTTATTACTGTTGCCTCAAAAAGCAATCAATAAATTGCCAGTTGGATTCAATCCATGGCCTACAATCACATGTGGAAATGAGACTACTTTTCATAAGTCATTTTTTTTAAATTTACTTATCAGTGTGCTGCATGTCGGTCGGCTTGTTGATCTGTGGATTTAAGTGATGCAAAGGAACAATGGAAGCGCTTCATCCTTTTTTAATCCTGCCTTTCAACGAAAGCAGCAGGCACGCCATGACTTCAGGCTCATCCTCCGTGTGCTCCAATTTCTTCCCTTATGTCTGGCAAATCAGATTGTGAGGAGCTCACATCGTGAATGATTGTGTTTGTTAGTCATGAGACAGACCTGCGACCTTTCCCATTGTGTTTCAGTTCACTCTGCCATAATGCTTCTCCATATGATGTGTTCGATTTCCTTTTTATAACCTGGCATACGTTGAATGATATATAACGCGTATGGGGGCCAATATGATGTCTCTGCGAGCTGAGAGAATCGGTAATCGTGGTTTTGCCCGCCACAAATGTTAACGCGAGGGCGTGTGTGAGATGCAGGGAGGCTTGGCGAAGGCCCTAAAGGCTCGTGCCCACAGATGACTGTGTGTGGATGGCAGGGGCTGTGCCAGACTGGGCAACAGGTGGCGCTGGGTTCACGCAGCAGGACGTGGGTGTTGGAGCCCTACTGCACTCAAACGCAGGGACATGCACACTCAAAGCCGGCTGAGTCACAGAGATGCCTGGGGGCCTGGCTCTCTGCATGCTGCAAGCTGGAAATGGCATGTTTCCCCGAGGAGAGGAATAAAAAGATTATAAAAGGGAGATGACTATTTCAGCTTCACGCTGTTACCTGTGTCTAAAACAACAGGAGCGCTGGGGGCAACTGCTCCTGGTTTAAAATCAGAAATACAGATCTTTGTCCCGGAACCAGAAGTGTCTCACCACTGCAGCACTATGGAAATGTCCTGCGAGCTTGGATCAGTGTGTGTGAACGGAGTGGAGGAGGAGGCAGGGAAGCATCCTTGAGATCACATCAACACTACACACAGGTCCCAGAGGGAGTGGCGCCTACGCAACTCAGCCTTCCTGTGACCTGCATACATCAGCTGCTGCCTGGCTCTGGCTGTCACCAGCAGAGCTTTTTCACTCCAGCCAGCGTGGCCTGGCCCTGCCCAGGTTACCCATGTCTCACGCGTTTGTCCCATTTTTCTCACGCCTCTTTTTGTCACCTAATGGAATCTTCCCAGTCAGTTTTTGCTTTCCATGAAAGAAGCTTTGTTTTCCCGTAGGCTATGCTCTCACACAGAGAGTTGAATAGTCTTTGTCGTACTCATTCCTTCCTACTTTGTTTTCAGCCTTTTCATTTTCACATTTTTTTTCTAGCCTTAAAAGTCCACTGCAGTGCTGGTGTCCAAGTACAAATCCACAGAAACCGAACAGTGCTACCAAGAATCCACTTCTCTCCTTTAAATACCCATTGAACATCTCCTTTCTCCTGCACCCCGCCCCTCACAAACACATTCCTCACTTTCCCTCTTTTATCCCTCTTTTTGCTCCTCCGGCTCTGTTGCACAGTGAGCGACAGCAGGCATCGTTAAGTCAGTCTGTTCATCAGTTCGGCTGCATTAGGGTTCATTATTTAATTGAACACATTCTGGTTTAAGTTGCATTTTTCTGTCAAGGCAAAACGTCTAAACTACGGAGCAGTTGTCCTGTTCATGCATTTATATGAGAATATTAGGCATCTCTTAATCTGGTAATGTGTGCATTGTGGTCATTAAATAGCAGTAATCTTTAAAGGGATAGTTCAGGTGTTTTGAAGTGGGGTTATTTGAGGTACTTATCCATAGTCAGTGTATTACCTATACAGTAGATGACGGCACGTTTCAAGCTTGGAGATGCAGACAGGAGTTACCGCACGGAAGCAAAGCAATGTACTGCTGTGGATGGGGCCGGCAGCAAAACGTATTTTAGACACCTAAAAGAAAGGCTCACCTAAAAAAATGTATATAAGTTTAAATGTACGCTATGTTTAGAATATTTTTGGCAGTTTACCTTGCCATCAGACAGCCCTTTTGTATCTATCTATGCTCTCGCGAAAGCCACCAGACTGTATTGAAAAAAACTATAATTTTACCTCGCAGAACACGGGAGTAGCTGGTCTACCAATGCCTCGATCGGTTAGTTTGTTTGTGTTATTGTGTGACTTTGGTGATTCCAAACTAATCAAAGACACACAATAACACAAACTAACTGATTGAGGCAGCGGTACACCAGCACCTCCTGTGTTCTGCGATGTAAAATTACTGTTTTTTTTCAATGGAGTCTAGTGGCTTTGGTGAGAGCATAGATATGGCTTCAGTTCCTTGTCGGAAAGGGCCGTCTGATGGCAAGGTAAACAAGGAAAATTATCATAAATATAGCGTACACTTAAATTGATATTATTTTTTTAGGTGAGCGTTTCTTTTCGGTGGCTAAAATACGTTTTGCTTTCGGCCCCGTCCACAGCAGTACATTGCTTTGCTCCTGTCTGCTTCTCCAAACTGGGTAATACACTGACTATGGATAAGTACCTCATACAACCCCACTTCAAAACACCCAACCATTATCCTTTTCATATAATTGAGGAGAAACCTGTTGCCAAGCTGACATCATGCCATACAAATGCATAGTGATGTTTTTAAAACCCATAATTACATCTTATTGGTTGCTAAGTGGCCCCTCACACACGTCTTCTCTTTAGACACCCAAGATGTCATGGAGTATGGGTTTCATGCCCGCAAAGCTTCAAGAGATGACTTTTTAGATATAGCTTTCATGCATATCAAAGAGGCATGTTCTTTAAATACACTTGAAACCACCATTTGCTTCCCCTAATATTGTAGGAGATAGTAAATTCCAAAGCCATTCAGCAACAAATTGCCATAATCAATGTTAAGTTCACAGTTCATTTTAAAAAAAAGCTTGGAAAGAAAAATATATGTTGCCATATCAAATCCAGTAATGCCCGAAGATAAAAACATAGACGTTCAGCAGTATACACACATTTATCCTTCCCTAACACGGCTTTTCAGATGTGGAGGAGTGAGATAAGCAAGTTTAGGCGAAGAGAGCTGTCTGGATTGATTTTCTTTTCGTGGAAGAGAGAGAGAGAAAGAGATGCGGGGGGGATTAACTACTACTAGGTTGCCTTCCATGCAGAAAGGATTGGCACTTAGCAGTGAGTGTGGGTGGGAAAGCAGTGGGGGCCGTCACGTGTGGGCAAGCTCATTAGTGTATTTACATTTACATTATCGAGGCGTTGTACAGTATAGTTGAAGTCCTGCTGTAAATCTTAAGGTGTCCTCATGCACGTAAACGGAGGAGTGTGTGGGTGGTCACGGGATTTCTGTTTGCTGCTGCTGCAATGGGAACACCATTACTATATAATTAACATATGGAGGTGGCACATTTGTGCTGCTGTGGTGCGGTGGAGGGATGGAAAAACTTTCCAATCTGAGATGATGAGGGATTCCCCTTTCTCCTCTGATTTCCAGTCAGCAGTGGGTTTTTGTATCACCCAGGGGGACGCTTTTATACTGCAGGAAAACAAAAAAGAGAGACTGCAATTGAGAGTCAGTGATGTGGAGATAAAGAAAAGAGGGAGCAGTCAACTCTTCTCCCCTCCCCCTTCCTGTGCTTCGTCAACCCCTATTCTCCCTGCTTCAATGCTTGACGTCACACCGAGCGAGACCAATCGGAGCGCTTGGACTTCCCTGTTTTTCCTCCCTGGCTCCTCCCCTTCCCATGGTCCCTTATATATCCCCTGCCACTACGTTCAGCAGAGTGTACAATGTGCTGCCAGAGAGCCAACAGGCAGTGTACAGAGAAACAGCAAGAGAGGGAGGGAGAGAAGGGGAAAGTGTGAGTGGATTTCAGCGCTGACTTAGAAAAGCCTTCATCTGACGCGCTCTAGTCATTTCCTCCGCTCTCACACAGACCTTCATTTCTCTCTTTTTGTGCCTTTCTCTATTTCTCTCTGCCGCTCCAGGCCAGAGCTGACTGCGAACGTGATCCAGGAGGCCCACGCTGCAGCCTGGTTCCAGGA